>NC_134792.1:38427400-38429900 GCF_046742065.1 Oratosquilla oratoria | reverse complement strand
CTATGTGGACTTATCAAATCTCTAAGACAAGTGATACTTTTCTTATTTAACCTTTCTACAACTCCATTGCTCTGACGATGATTGACTTAAATACTGATTTTGTTTGTTTTAAACAACCAACATATTTTTTTTACAAGATTTTGTTTTTAGATTCATAGTCATTGTCTGAAACTAAGATCTTGGGAGTAGTGAAATTACAGATGATTTGTTCATATATTACTGAAGCAATTGTTTCACCTCTCTTATTTGGAATGGGTTGTAAAATACTAAGTCTTGACAGATAATAACCAATGCAACAAATACATATTTATACTTATTTTCAGACATAGGTAACTCCAGTGTATCTAAGTGAACTCCTTCCCAAGGTTTCTGTGGTATGGGATATAGCAGCATAAGAGCAGGCCTATGTGTATTTCCTTTTACCTCCGCACATTTCAAGCAATTATTAATATTGAAGTAAACATCTTTCTTCATGTCTGGCCAAAAGTACTTAAGTTGTGCTTGTCTATAAGTTTTATTTTTTCCTGGATGAGAATTACAATCACTATCATGAAGAATTTTAATATTTCTGGTGCAAAAGTTTGTGGAATTACCAACTGATTCACTGGGCCCCTAGAAATATCCTTCCCACTTACAACTGTTTTTCTATACAAAAGTTCATTGCTTAAATGAAATCTTCTGTATTATATCCCTTTGGTAGTTTTGGAGAAATACCTCTCGCGTTCATCAAGTTCTGGACTAGTTTTTCCCAAGTCTTATCTCTTCTTTGTTCCCTCATTATCAATTCCTCATTTAATGCTACTAGTTTATTAATACTGCAGATAAGATTGATCAAATATTTTCCTCTTTTTCCCTGGTTTCGGTTTCATTATTGATAGTTTAGCTCTAATCCTTCCCAGAACCAGGAAGTGATCAGTGTTGCAATCTGCTCCTCCGTAGCTTCTTACATCCTGCAATGCATTTCTGTGTTTTCTATTGATTATTATATGGTCAATTTGGTTTCTAGTATGTCCATTTGGCGATACCCAAGTCTCTTTATGTATGTTCTTATGTTGAAAGTAGGTTCCTCGACATAGCTGGGAAATTCGAGAACAAACAAAACAACCCCATATTAAAAATGTAATAAGATTAAAAAGATTGAAATGGGCAGGACATGTTACAAGAATGCAAGAAGATAGATGGCCAAAGAAAGTGCTCAATAGTGGAATGCATGGAAGACGACCACTTGGGTGACCTAGAAAAGACTGGAGGAGATGCGTTGAAGAAGATGTGCAGATATGCAGAATAGAACTAAGGGAATGGATGAAGGTGGCACAAGACAGAAAGACATGGCGAGACGTTTCAAAAGCGGTTATGGATCACCAGGTGGTCCGAAGACCAGCGGATTAAGAGTAAGAGTAAGATAAAATTTATCAACCTCGTCGTTGGTTGGCTAATATTTCTAGATAGTGCATCTGCTGCAGCGCTCGTCCTACCTAGAATGTAACATTGAAGTGTAGTAAACCATTTGGCTAATCTACCTCTAAGATTCTTATGTTTGAATAAGTTCTGAATAGCTGTATGACCTGTCCACACTCTGATTGGATATCCCAGTATGATATCTCTAAAATTCTCTATTGAATATATCACTGCTAATCTTTCCCTTTCTGTAACGGAATATTTTCTCTCTGCACTGTTACAAAGTCTCGATGTGAAAGCTATCGGTTGCAATTTCCAATATGCGTCTTGCATCAGTATGCCTCGTAACCCTATATCTGACGTATCTATTAAAAAAAATCTTTATCATAATTAGGGAAAATGAGAATTGGAGAACTAGTAAGTTTATCATTCAACTTGTCAAAAGCTTCTTGTTATTTTGGTCTCCAAGTGAACTATGAATCTTTCCTTAACAAAGAACTTAATGGATTAGCTATGTCTACATATCCCTTAATAAACTTCTTATATCCTGTCAATCCCAAGAAATTTCTAACTTTCTCTAGATTGTTCGGTACTGGGTAGTTCTTTACTGCTTCTAGCTTTGAGTTCACTGTATTAAGTCCATATCTATCTATCTTATATCCCAAATAAATGACACTGTGTTTCAAAAACTTACATTTTTCAAGTTTCATTTTCAACTCTGCTTCAGTCTTAGGAATACCAAATCTAATTTCTTAAAGTACTTAGTTTCTGTTTGGGAAACTATTAAGTTATCATCTAGAAATACACTGGCTGTGTTTTCTAACAACCCATCTAGTACTGTATTAATCTGATACAAGTTAATGGACTATTACATAACCAAAATGGCATTCGCTTGAACGCGTAGTGCCCCGTTTTTATGGAAAATGCTGTATGATTTTGATAATATTTGTGCGACTCATTATACCAAGACGCTGATTTGATATTTATAGTGCTAAAATACCGATTTTCGGTTACCAAATTACGAAGTATATCTGTTATTACCGGTAACGGTAATCGATCAGGTATTGTCTTGACATTCAACTTCTATAGTTAATAACTGGAC
>NC_134792.1:38414900-38417400 GCF_046742065.1 Oratosquilla oratoria | reverse complement strand
TGAACAAGTTGTATAGACACGGTAAAGGAAACATGGACTGGAGGTGAAACTTTTATTCCTGACGTTTCGTCTATCGACTTTCTCAAAGGAATGAGCATACTAGAATATAGCGCTTCGTGATTGGCGGTCTCAGCGGGCCAATCAGAACACAGCGTCATACGCTCGCACACCCCCTTGAGCCGTAAGGCGTGTATATAAACTCTGTATGTATCTAGTATGCTCATTCCTTTGAGAAAGTCGATAGACGAAACGTCAGGAATAAAAGCTTTAACTCCAGTCCATGTTTCCTTTACCGTGTCTATACATACCATACACTGTTTTTGTTCTCAAACTATTGAATCCTGAAGGTTTCGACTGACGTAGGGCGTCGGCTATCAGTTTCAATGTGAGTCGTTAATCGTGCGATTTGTTTAAAATCTTCCTCGAAAATCATTAATCTATGAATTTTGGTAAGGGACGTTTTATAGAAGTGTTTTTTCCTTGTCGTTATATTCTTTTATAAAACCTTTACCTTTAGGTACAGTTACGAGCAAAATTTTTTACCTACCCATAGTTTCTTCACAATACAAAATTAAAACTCTTTAGCTGACTTTTTTTTATCTATTCAAGAAAATTACCCACGTGTAAGCTAAAATACTGCATAGGAAAATATATCACATACTCAACAATAAAGAATCATACAGATGTTGTGAGAATTATAGCATGAGTTAGCTTTTGCTCATGACTGTACATACTTCTACGGCAAAGAATTCCGCACTTTTATGAAGAATATAATGTTTGTCTTTCACTTTCTTTGTCAGTTGACCTGTGACTCCACAGCAGTTTCCCCTTGCCAGAATATTCATCATGAAATGAATAATGGCGACGACATAAAAGAAGCCTTCCTAAGTTTTGCTTGTTTTTCTTATCAGTCTTGTGTAGATATCTGATAAGAAAAAAGCGGAAGGAAACAAAGGCCAATAGCTAGAGAAGCTTATGTCAATAGATGAAGCAATAAATTAAAAAAAAAAAAAAAAAAAAAAAAATAGAAAAATTAACGCTACTGTATTCATTTTATGATGCCACATTTTGTTCTACTAGCCAACAACTGCTACACCTTATTCCCGTCACGGCCTGCATGTAACAATACTAGTAACTCAAAAAGCACAAACCGAATTCTTGAAATACATTCATCACTTCCAGATTATAACTAACTTTGCTAAAACGAGCTTTGAGTAGTTTTTTAATGAAAACCATAGACACTTAAAATTTCACTACTCACTAGCAATATCAACCCCTTTTCTACTATGTGACACTTCTTTTTTACGCTAAGTACCTCAAAGGTATTTTATTCATCTCCGCGGTAGCCACTCTTTTCTGTGTAAATTAACAGACATAAATTTATTATGTTCTAGGCAGTGACAGACGATTTTAATCATCCTTATAGGAGTTCTTTACCTTAATTAGCTTTTTAGGTCAAGTGGTTACCACTAGATTACTCTATTCATCTTCCAAGGAACCTGACACCTTCAAAAGGTTAAGAAATATCCCAATTAACCTTTCCATCCGAATGGTTTATCTAATTATTTTGTCGAAGGCGATTCCATTCGGTTTTATTTAACCTTGAAAAAAACTGACTGAAATAACTTAAAACATGCTAGGCTTCCTAGATGACTATTAGTGTGTCCATTCCTTGTAGAGGTAAGGTCATGCAGCACTGGGAATGTCACTAATCATCCGTCCTACTATTTGGAATCGTTCCTTTAGGGTCGGTTTTTTCTAGGTTAGTAAAATTCACTTAATAGCATAATACAGTATGTTGTTCAAAAATATTAGTGTATACTTGATCAGAAGAAAGGATAGAAACACGCTCCGGATCTTGACGATGAAGAAACTGGCCATGAGATCAATGTTGTGGAGCAGCTGAGTTTTCTGCTAAGGAAGGGGAATTGGAAAGTGCCATAGAATTATAGACGTTTCTATGAGTCCACCAACAAATTACAAACCCAAATCCCATAATCAGAAACGGCAGCCCAAACACAATGGCGTATTGTGGATGTTAGTTACTCGGCTGTTCTGAACGGCAAGTGGCCTATCAACATATCTGGTAATGAATCTAAATTATTTTCCAAGAATAAGCATCAGTTACCTGCCATGGGAACACTTTACTATGGTACATTATATTCAAGTCCCCTCCCTGATGCTGAGTTTTGGGTTCGGGTTGGCTGTGTTGGAATCAATTCCTTTCATCTACTAGATCCCACAACCATCCATACTCACTTGGTCGGTGTCATACTGTCCGTCGCTGGCGTTGCGGCTTGTTGGCTATAGCAAAGTATACGAGTTACTGGACTCGAATGGCTATGATAGTAACCAGGGGGAGATGATGGTTGTTATATAAAGTTCTGGCTGTCGCCAGGTGATCTTATCAAGCTAATTGAACTTGCAAACATCATCTGGCCGCACCCGGCGCCGCCGCATAGTGTGACACCAGCATATGGGTTATAATGACATTACTTTA
>NC_134792.1:38402400-38407400 GCF_046742065.1 Oratosquilla oratoria | reverse complement strand
TCTTTTAAATCACTGGTTTCGGAGAAGAAACAAAATCAACTAAGGCTCCTGCAAAACACTGATAAAAAATCGTACGAATACGGGTTGAATAGATTTGATGTGGCAACCTCTAATTTCCAAAACACACACCAGTGCATCCTGTCTACAAAATATCCAAACAACCAGAGAATACAAAAATGAAACCGTAATTCAATGCTTATCTTCCACCATCTCTATTCTTCAATAAATGTTCTTTTATTCTGTTGTCAGGTCTGTTGAACGTAGACTATAGCATATTAAATGGTGGTTACTGGCAACTACATTTGTAGCTGCGACTTCAACTAACCACTTTCGATCCGAAGGATACTTCCATGTTATTCTGGTTAGTACAAACATATTATTCAACCAGGTGGCTAAAGGGTTAAACTATTATCGATTAACCCGTTCCACACCGTGGGGTGCTTGTTACTTTATCTTAGTTAACATCAGATGATTTCATTAGTTTGTAATGTTTCAGGGTAACAAAAAAAAAAAAAAATACTCACCGGCTGGCACTCTTCTTTCTGTTCTGACTAAAACTAATCTACTTTATTAATTTCCATGGCACAGCCGCGGTAGGGAAGGACCAGCCTTTATCGATGGTCCCCTTTCGTATTAAAGTAAACATTGGGCAGGAAATCAATCGCTATGAAGGGAATTCCACGGATTGAAATAGAACGACGGCAGCCAAAAAGGAAGGAAATGTGTCACCTGACACAGAAGGAATTGAAGAGAACGTAAATGTCATAAAGAAGAAAGACCCAATATCATTAGAACCAAACTTCTTAATTTTTTATTTCACTGACCATATTCCACGGTTATCATGCCTATCTCACTTCATTACGAATTTTTCACCTACACATATATGCATACATACATACATGTAGATGCATATAGTTATGTATATTGTGTTGGTGGTGATTTTTGCGTTTCAGTGATTAATTATATATCTGTTTATGACGTGGTAATCTACTGAATAAAAACTTACCTTGAAGAACCCCTGATTTAAGTGCACTGCCCACACATTCCTGCTTCTCAGACTATAAACTAATTTCGATGAAATGGGAGTAAATGATAAGCAGTGGGGTTATACAACTTTTACATTGGTATCATTATCATTACGAGGAAGAAAACGCCCGATAAGTGCACCCCTCTTCTCTCTCTCTCTCTCTCTCTCTCTCTCTCTCTCTCTCTCTCTCTCTCTCTCAATACACACACACACACACACACACACACACACACACACACACACACACACACACACACACACACACACACACACACACACACACACACACACACACACACACACACACACACACACACACACACACACACACACACACATATATATATAATATATATATACATATATACATGTATATATATACATATATATATATATATATATGTATGTATATATATATGCATGTATATTTGAATATATACTAATATACATATATATATATATATATATGTATATATATGCATGTATATTTGTATATCATATATATATATATATATATACATATATGTATATATATATATATCTTTTTTTCCTGAGTAAGTGTCATGTAAGTGATGCCATCAAGAGTACAGAAGAGAAGAGAAGAGAAGAGAAGAGAAGAGAACAGAACAGAACAGAACAGAACAGAGCAGAGCAGAGCAGAGCAGGGCAGGGCAGGGCAGAGCAGAACAGAACAGAACAGAACAGAACAGAGCAGAACAGAACAGAACAGAACAGAACAGAACAGAACAGAACAGAACAGAACAGAACAGAATAAAACAGAACAGAACAGAATAGAACAGAACAAATTAGGACAGAATAATACAGAACAAGTAACCAAACAAATAAATAAAGAAATAGGTGAATAAACAAATAAACAAACAAATACAAAACAGAATAAAATCAGACAAAATGGACATGATTATCGGAAGGAAAATAAGGACGACATAACGGGGGCAGCAACAGTTAAGAATATAACCTAAATTGCTTTCTTCGAAGACCTTTTGCAACACCGTAGGCTCCGATAACGATAAAGGTAACCTGGGAGAGATAAAAAAGACGATGATATCATCTCTTGGGAAGATACGGAATGTTTTCTCTTCAACAGGAATGAGATAAGAGTTAGGGAGGCACAGCCTAAGTTTGCACAGAAATGAGTGCAATACTAATCCTTTGGGGCCTCTTCGACGTTTCGAACTAGCTGTTCTCACCTTCAGGGATCTGAAGGAGAGTTAATCATTTGCTAAATAATAAGTAATGAACTGGGAGCTGGAAGAAGGAAAACAAAACGGGGACATTATGTAATATTTATTGTTAATTCAACCGAAGTTTGGAAAGCTGAGAAGGGATATGAAGCTTTCCTCTAAGATAGAGTATCAGTGATAGCAGGTTTGGTAGTTTAAAAAAAAAAAAAAAAAAAAAAAAAATCGAAAATGGTTGTTAAGTGCATATCTAATGAGACAACAAGAAAAAGAAGAATAAATTATCATGAAAATTTCTTCTGTAACGGGTAAAACAGGAATAGAACTGAGTTTTTGCGCTTATTATAGTAGCAAATGTAATCATGCTTACATAACTTTTTATATAGGAGTGCCCGTCCTATTTTCCAAATCGGAGGCAGATCACGTTAACAGAATGTACACTTTAGGAAAACCTAGGATGCAACTTAGAAAAAAATACCTGCCCTGATTAGAATATATGATTCTGATAAAGAAACATAAATAATAAAAAAAATAAAAAAGGTGGAAGAACTCTTCCAAAATACTGTGAAATGTCTACAATTCTATATACCTTGAGCACCCCTTTGAATGTATTACTAGTAGACACTAAGATAGGATCAGAAATAAACGAAGGTGATCAAGAACCTACTCGAGCTACACCTGAAAGAACCTCCAATACTTCAATAGCAATAAGTAATCAAGTTTGATATAAATTTACATGATTCAAGATCCTTTAAAGAATTTGTCTGCATTTCCCTGAGGAAGACAAAAGCAAGGATGAAGTAGAGTCAATTGGAATGAAATTATGAGACATGTAGTACTATCTGAACACCAAGTGTATTTGAAATTTTCACAAAATCAAATGGCTTGTAAATAAATATACTTTTTTCTCAAACCCAACTTAGTTCCAGGCAAAGAGGGTACTATCAATCAAGGTTCTGTCAACTAAAGAAGGGCTTTCTAAGAAATTTAAGAGACCTACGCCCTTACACTCGCCACACGTGTCGAGTATGACATCCTCTCATCTATCTGCCTGCCTGTCGGTGTTCTAAGAAAACAAAAGACTGCTATCTGAGCAAGGAAATGTTAATGAAAGCTTTCCCTGTCCTCACTCTCTCAAACTGTGCACTTTACACTGACATCGATGAAAGTCCCGTGGGCTCTCCTGAATTCAAATACGCAAATTTGATACTGTTAATTTCCACTACAATGACTACATTAGCTTGGACATAATGAAATCCAACCTGTCGATTAAGTAGAGATTTTACAACTGCTCAATTGAGTTTTGTGATATTGTGTTCATGTACATTAATTCTGGTATGTAGTACTACAAGTTTGCAACATAATTACCGAATAGCACGATGACTGCTATTGAAAAGTTGTAGATGATATTAATGTTCATGAATTGCATAGCTTCTGATACTTTTCAACTGAGGTTTGAATAAAGTATTTCATTATACAATATCTTTAAGACACTCAAGCTAATGGCAAGGTTATCTTCTGTAACGTCTCGAAGGGCACAGAGGTCATGAAAAGAATCTTGTCAAAAGGACATTTACTCTGTGTCCAGAAATGCTCCTCATGTACTTTTTTTTTTTTTTCTTTTTTTTTTTTTGCTATCAAAGCAGCCCCTCCGTAGCAAAGAGGTTATTGCCTATCTCAAATATATCTAATCTAAGCACTCGGCCTGATATAACCTTTTATAGATTTTCTAGTTGATGTTGAACCATTTCATTCAGATAAGGGATCAGCCGACACAGAAAAGATTGGGTACTGATTGGGTTTTTACTCGTATTTTGAGAATGTGTCCTACTCACCAGCAATAATCCAAAACAAAACCTGTAGTTAGCGTCACAGAGCCAAAGGTGTTAACTTCAACTGACCCGAGTTCGAGTCCACCAACTACTGGTGGTGACAACAAGCCTTGACAATCATAGCACATAGGGTGAAGGTGACGACCTCAGTCGCACCAAAGTGTCTCCTGTCGTATGCTCCTTACCTCGCACAAAGGAAGACAACACCAGTTGCGCGTTGACCATTCCCATACCAGACAATCCTTATCCACCTGACGCCGGACTATTTCATTCGTCTCCGTAAAACTCCTTCGATAAAGAAGGCGTGAACGAGGAGTAGGGAAGAAGCTATTCAATTCTATTAGATCAGTGTTTCCCAACCTTTTCGAAATGATTACCCCAAAATTCAATTTCGCAGTTATCAATTACCCCATTTAACATATACCCGGTAACATGGGGACGTCGCTGCAGATAGGCGGGTACGTACAAATCCTGCAATGTAGTGATATATCCTGAGTGTAGAGTTGTAGACTGTAGAAGTGTAGAGTGTAGTGATATATATGTAATTGGAGAGAGTTAAACTGATTGACTTGGTCAAGCTACCTCTTCTCACACAGAGCATCCATTACCTCAAAAATATGGGTCTATTACCCCATAAATATGGGTCCATTACCCCACTGGGGTAATTTACCCTGGGGTTGGGAAACATTGTATTAGATCAAAGGACTTTTCTCAACTGAGTGGAATCGTTAGGTATTGGCCACAACATGATTCATTAACAATTTCTCCCCGTCTTTCTACTCTGTTTATTTTGCTTCTGCCAGGACATTTTATTCAGCTGAGGGAAACGTGAGGACTACGTGAAGTGAAATCGAATAGACTGTCGACAACCTGAATAAGAATATAAGTTACTCGATGCAGAAAACGTAAATATCTCTCTTCTACTCTATTCTGTTTCGTATA
>NC_134792.1:38389900-38394900 GCF_046742065.1 Oratosquilla oratoria | reverse complement strand
ATCTTAGACAACTTTATGGGTGGGGATGAAAGGTGGTAATGGACATGGAACTGCTTAGTGTAGGCCATATGGTCTCATACAGTCTCCTTTATTCTTATGTTCTTATATATTATCTAGTCTTCCAAGAGCAAGAAGGAAATTAATTTTCTCAAGTGGATTAAGCGAACTCATTTGATTCGTCTGGTTGGCTGTTCATATTCCGTGAAGCCATATTTCACATACTGTGAGCTCACTGAGTAGCCCAAAGTCACTATTACATCTTTGGTGTAGAACCATGACTCTTCCCTTCTTCCTCCTCCTGTGCAACAGAGGAGAACCCTTGCAGTAAAACAATGGACTTCCACCTCTTCCTCTTCCACCATCTCCAACTCATCTTCTTCTTTCCACTCTTCGTCTTTTTTATCAGCTTATTTTTCTTCATTTTACTTTTATTCTATCCTTGTACTTCTTATTTTTTTCTTAGCGGATGGGAGTGCTGTGTACTAAGCACTTATACTCTGACACTTCGACATGTATTTCCGGCGACAGTCTTAGACGACCAATGCGCTGAAACCACACGCGCCAGTTGTCGTTTTTTCCTCTTGTCTTATGTTTGGAGCATCACAGTAATACATAAGAAAGTTATTTAACCTAAAACAAAGAAAAAAATCAGACCCACACGCAGAGAGAAAGATATAAAGAAATGCAGACTTTCGTACAATTGCAAAAAATACCTGTAATAGTTTGGAAGGTGATACAACCCAAGTTAGAACAATAAATAAATTCAAATCCAGGTAAGATAATTGGAAAATAAGGACTTGGCCAAATTTGGAAGAATGCATTAATTTGAAGCTAGATATGATAAATTGGAAAACAAGAAACAAGACCCCCACGACCGTTGTTCCTTTCCTGTATATTACAATTACATATACATGTACATATGCATATGCATACACATATGCTTATGCATATACATGTCCGTATACATTCTTGTAGACAAACGAGGTTGAAGGCTAAAGAGGATTCACTTGTAACTATCTTATTGCGTGTATTCGCTATACAATATGCATTTTTCTTGCCTTGTTCGTTGAGGTTCTTAAGCACTCCTCCTAAGATTATTGATATTTCAGCACTCCCTAAATCTACATTCGGAACGAAGTTACTCCCAGGGTCTGTGCTGGTCTTAACTATATGAAATATGAGGACCATTGGAGTATAGGTGAGGAGAACTCTCCTGTGATTAGCTGGCATGGGCCAATGGGATTGTGTGGGTTACCGATGCTTGTTGGACCTTTTCCAGTGTGGGAGGCTGGTCTATCATGACCCATTCGCTTCGTCTAAGGCAAGGCCTGCAGATCCTCTGTTTGTATGAAGCGACTGGGCTCTGACAGATTAACCTTCCACACTAGGAAAGATCCAATAAACCTTCGGAAACCCATGCACTCCTATTGGCCCATGGCAGCCAATCAGCCGAGACCACTCCACAGAGACACCACAATGATCCTTACAATTTACACACGCCTCACACACACACACACACACGCACACACACACACACACACACACACACACACACACACACACACACACACACACACACACACACACACACACACACACACACACACACACACACACACACACACACACACACACACACACACACACACACACACACACACACACACACACACACACACACACACACACACACACACACACACGAACATACACACACACACGAACACACACACACACACACACACACACACACACACACACACACACACACACACACACACACACACACACACACACAAACACACACACACACACACACACACACACACACACACACACACACACACACACACACACACACACACTCACACACACACACACACATATATATATATGATACATATGTATACATACATATATACCTGTATATACATATATATATATATATATATATATATATATATATATATATATATATATATATATATATATATATATTGAAGGTGAGAAATGTAATCACACATTTGTCAATCACGTTAAAACCACTGTTGGAGTAGAAAAGACTGGATACGGGGAATCTATATATTTCGATTGCAAACTGCAATCCTCTTCAGTCGAAATATATAGATTCCCCGTATCCAGTCTTCTCTACTCCAACAGTGGTTTTAACGTGAGATATATTTATATATGTATATATATATATATATATATATATATATATATATATATTCATAGTGTAAATGGGCAGGAGGTTTTCCCTCAAGCATACTTCATTAAAATGAATGGCAAGCTTGTTATGACAGAGCTTCTTGTCGTATTTTTCTCTCTTTCTTAGAGTGATCTTGCCTTCTGTAGGCAGTAACCTTAATAAATCTCCGTATGTCATGTTGTGGAATAACATACATAATCTATAAATAAGCCAAAACGCGTTTTCACACCTCTTGGTGCTTCCTCAGTGGCAGGTACGAATCTAAGGGCTGGGCTGGTGTGTGTGGGTATATATGGGACAGGCTGTGGGATTTTGTCTAGTCGTCGGTGTGGGATTTTGTCTGGTCGTCGGTGTGGGATTTTGTCTGGTTGGCGTCGCCGGAGCTCCGTGTCGTTCTGTAGGTTGGAGGGTGGCGTGCATCTGTGTTTTTTGTCTCATTTTCACTGGGGAATGATCTTCTTACACTTGGTAGGATTTTTAAGTCCTCGAGTTGGGTATTCATTCCCGGGGATAGATCCTTGATATACAAAGCCTCTAATATAGGTAAACGTCGTGGGTCTTTGTTGTGATCTATAATCTCCGTATTCTGGGTTAGGTCTTCTCTTCTTAATTTTGCTTGATGGACTTCGCTATGATGATTTTTAGGTGCTCCTGAGTTTAGGTGATATGACAGACGACGTGAGAGCCTCATGGTGGTCATGCCGATATAGGTAGTAGGATGGGTTTCACAGTTCCCATATTTGCAGGTGTACCTATATACGACATGAGATTTTTGAAGCTCATCGACGATCTGCCTGGTGTTGTTCCTTAGGAGTAGGTTCGATGTTTTTTTGTTTTGATAGTAAATAATGAAATTAATTTTGGAGCTTGATTCAGTGGGCTTGATGTTTCTCTTTATGATTTGTTGCATCACTCTCTCATCCTCCTTGTATGCAGTGGAGAAGAAGGATTTGTAATATATATTTATAACGTTCTGCGCTGGATACGGAGATTTATTAAGGTTTACTGCCTACAGAAGGCAAGATCACTCTAAGAAAGAGAGAAAAATACGACAAGAAGCTCTGTCATAACAAGCTTGCCATTCATTTTAATGATATATATATATGTGTTATATATGTGTGTGTGTGTGTGTATATACATATATATTATATATATATATATATTATATATATATATATATACATATATATGTATATATATATATATATATTTATATATATATATATATATATATATATATATATATATATATATATATACATATATATATATATATTGTGGGAAGACAAACACCAGATATGACGTGTGATGTTTATTACTCGACGATTCGGTCTTAGACCTAGGACCATCCTCAGGTGTGTCATGGGTTATAATGAGCACAATTTACATAAATATTCCCCCTGGGGACAGGAACTGCACGGCCGAGCTGTGCCGTCTTCCTCACATGTCACGTGCCTATTAACATAATTATTCGCATAAGATACACAAACATAGGCTATGCATCCACTCGCACATAAAAACAAGACCCCCATGACCGTGGCTGTACCATGTTTCAATTTCTGTATGTATGCCTCCTCGAGCTTCACGATGTTGATGGCTTAGAATTAAAGTGAATTGTAGTTAATAAATGTAAATCTGTTCACTGGGACCCATTCAGTGTTGTTCAAATACATACATACATACTTACATACATATACATATATAGATATATATATATATATATATATACAGTATATATATATATATATATATATATATATATATATATATGTATATTGAAATAAGACAATGAGGCACATGTATAAACAGGAAGATATATATTTTCCCTCTATCTGTTTGAAATTCAGTTATATATATATGTATATATGTATATACATATAATGAAACAAGACAACGAGGCATATGTATAAACAGGAAGATATATCTTTTGCCTCTACCTGTTTGAAATTCAGTTAGCAGATAATGTATAGCTGCCTCGAGATCCAACCACAAGGTGGTCTCGAGTACCAATTACCAATCGGTTCCCCTACCCTCTATTCATTCTTTTTTGACCACTTCGCTAACGAGGAGTGGAAGGTGTTTCCACGGAGATGAATGAAATAGCCGAAATGAAGGAGTAATGCCATGCCGTATGGAAAAGGTTAATTAATGAAACAAGCAAAGAAACAAACAAGAGACAACAGTAGTTTGATTCAACGTCTTCACCATACATTATTATCACTGATGCATTTTGTTTTAAAATGATTCATTCATGCATGGTCCTTTAGAAAATTAATTCTGAGACTCATCAAGCAGCTTTATTTCGTACATCACCAAACTCTTTCATTCAGCAAAACACAAAAATTGTGGCAAAATTGCTGTCATACTACCATACTTTTTCGTTCGAATCCTTCTATGGATATGCCTCAGTACATGGAGGTACCCAAAAGCTAAATGAGTTGAGGACTGTAGCTTCTCTCGGATGAATAAAATCGTTTGGCAGTGTCAAGAACATGTGTCTAAAGCGAGGCCTAAGCTATCATTATTGTGCAATATTCCGTATTGTACAATTTTATTGACGGTGTAGGGATTGTATTGAAGGGGCACACGCATTTGTCCTGTACTTACGATGTCTTCTATATATTGTGTTATTCTTCAATACCATCCCTGCATCGTTAATAATTTGTATCATATAAAATATTGCGCAATAATATTGTTCGTGTATGGCGGCTTATATCGTCAACAGCAACGATAGGATAGCATTTGTGGGTTGAATTTTGGATCAATTGATTAAAATCGTTAAATGTTATCC
>NC_134792.1:38382400-38384900 GCF_046742065.1 Oratosquilla oratoria | reverse complement strand
AATAAGACATTCTAGAGTAAACTTGTAAGTTTCTAGGGCTTGTTCGCCTAGTATAGTAACCGCGTGGCGTAACAAACGAACATAGAATAGGAACTCCATGACTAACAACTTTGAAGTAAAGAAGGGAAAGGGAGATTTGATTATCATATGCAAACACACATAGAGGTGAATTCTTATACATACACAACTAAATTCATTGACCAATAGTAACAATCATAAGAAACAACGCTAGACTCGAAGATCATACATTCAAAAGGGAAATCAGTGTTTTCAAGAGGGGAATAGTCATGTGGAATACGCTCCCAACGGAAGTGATACATCCCCAGTGCGCAAATAAACGAATCACAGCCATCCAGAATGTCGTGGGAGAGCATGGAGCATCGAGTTGCCTTTAGACCTGCAAGACACAGATAAGAACGTATGTGAACACACACACACACACACACACACACACACACACACACACACACACACACACACACACACACACACACACACACACACACAAGCACTAGGTGCTTCAATGACTGAGAACACGCATGGACACATTAACTATTCATTCTGTATATAATATCTTAGCTCCTTAAGATACATAGGAGACTGTATGATTCTCAGATACTCATGCCTATCATGCGTACATTCGTAGAGCATGTATGCAGAGGGCACACAGAAAGTATACAAGAGCGCAGTCCGAGCACGAGGTGGCAGAAGGGCTGAGATACCAAATACATCCTAAACTCCGGCTCCGCGTATACAACCAGGCAACCCACAAACTTCTGCACTTCTGTGTTCTATCACGTCGGAATGGCTTCGATAGTTTAATGTCCAGGAAAAGTGTTCATTTGTATTTCTTTTATATGAAGCAACGAATCATTTATCTGGTGTGCAAGGAAAACCAAGAACTCAATTATATTCATGAATCAGAAGATTATTATTAATGGTTTTAGATGGTATACCAAGCAAACCATTTAGCCAGGGAATCGAACAAAGTGTGTTACGCCTGTTCCCATAGCAACTAAATGTACGAGAGACGAAGGGAGAGGGAAGGAGGAGGGGATGAGGAGGGGGGAGGGGGAGGGGAGCCTCAGGGAGACCGAGGAAGAGAGGGCCAGGGAAGTTGATATGGAGGAGGGACTCAGAGAAAGAGGGAGAATGTGTGTGTGTGTGTGTGTGTGTGTATACACACACACACACACACACACACATATATATATATATATATATATATATATGTATAAATATATGTATATATATATATGTATATATATATACATATACATATATATATATATATATATATATATATATATATATGTGTGTGTGTGTGTGTGTGTGTGTGTGTGTGTGTGTGTGTGTGTGTGTGTGTGTGTGTGTGTGTGTGTGTGTGTGTGTGTGTGTGTGTGTGCGTGTGTGTGTGTGTGTATGTTTACCCGTGTATGTGTGTGTGTGTGCGCGTGCGTGTGTGCGTATGTCTGTACTCGCGCGTGTGTGTGTGCGCGTGTGTGTCTGCGCGTGTGTGCATGTATGTTAACGTGCGTGCGTGTGTGTGTGTTTATTTGTGTGTGCATGCGTCCTCGATTTTGTTATTGCCTTCTATGCCATGTGATGCTTGCCAAAGTTCTTCGTAATAAGACTTCAGGAGAGCGCTCCTTTAACTTCATTCGACCTTGAATGCCCAGGGTGTGCCGCTTTCAAGATTCTAATACTCTCCTGAACTTGAAAGCATAATTATTTTTCCCTCAGTACATTAACCTTCGGCCGGATAATGTTCCCTTTAATAGTTTTGCTTTTTGGATTACGAAAGTAGATTTTATTCAGCTTTGGAAAATCTTATAAACCGTTATGTAGTGGTAAGCTTTACTTATTTCCTACTTCTTAACGTCGCATAATATTGGGGATGGGAGACACATATCCTAGGTGATGTACATTACTCGACGAATTTAATTTCAGGTAAGGGGGCGTTACGATAACGAAGAAGCTAAAAGGAATATTTCATTTTGTGTTTACTTCCGCTCTTGAATCTTGTCAACGACGATTTTTGTTCACCTTATGATCATTTCCATTATTTCTGGGGTTGACTGAACACGGAATATAGATAGTATCCAAATAAATGAATAAATAGATAAATAAATAAATTAATTAATTAATTAATTGATACATAATTAAGTAAATAAATATATAAATAAATAAATAAATAAATAGATGAAAATAAATAAATAAATAAATAGACAAATAAAAAAATAAATAGATAAATTAATAGATAAATAAATAAATAAATAAATAGATAATAAATAAATAAATAAATAAAAAATAGTATCCTTTTGTACCATTGAACGTAGGACCCCAGACTAGTATAGGTGTGATAACTCTTTTCTATATGATATGTAATAATAAAGCGCACACACCAGGAGAGGCTTAGCTGCAATCGAGGTCATCACCTTTGGCCTGTGCACATGGGAACTTTTGGATTCGAACGCGGGTCTCCATGGTGCAAAGAGAG
>NC_134792.1:38374900-38377400 GCF_046742065.1 Oratosquilla oratoria | reverse complement strand
CTTAACTCCTTCGGCATTTTTACTTCTATTCTAGTTGGTGCTAGGTTATTCTACTTTCTTCATCTCCATGGCCACCTCTTGAGAGTTATATAAACCCCGACGCAATTTCGAAGTGTTCATTGAAATTCGCTCACATTTCACACTATGCTGAGGGCGAAGAGCCTACGCCAGGAGGCGGATAGCTGTGACCCAAGCCGTCTCCTTCGTCCTATACACTTGGATTGTTAGGGCAGGTAACAGTTACTATTAGAAATTGGAGAGAAATGTTGGATTCGATCCTACGATCAGCACGCTTACCATTACGCCACCAGCGCACATTTAGCAGACTCGGGCTCAGATCCAACAGTTACATTCGATATTTACATTTGTTGGCATTCCGCACATACAGGACAGCTAAGCGCCTCCTGACGTAAGTTTCTCACCACCGTAATCGGATAGTGATGCATTGACTATGAGCAAGTCGCCGTGCTGCAACTGTTTTTCTTGGTAAACCACAAAATATCTTTGAGAAACATATGGAGGTGTCACAGTGGCAAAGATTTGTCCGGCGACAGACAGACTTAAATAATAATGCAACCCTTTATGGAAGATAGGGTAAGGCAGAAATGAAAAACAAGTGGTTCAGAATCGAAAAAACAACAATAAATGAGTAAGTAGATAAACAAATAAATAACAATAATAATGATAAGTACCAATTAGTACGGAGGTAATACACAGCAAATAAATACAAAAATATGACCCTTAACATAACTTGTTCTGTCTCTAGTACTACCGACCCTCTTATTATCGCGACCAACACCAACACCACCATATCACTCCGAGGGGGTAGAGAATTTCACTATCACTGTTCTTACTGCCATTATCTCCACCCATTGCTATCACTGCTATCACCCATGCCACCACCTTCGCTTGACACTGTGATTCTACTTGTAGATAAACGGGCTTGGTTGCGCCCGGGCCGGTCAAATTACCTAATTACATTATCAGCGCAAATATGTTGGGAAGTATCAGATATGATAGCTAAGACAGATAACTGAGTGAAATGGAACGCTTTGTATAGGACGCAAAGCCCTTTTACACTCTAGACTCTCCTGTGAATATGTAAATGATGGAGGTAACTCGCTTCAAATGAGGTACTTACTCTTACTCTGATGGATGTCGGACCGTATGTGGATCCTTTTTCGCCCTTTAAGCCTCTCTACTTCTGATAATTTTGCGCCACATTCACCCAGTTCGTCTCATCATCACTTTGCTTTCACACCTCTTCCTTTATATTATTTATCCATCTTCATCTATAACTCCTTCTTCGTCTACTTCCGCGTATTGTTCCCACTATTACTCTCCTCGGCATTCTCTATTTGCTCATTCTAGCAACACTTCCTGCCCATCTCAAAGGGTTCCTCCTTATTACATCGATAATTCTTGGTTGTTGCGTAAATTCTTTCAATTCTTCACTGAGTCGCAAAATCTATACATCCTCTTCTATGTCGAATATTGGCCCGACTATTTTTCTGGGGATGCCATTTTCAAATACCATTAGTTTACTTTCTAGATCTTTTGTCTTTGTAAAAGTTTCAGAGTCGTAAGGTGAAACGTGTTTGACGACAGAATGATCACTTTCGTCTTTCTTGAAACGTTTCTTTTGTTCATGGTTGGTAATATGCTATAATAATATTTATCTATTTATTATTGTAATACTGAGGTATATGAAAATATAAATAACTTCGATACCTTCCTGGTTTACGTGTATATTTTTTGGGACATTTTCATAATTCTATCTTATAGGATTTAGTTTCATTTATGTGCAGCCCAGTTCTTCTGGGAGGCAGTTGGAAGGGTGTGAATATATTTTCTGCCAAACTGACATCGTCCGCATATAATAAGTTACCTGATACTTAACCTATACCTTCCCAGACACATATGCAAAGGCAGTCGACTGTAGGCTAGTCACCAACAAGTGGTGTATATTCGTTTTTCAACAAATTGATTAAACGATTTGCCTGAAAGGGAAACCGGTATCCGTAAGATGTTCTAGTCCTCGATGTACATCGCTCGGCCCGGACGATACCCATTTCGTTTTTAACATGTGAAGCCAAATTATCAGTTTCATCGATTCCAGAAAAGCCGCCAGTGGTCCTTATACTAATGTATTGGTATGTCACTACATTAGAAGAAGATACTTGCCAGTGAGAAAATGGATACGATAAAGTAAATTCCAATTCTCTCGGGACTTGTTTATTAGAATTAAAATGCGTGGTATAGGCGATTTCTGCCGATGTCTTGGCTGTGAAACATAATTCTTTATGCAAGAAGGGTATAATGCACATTTAGGAATACCGTGAATAATTAATTTAAGAATTACAATTCTAACCATATAGAATATTACTACTAGCATTTATAGATATTTACATATAAATATTTTGCACATAGAAATATTAATAAAGATATATTTCCATATTATTAAGCTACAACGGGTGACAATTATTAATGCAGAAGTTAA
>NC_134792.1:38357400-38369900 GCF_046742065.1 Oratosquilla oratoria | reverse complement strand
AAATGAGTTCCCAAGACCCCATGTCTTTGGGATAACTCAAATAGAAATTGTAAAGTTGTCAGACTCGTAACACATAGTAAGAGTGAATGGGTGACTGAGTTCCCAAGACCCCATGTCTTTGGGAAAACTCCAATAGAAATTACAAGGTCGCCACTTGATTTTATTAAAATCAAGAAAATCAAGAAAAATGAAACGCACAGAATAACGTTTAACACTATTCATTAAAACTCAACAGGATTACATGAAGGATTACAATCACTAAACTTCAAGTGTGTAAATAAGTTTACATTCAAATGAGTAAATATATTTCAAAACAGAAGATTCCCGCTCGAAAACTTTTAACGGGGGTGAAAGAAGATTAATTAATTAATTAATACTTTACCAACGAAAAACACTGTCTAAGTCACTACTATAGACATTTCCTACTACTACATGGTGTGAAATTCTCACCCTAGCTGAGTTAATGACTCTTACGACTAATACAGGGGGAGTACAGAGGACTTACTTCAGCCGACGACCCCCCTTCGATTCCTCTTCCTCACATTCTGAAGTGACAGAGTCTCTATCTATCCTTCCTTCATCTCTCATTGCCGCACTTTCATCTCGATTATGCACTATTTCTACAACAATTCTTATTAATTCAGTTTTATTTGCCTCATGTGCGTGCTCGACCCCTAGACTTTGTGCTATGAACCTTACTTCGTACTCTCTATTCTCAAACTGAGTCTGACACGCCCAATATATATATATATATACATATATATATATATATATGCATATATATATAGATACATACATACATATATATATATATATATATATAAAATATATTTACTGATGAAAAATGTAATACCACATTTGTCGATCACGTGAAAACCACAGTTGGAGCAAAAAAGACTGGAGACAAGGAATCTATATATTTTGATTACAAAGTGCAGTCCTCTTTAGTAGATACAAAGAATAGAAGAGTGAGCCCTACTTAAGTAGCACCCTTGACAAGAAAAAGGGAAACATTGGGAGAGGTCCCTAACCTCGGCCAACTCAGTATGTGGGGTCAGGAGGCATATGTCTTTTGACTAAGCTAGTGATGAAAAGTCCTGAAATTATGTCCGGGGACCATTGCCCCTTCCAAATGTCCATATTGGGTTGATATTCAATGATAGTTGATTCAACCATTTTTATCCTGAATTCACATCTAGACTCATAAATGAGCTCAGCTTTGTCCCAGTCACAATGATTAAATTGTTTAACATGTTGGAACACCGCTGAGCTTTCTTGTCCATACTTGATGGACCGTTTGTGTTCAATCATCCTAGTATCCAAATTCCTCCCAGTCTGTCCAATAGAAACTAGGTCATAGACTTTACATGGCATCGAATGAATACCATGACTATGTTCTTCTTTCAACATTTGGTGGACATTTACATTCTTTTTTATTAATGGTATTGGGGTAATGATGAATTAAATTTAATTTGTTTTTGGGAAGAAACTTGGTCGAAGGAATAAATTATTGCGAAAAGGCAAGACTAAGGAGCTTTTATCCAATGAAAATTTAGAAGAAATGGGGGTGATGTTGAAAAAGTTGGATCTCGCTCGGCTGAGGGCTTTGACCAAGAACCAATCCGGCTAAGTTGAGATTTAAATATATTTAATTCTTCATCAAGAAACTGGGGGCTACAAATCCTTAGAGTTTGAAGAAATAAACATGAGGCGACGCTACTTTTTACTTTGTCTGGGTGGTGACTGCTAAAGAAATGGGGATAACTACCAGAATGGGTCTCTTTTCTATAGACGGTAAAGGCAAGCTTATCCCCGTCACGAACAATAAGAACATCTAAAAAGGGTAGCTTACCTTTTTCTTCCCATTCAACTTTAAAATTAATGTTGGGGGCTAAAGAATTTAAATTAACAAAAAAGTTATCAAACGAACCCCAATTTTCTTCCCAAGTAGTAAAGATGCCATCCACGTATTTAAACTAGGCCATGTCTGGGGGTTTAATAGTTGGGAGTCTGTTCTCCCAACCATCAAACCCCTAAACATGGTCTGGTTTAGATACGTGGATGACATTTTTACTCTTTGGGAAGAAAATTGGGGTTTGTTTGATAACTTTTTTGTTTATTTAAATTCTTTAGCCCCCAACATTAATTTTAAAGTTGAATGGGGAAAAAAGGTAAGCTATCCTTTTTAGATGTTCTTATTGTTCGTGACGGGGATAATGGGAAGTCTCAGAAAATAATTATATGGTATTTGACAATAATGGGAGATAATAAAACTATTATGATCAAGGAATTTTTTTTGTTCAAGCCGAGGCCTTCGGTAAAGTGTTCAAGTAAACCCCATCTTCATAGTAGAGCTACTTTCTCCTGAAAAGTTGCAAGACTTAAAAGGAGTTGTCATTTCTGGGAGAACATTATATATTCATTAGAGCAAGGTTCCGAATGTTCCAAAGATTACAGTACCCATAAGTGAATTGTACCTAAAGGACGGGACAGCGGGACAGCGGGACAGCTTTTAGTATGACCAAGGTAATAAAATGATATTTTCCACTGTAGTGCCGCAAGTATTTCTCATATCTTATAATAGCCCCGGACATATCAAATGCCTTACGGACATCATCTTGGCAAGCAGTAGCTATCGACCTACTGAAGATGTTCCGGAGTCATCAAGAGTCAAATTACACCTTAGTTGCTGTAGAATATTTTAAAGAATATACCATAATTGTCTGTCTTAGACAAATTAACAGAAGTAGTATCTCAAAGGGCAGTAAATAATATGTGCAACAAATAATAAGCAAGACCAACCCCATCCCTATCACGAATTTTTTAGACAAGAACTGAGAGTACCAAGTCGTCTGTATACATACTAGACGTGACGTGAATCAAATAGTAAAAATACAGATGTATAAACCCAAAGACAGGTATTCTGAACGCAGTACATATAGATAGCCTGCGCAAAGTAAAAAAAAAAAAAAAACTCAGGAGTTCACCAAATCATACAATACCAAGCATGTATAAGAAATGACCTAGCAGACCCATCATAATTTTAATATGCCACACAAAAAAGAAAGCTACACATACATTTAGTGTCTCTTTAAACTACTGCAAATCAGAAAGACGATTTTTAATACGAGTTTACTTTAGTTATAACCTTTTGAATCAGCCTATGTTCTCTTAATCCCATTCCTTTCCAACCGTGGGGTCATTATTTCGACAAAACGGTGGTAGAGTGTTTGAATTAATTGCAATAAAAAATCACTTAACACCCTCTCATATAGGATACAGTAACGCAAACTAATGATAAACAGATAAGGCTCTTTGAACACAAATACAAAATCACAGTTTTAAAAGAAATAGATAGAACTTACATGGTCTTATGATTTACAGGATGTTCTTGTCCTTTATTTTTTCACGTAAAAAAAAAAAAAAAAAAAAAAATCAGAGAACCCATTTAGTTTCCTAGTTAATTCACTCTCAGAAGTCGACCACTATTTTTCACAAGGAAACTGTCCTCTCAATTTTCTGTGAAACGCAACAGAAAGAAAATGAGGTTGTCTGTAACCTACTGTCATTAATACATTACCATGCTGTCATTAATACAAAATTTTGTAATACTCCTACACATTAGAATTACTTTAACTGCTACATACCTTTTTATATATCTCCTTTTAAATTATTTCATCCTTGAGTATACAATCTATGCCTTTAAGATGGCAATGTACTGATGAATTACATTCTTTGACGAGGCCTAAACAAAACTTGGGGTTGACGCGTCCATCCAATCGGTTACCAAAGCATTCATTTCTTATGTATGGTTTAAATGTGATATTGACGGTTCAGTATCTCTTCCTGATATAGCATTTATCTATAAACTAATATACCCCATGACTCACACAAAGAAGTTATTTTTAACTTAAGTAATTGATTGTCATTCAAAACAAGAAAAAATATAAATACATAAAAAAGAGCTCATATACATGCATAGCAATTATATATTTATATATATATATATATATATATACACACGTATATACGTGTGTGTGTGTATATATATATGTATATGTATATATGTATATATATATGTATATATATGTATATATATGTATATGTATATATATATATATATATATATATATATAATGTATGTATATATAATGTATATATATACATATATATACATATACATATACATATACATATACATATACATTTACATATACATATACATATACATATACATTTACATGTACATATACATATACATATACATATACATATACATAATCCTTAAAGATCATGACGAGGTTATTGATTATGTATTTCAACATTTGGTTTCACTGTTCGGATCAGAGACAATGCAGCGTGGCACAGATCTTCCTGAGTAGAGTCCATAACCAAGAGCTAGTTGATGTCCACTGATTCATCGTATGCCAACCCCCTACCCGACCCCACCTCCCTCATCATCAAATTAAAGTAATTCATAAAGTAGACAAAAGGTCCACCTTTTCGTGCTGCGTCATCCCTTCATCCATTCAAAGTCAACCCTACTTGTCAGACGTTCCACGTCCATCAAGATCCCCTCTCATTTCATCTGTCCATCTCAATCTCAACCCTTCTCTGTTTTCAATACAATCTTCGTTAGGCTTTCCTCATTCTTTCTTTCGAAGTCCGTAATGCTGTGGTGCAATAATTCTTAAAAGAACATATTTTTACAGTTATCTCCAATATATATGAATATACAAATGAACGGATAGATAATTGAATAGATAGAAGTGTTCAAATAAATAGATAAATAAGTGATTAAATGAATTAATAAATGGATAAGTAAATCAAAACAAAACACACAAATGAATGAACAAATTAACAAGTAAGAAAATAAATCAGTTGACACATAGAGAAATAAATGAATGAATATATAATCAAATAAATAGAAATAAACAAGTGAATATATAAATAGATAGATAATTATATAGATAACTATTTGAATAAATAGATAAACAAAAAGATAGATAAACAAGTAAATTAACAATGTAATAGGTAAATAAATAGATATAAATGAACAAGTAAATAAATAAATAAATGAATGAGAAAATAAATAAATATATAAGCATACAAATAAATAGATAAATAAATGAATATATGAATAAATAAATGAATAAATAAATATGTTAAAAAATAAACAAACAAGTGAAGAAGTAAATAGATAAATTATAAGGAAATATGTGAATAGATCAATGAATTAGCAAATGAATAAATAGATAATTGAATAAATAAATAAACAAGTAAGTGAACAACAAAACAAACGGGTAAACAAATAAATGTGTGAATAAATTAATTTGCCTCTTGGACCTTGTACTTTGTGCATACACTAATCACAGCTGGAAGAAATCAAATCCTTATCATCTTTTGATAGTGGAAGAATTCAATGGTCAAGTGGACTTCTACATTAAACCAGTAAATCGGTGACCATACCTAACTCGAATGTAGTACGAGTCCAAACCAGTGCAATAAATATTACTTTCGACTTCTCGTTTTTGTTTGTATACATCTATTTTGATTGTAACAAAACATTCACAAATTGAGGTAAACTGCAATTGTTACTCCAGTGCGTTGTAAAAATGTCTAATACACCTATCAGAAGTACAAATGTCTGTTTGATGCTTCCAGCATCTGTCAAGCATCTCTCTTATCCTTCAATTACTCCCACATTTAGTCTGGTACTTCCGTACATGATCATAAGTTCAATATCTTTTTAGGTTGGCCGCACCTGTCCAATACACCCAACACCTTTTCATTAATTTGAAAACATGACTTATGAGCCTAAATGTCGGTTGCTTCCTAGAACTTGCCAAGTGAAATATACCTACATCTACTCAAAATATTCACTAGCTGCTTATTTCCTCATCCCTTTCTGCACATTATTTGCATACCTGAAAGAAACCTCCCCTTTACCTGCTATATACCAACGGCAGCCATTTACTTTGCTACTACATGTACTCCACTTGGCATGTTTAGTTAGTTCACCTGTCCAGAGTTTAATTTTACCTAATATCCTAACTAATACTCATCACCTAAAATTTCAGTTGACTGTGTAATGCTCTTGCATTTATTTAAGGCATAGATTATAATGGGTGATCCGTTTGATTCCAGGGTCACCAGTGATATGAAGTCACAGAAAAAATAGGTTGTTACAGAATAGCACCGGCCGGGTAACTATACTATTCCTTCAAATCTTCAAATAACTATATTATACTTTCATTACTTGAGGAAAAATGTTTGCGTTCAAAACAAGAACAACTCGTAAATCCTTAGATATTTAAGGTACCCCTGAATATTTCATATTCTCTCTAGTAGTCTTCATTTATGGTTTTAAGGTAGGACTTGAGATTTTCTTGGTCTTAGTAATGCAAACGAACGTTAGGCACATAACACGCACGTCATTTTAAAAGCGGAGTAATAATTTACTTTAAACAATACAAATAATTATTAGACTGAAAATATAGTTAAGTGATAAGTAAATATGGTGAGCCAAACTACAACAGTCGTGCTTAGTTACATATATACGTGCCAGGCCAATTAGAGCAGTCAACAATTGGCACCCAGCCTCTCATTATCCTCTTACTTTCACTTTGTCTATAAAAGCACAAGATATGCATAAATCTTTATATAACTCGTTAAACCTTGTATTATAATTAACTATGGTGTTGGGAAGCTATCACATAAAGCTGAATAGAACCGGCTTGCAAAGGAAAAGAAAAATGGTCGCTCTACCAGTTCAAGTGTTAGATTAAAATTGACTTACCTATCTATATAATTAAAAAATAAACTGACCCTTCGCGTTTGGTGGTAAATCGGTTACACCGCCAACTACGGTGAAGAAGAAGAACTCGAAGAAGAAGAACTCGAAGAAATCGAAGAAGAAGAAGAGGAAGAACTCGAAGAAGAAGAAGAAGAAGAAGAAGAAGAAGAAGAAGAAGAAGAAGAAGAAGAAGAAGAAGAAGAAGAAGAAGAAGAAGAAGAAGAAGAAGAAGAAGAAGAACTCGAAGAAGAGGAAGAAGAAGAACTCGAAGAACTCGAAGAAGAAGAAGAAGTAGAACTCGAAGAAGAAATCGAAAAACTCGAAGAAGAACTCGAAGAACTCGAAGAACTCGAAAAAGAAGAACTCGAAGAACTCGAAAAAGAAGAACACGAAGAACTCGAAAAAGAAGAACTCGAAGAACTCGAAAGAGAAGAACTCGAAGAAGAACTCGAAGAAGAACTCGAAGAAGAAGGAGAACTCGAAGAAGAAGAACTCGAAGAAGAACTCGAAGAACTCGAAGAAGAACTCGAAGAACTCGAAGAAGAACTCGAAGAAGAACTCGAAGAAGAACTCGAAGAAGAACTCGAAGAACTCGAAGAAGAACTCGAAGAACTCGAAAAAGAACTCGAAGAACTCGAAGAAGAACTCGAAGAAGAACTCGAAGAAGAACTCGAAGAACTCGAAGAAGAACTCGAAGAAGAAGAAGAACTCGAAGAAGAAGAACTCGAAGAAGAAGAAGAAGAAGAACTCGAAGAAGAAGAACTCGAAGAAGAACTCGAAGAAGAAGAAGAAGAAGAAGAAGAAGAAGAAGAAGAAGAAGAACTCGAAGAAGAAGAAGAAGAAGAAGAAGAAGAAGAAGAAGAAGAAGAAGAAGAAGAAGAAGAAGAAGAAGAAGAAGAAGAAGAAGAAGAAGAAGAAGAAGAAGAAGAAGAAGAAGAAGAAGAAGAACTCGAAGAAGAAGAACTCGAAGAAGAAGAACTCAAAGAAGAAGAAGAAAAAGAAGAACTCGAAGAAGAAGAAGAACTAGAAGAAGAGGAAGAAGAAGAATTCGAAGAACTCAAAGAAGAAGAAGAAGTAGAACTCGAAGAACTCGAAGAAGAACTCGAAAAACTCGAAGAACTCGAAAAAGAAGAACTCGAAGAACTCGAAAAAGAAGAACTCGAAGAACTCGAAAGAGAAGAACTCGAAGAACTTGAAGAAGAACTCGAAGAAGAAGAACTCGAAGAAGAAGAAGAACTCGAAGAAGAAGAACTCGAAGAAGAAGAACTCGAAGAAGAAGAAGAACTCGAAGAAGAAGAACTCGAAGAAGAAGAAGAACTCGAAGAAGAATAACTCGAAGAACTCGAAGAACTCGAAGAAGAACTCGAAGAACTCGAAGAAGAACTCGAAGAACTCGAAGAAGAACTCGAAGAAGAACTCGAAGAAGAACTCGAAGAAGAACTCGAAGAAGAACTCGAAGAACTCGAAGAACTCGAAGAAGAACTCGAAGAACTCGAAGAAGAACTCGAAGAACTCGAAGAAGAACTCTAAGAAGAAGAACTCGAAGAAGAAGAAGAACTCGAAGAAGAATTCGAAGAAGAAGAAGAAGAAGAAGAAGAAGAAGAACTCGAAGAAGAAGAACTCGAAGAAGAAGAAGAAGAAGAAGAAGAAGAAGAAGAATAAGAAGAAGAAGAAGAAGAAGAACTCGAAGAAGAAGAAGAAGAAGAAGAAGAAGAAGAAGAAGAAGAAGAAGAAGAAGAAGAAGAAGAAGAAGAAGAAGAAGAAGAAGAAGAAGAAGAAGAACTCGAAGAAGAACTCGAAGAAGAAGAAGAAGAAGAAGAAGAAGAAGAAGAAGAAGAAGAAGAAGAAGAAGAAGAAGAACAACAACAACAACAACAACAACAACAACAACAACAACTCGAAGGACTCGAAGAAGAAGTTCTCAAAGAAGAACTCGAAGAAGAATTCGAAGAAGAACAACAACTCGAAGAAGAACTCGAAGAAGAAGAAGAAGAACTTGAAGAAGAACTCGAAGAAGAAGAAGAAGAAGAAGAACTCGAAGAAGAAGAACTTGAAGAAGAAGAAGAACTCAAAGAAGAAGAAGAAGAAGAAGAACTCGAAGAAGAAGAACTCGAAGAAGAAGAACACGAAGAGGAAGAAGAACGAATGAAGAAGAAGGAGGCTAGAAAGGAACGGAGAGAGGCCAATGCAAAAGATTTAACAATTCGCAAAGTTTTGAAACAAGAAAAGCAAGTAAAAAAAAGTTATTACTTAAAGGAAAAAAAGAATTAAAAAAATATAAAAAGGGTATTTTGAACGGAAATTTAACACCAGCACAAATCGCCTATATAGATGACTTGCGAGAACAGCTAGATGTTGACAAGAAATAAAAAGCAATATGATTTTGATATTTTATTTTCCAAAAAAGGGGCGTAGCCCAGGGCGCGCAGCGCCCGCGCCTAAGGCGCAGCGCCGCAGGCCAAGGCCCCCGGCGTAGCCGGGCCGGCGCAGCCGGTGGGCTTGTCTAATAGGAAAAAAATATCCCCGAAGTAAGATTGAATGATTTTATTAAATAAATAATATTACCTTATTCTATTCCAGCCAAGTGATTTGTTTAATAACGCTCTGGGTAAAGATAAACAATTTAATTCAGACTTAGAAAAAACTCATCTTTCAAGGGCATAAAAACAATATCGATTAGCCCTATTTGACACAGTGTTTTATTTAATAATTTTGCCCTGACTAGTGTAAGACACTCTTATTTCATTGCTATACTTATTTTGGCTGCGAGCTGGTGATTTTATTCAACATGGGAAAACTACTGAAAGCGTCTCAGGGCTAAATTTGTCTTCACCAAACATCTAAAATTTATGCTCGGTTCATCACAAGGAACCCTTTCCAGACACCAAAAGGTTAAATCTATCTTGATGAATGCTTTGGTGTATATACCCAAAGGATTACAAAGGCGGAGCATGCCGACAGGAGACCTTTTGGTCCATATAAAACCATTCTTACTCTGGTTGACATCGGAAATTTTTACAAACCTGAAGAAAATTACCCATGATGTTAGAGTTGAGAAGGGCCTTGCCGTAGTAAGGAAAATATGTCCTGTGTAGGGTTTGTTTCTACTGGGGCTATAGGGGAGGGGTGGTGGTACATAATGACGACCAAAGTAGGGTGTTTGGTTGCCTGTTTGCTTCGTTGTTCTTTTTTTCCCGGTCACTTTATGGACTCTAAAGCCTCCTACCGATATGCTTTGCTATTGAAAACAAATGTAAACTATTGTGAGCAGAGTTTCAAGCATAAAAATGCAGATATAAGATATAAAAACAGACAATAAGATATTTTCCCCTTTTAGAATCAGACTTTATCAATCTGATATCATTGTTGACTGTGGCAGTGAGTAGATTTTTTTTTAGGAAATTTTTAGATATAATCAATAGGTGTAGGGGTATTAGATATGACAATACAGACATGAGGTATAAGAGCAGTTTATTACTAGATGCTAATGTAGCATGCATAGTTTCGACAAAAAAGTATCTTTCCACCCTAAACAACAGCTTCTCTTACGATGTTTTAGTATAGTTGGAGTGGATAGATGCAATGTCTCTAGTTCTGAGGTTTGTCCAGGCCAACTTGAGTTAATTTGATAATTTCATTTGTTGACAATTAAGCAATAATTTATTTTCTATTGAAAAGTACCGCGAGTATTTTCCCAGGGGCATGGGTGATTTAGATAGGTAAAAGAATATCCACCATTTATGCGCTCATCCAAAATATCAACATGCTAGAGCATATGTACATTCCAAAATACCTAAACAAATTTGCCAATGTGGTAATAAGGTGATATTACATTTCTATAAAGCATTATAAAGGAGAATTAAGGTAAGAAGATAATGAATGATAAAACATTAATCAAATAAGGGAGATGGTTTAGCCTGTTCTCCCTTACAGACTGGCACTTCTCAATGGAAAAGTCTTGTTACTTGCCTTTGATTACCCTACTTCATCGAGATATCTTGTCTATTCCCTTCCACGCAGTCTACCCCAGGACTTAGGCAGAAATACAATACCTAATTTAGACCTCAAATCATGTAATTGATTACCATTTCCATTATGCCATTTCTAACACGCCCAGGATAAGAATAAATCACTGGAGCTTGTGTATGAAAGACAATACAGTCTAAAACCAATAACTAACATCTCGTTATTTTTCTTTTCGATTTTCATCCTCAATTAAAATTTGAAAGAGCGCTCAGGCTGTTCCATTTACCTTGTAGGTCACGGTTAACTCCACTAGGGTAAAGGTCTTCATGAAGATCACTATCAGAATATATCACAAGAATATTTTGCGCCATCAAGTACAAATGAAAAAAAAAAAATTGTGCGCATGTCATAACTTTACACTGTTATACCACTCCACATTATATCTAGTTACTTTTTCAAATCCATAATGCTCTATCAGTACTAATACATCTCGGACTAGGAAGTTAACCACTCTCTATTTCAGGGATGGCTATAATATTGCCTGTATGTTGAAGATGGTCTTATAATTTCAGCTCAAGTATGAATATACTTGTATTATGTGATTATCAGGATTATTTTACCAGAAGCAAATGTAATGCTTTCTGGAAGAAAAAAAAAGTTGATCACATTTATTGATTCCACTGTTGTCAAAGTTGTTTTTACTTATTTCCAACTTATATCTACGTCCTGATAGCTTGATAACGCTATTTCTCGCCTGATTCGTATTTAGTGTGAACATTTTATCACTTTTGTCTTTTGAAGTCAATTCCCTTTAAAATCTTGACGACCTGTGTATGTTACGTTTTCTTTGATGACTTCGTACTAGTTTTCTTTAATACCATATGAATAACTATATATTTTTACACTCAATCTTCAAAGTTGTCTGGTGATGACGATAACTGTACTCTCTTTCCTTTATTCCTTTTTTGAAAAAAAGCTTTGTTTATAAATTCAATCTCACTAACACACAGATGCATACTCATGTACGTATGCATACACAATATATATTTGTGATATTTCTACATTTTCTTTTATTTACCTCTTGCTGTGTTTTCTTTGATACTGCATGTATGACTATATTTTTCATACACGAAATACCTATAGTTTGTGCGCTCATAAAAGGCTATTCAGGATTCACCATGGTCTTTGGATCACGTGTTGGATTCGTGATCAACAGCTGTTTCCATCCCGCAAGAGAGCTCAGAGCTCGTATATGACCGATCTATGGGTAATGCTGTGACCTTACATGCACACACACACCCAACTCCCCGCCCACGAGAGTTGGAGAATCAACCCCCAACGCAGCGATACTGACATTATTTCAGCCCTGGGCGGGATTTGAGCCCGGACCTCCGTAGTGTAAGCCGGGAACTCTACCAACTGCGCCACGAATGTGTGTAGTACGTCGTGTCAAAGCAACCTCAGTATATGCCTCTCTATCTTATTTCCCATCTATGTGTTACTTAAAATTGTTTCTTATATATATATATATATATATATATATATATATATATATATATATATATATATATATATATATATATATATATATATAAATATATATACATACATATATATATATATATATATATATATATATATATATATACTGTATATATAAATATATTCACACATATATATAATTATGTATATATAGATATATATATATATATATATATATATACTGTATATAGTAAAA
>NC_134792.1:38317400-38329900 GCF_046742065.1 Oratosquilla oratoria | reverse complement strand
CCAATTTTCTTTTTTTTATTCTATTTTTCCCTAGTTCGAAAACATGTCATCGGCTAAGGTCAGGTTTCATGTGCAACAGGAGTATCAGGGACTGTAGCGGGTACGGTGGCTGGGGCAGAGACGGCGTCAGTGGCGAAGGGGTGCTGGTGGTGGCAGTAGTGGTTTAGTGGCAGTCTGCATTCCTGATCGCGTCGCTCGCTTGTACGGATGGAGTCGCCGCTCTATTGATTAGTCCCGGTCAGGGTTGAGCATTGGGCCGTGTCCATAAGGTCTGGGGTGGTTCGAGCCTCACTTAGAATAATTTCCTGAATAGAAGACAGGAGATTTTATTTTTCAAGTAATTCCAATTAGCCTCCAGATCTCCGAGAGCCCAGGCACATTTTTAGAGTCGTTCATGGGTTTGGGGGATGAGGATTGTGGGTTTGGGGTTGGGGGCTGTTGGATTGGAGGTTCCGAGAAGCCAAGAACAGGCTTTGTGGAAAAAAAGAGGGGTGGGAGGAGGGGACGTCCAGCAAATTACAAACAACCCAAACATCGAGACATCTCCAGGACTCTTACAGTTCTGTTATAGTTGACACTAGACGATTTCTATTCAGTTTAGGGAAACCTCAGGGTTCAGTGCATAAAGTGTTCAGGGCAACTATGAAGGACTTACTTCTAAGCACACGTCCAGAAGATGTGAATACCTTATCAAGGGTCCATACACCTCAACCTGGAAGCTAGTGGCTCTGAACCAAGTGCTTTGGGGTGTCAAGCAGAGATACCTACGGGCTACCCGTGGTAGTTCCTCAGGGTCAATGTGAGGACCACAGGAGTCCCAGGGCTCCGGGGTCTTAGGCACATTTTCCTCCTAAAGCCCCTGTAAAGGAGTAGGACTTCTATATTTGGCAGTCTTAGGATTCTAAACGTGGTTAGTTAAACCAGTCTCAATTAACCACTTCCGTACAGAGGAGTAATTATCTTTTTCCTTCTGGCAACCAACAGGCTATCTAATTCAACTTGTTCAATCTTTTTGCCAGCGATGTGGTTAGACCAGTCTCGATTAACCCCTTCTTAATGCGAGGGTACCTTTCTTTTTATTCTGTCTGTCGACGGACTATATTACTCTGCTTTCTCTTACCCTTTTGGTAGTAAAGGTGTTAAAGTCCCGACAAAGGGGCGAGACTGGCAGGCACGGTTACCTAAGTCCCTCAGGTTTGGTTACCAAGGTCCCAGACAGGCTTGGGTTTTACGAGATACCGTGCACCACTGCCGCCGCCGACACCGCCACCACTTCTGCCGCCGCCGCCGCTGCCACCGCGTCCTAGCATGCCCTTCTTGCCAATGTCAAGATTGCATCTGACTGGCTCCAGCCGGACAACACCACAACCACCTCAGCCGCTACTACCGCCGATGACGACACCGCCACCACTTCAGAGGACGCTACTCCTCACCTTTCCTCTAACCCGTCCCCACTTCTTTCACACCTACTCATCTTTTTCTTCCTTTTTCATCCTTCTTTTCCTTCTTACCGTCTTCCTTTTCTTCTTTCTTTTCGTCTTTCTCTTACTACTCACTTCTTATGCTTCCGCCTCCTCCTCATTAATCCTTTGAGTACTTTACTTGTGGTGCACTTTTATTCTGTTTGCTACCAGACAATTTTATTCAGACGAGGAATAATAAGACCCCAAAGGTTTGAAAACTATCTAGATTAACTCAATGAGTACCTCACTCGACTTGTTTGTTTATTCTGAGGAAAACCCTGAGGCATTTTCAGATTAAATCTTCTGCTCCCACAGTTTTTTTCTTCTATTTTTATGGTAGTTATAGAGGTTACAGTAGTAATAGCTTTTGGAACACACTTGATGCTCGGAACTTTCTTGTGCTGGATGGTTTCTAATGTGGTGAGCCGCTGTCACGTTGAGGTGCTGGTGTCCGCTCTTTAGTGGTCAAACATTTACGGTTTACAAACAAGGCACTGTTACATTCTTCACTCTTTGACTTGTTGTTATTCGTTTTTGGATTAGGACTTTCTCTTCTATAAAGGTCCACATGTTGTACCTTTTTGTATGGTTCGGCATTTGGATTTCATTATTTTCTACGAACAGTAGCAATTTTTGTAATATCATTGCTACCAATGGAATCCTTACAATTAGCTTTAGGATCTCCTACTTGTAAATGATTGAAATCGTCACCAATATGTCTTATCTTTTAGCTGAGGATCATGGAAAGTGTCTTGATGTTTTCTTTAACTCCCTATTCATTCTCGGCCTCCCAAATTATCTCTATCAGGAATACTACCTATTGTCCCCCGATTTTTTCCTTGTGTCTCACTATAACCCTAGTATCTGGATATACAGACAGAAGTTTGTATTCTATCAGTTCTTGTATTCTACCTCTGTTGTTCATATCTTCTTGTTTCTTATGTTCTCGTGCTTGAATCTTTCACGTTATTGACCATCTGACTTAAAGCAAATTTCAGTCTAGGATACCCGTGTGTTGTATATACACAACTCCAAAATATCTAGAATTATTCTACTACTTAACTTTCTCAGTGGAATATATTCTATCCCGCTTGCCATCCTCTGAAATCTCTGAGATGATTTTAATGTTCAGCGCCGCATTTACTGATCCAACCGGTGAACTAGCCTTTAACTTTCATATCCTAAATGGCCTGGTACAGCTAGTCCAGAACTCTATACGTGTTCTCTACCGCTTTGAAGATGGATCCAAAATTATTAATATTTTCTTTACTATTCATCCTTTTTAGTATTCTAAAAAAAAAAAAAAAAAAAAAAAAAAAAAAAAAAAAAAAATCCAGTTGGTACGTCCGACCATAATCTTATTTCTGTCACTTTTAGCCCAGACTTTTTTTTAAGACATTGGGTCACGGACCAGCCGACATTGGAAAACCCGAAAAAAAAAAAAATGGCGACATTCCTCTTTTTTCCGCCTAACTCACGACCAGCGCTGGTATAACGATCAGAAAAAAAAAAAAACACTCTGGGCTTACTGTTTGTACAAAGCATGCAAAGTTTGGTAGATACAGTAGCTTTTGTATTCATCAGCACGGCCAGTAAGAAGGTATAAATGGAACAAAACTGGAAAAAAAATAAATCCTCCGACCTGACAGCATGGCTTCCTAAAAGATTTATATAGATTTTTTTTTTGGGGGGTGGGGGGTGGGAGGGGGGCCTACAACCTAAGAGGAAGGATCCATGGTGCCCGTAACCCAATGAATAAGAAAAGTCTGGCCCTATCGCTTCACTCTTGCCTCAAGATCCTTCCTCGCTCAGACGCCTTAAGTACTTTGGCGCCACTGACTGGAAGTCTCTGGGGTTAATATTTATTTGTTTTTTCGTGGAATGATTACTGCTTTCGTACTCATGAGCCCTCAGAAATTGCAGAATGCATCACGAAAAAAATCATTTCGGTTATGGTGACGTACATTTCACACACATTTTCTAACACCAAAACTAAATCCTTTGTCTAACCAAACTTATCCCGTGTTATCTTATACAAGAAAAATTATAAGCAGTACGTTTCACACACATTTTCTAGCACCAAAACTAAATCTTATACAAGGAAAATTATAAGCAGTACTGTACCCTTCAAACTTTTGAGAATCATGTACTTTCTATTTTTGGCCAGAATCACGCAAAATCTATCTTCCGCTAAGCCTTTTTTTAATCAATAATACTTGTCAACAGCTTGCTTCTTCTAACTCCTCACATGGTTTCTGGCAACTGTATAAAAATTCATATCTTCATTTGCATCTCTTCTATCGCAGCAACTATGGTGTTAATATATTTTTCTCTGAAGAAACTGGCCTCTCTCTTGAAATGTTTTCTGAAAATTGTCTAACCGATTTTATTTATTTATTTATTTATTTTTTCCTCTGTTTGCCCTTGACGTTCAGATGGATTGAGGTCCGGATGGAACACCCTCTAATGTTCTCAAAAACTGTGCTCTGTACTGAGCCTTTGCTTAGGCAAACTGTTTTACCTCTACCTATATTATATTTATTACAAGTAAAAGTGATTACCACGAACACTCTTATAGCTTTAATTTCCAACATATTTAACTTTTTATCTACCCACTCATGAACGTGTCTCTGATCGCAAGTATGGTTTCCACAAAAGGCGTTTATCTGAATATTTTCAACTTTTCTGTTTATCTTTTGGTCACCTTCTTTAGAGGATTTTGATAGGACCTATGCGTATTAGATACACACGAAAAGCATTTGATAAAGTTCGACAACTTTTGTTCTAGCCTACCCTCATACGTTATCCTTTCCCTCTCTCTGCTCCCTTATTTCTAATTATTTTGACTGCTCTATAGCTGCTCTTGTCGATGGTCACCACACTTCTCCCATGCCTATATTCTTTGGCGTCCCAAGAGATTCTCTCCTTCTCCTACTCTTTTCCTCGTATTCATAAATAACCCACTTGACCGCACATCTTTCCCTATAATATATCATGCCGATGACATTACTTCACATATTCTACGTCATTTTATGAAGTACTTCTGAAACTGAACTCCATCCTTCCAGAAAGACCACGATAAAATACCTGATTTTTAACTTCCCTTTCATATGTGATTGAATCAGATAAAAACTTAGTGCCCTTAATTAGTAAACTCAACTGGAAAATTTGTATTAAAACATTGCTTGAACAATAATCAATTTGATGTGTATTCTTAATTCTTTTTTTCCGAAGCGACCCTCTGAAGCATTTTGATTTTGAACTTCTTATATTACTTTTTTCTTTAACTCATTTTGCACATTTTTTGAAGTGTGCAGAAAAAATAAAAAGGTGTGTTTGTTAAACTAACCAGTTTTTTATCCTAACTCTATCTACAGATGAACACTTCAATAAAATATTCCCATGTCTTTTTATCTCTGTTTCAATTGTTGGATTCTCTAGCTTAGCTTTAATACCAGGTTTTTTATTTCAGGACGGAATAAGACGGAAGGACCCATATTATTTGCATGCAATATTTACTCTAGTGCCATGGTCTCCTCTAATTTTGTATTCTGTAATGTTATTCTTGTTCTATATGTTTGATTTCCACATTTTTCAATGAAATTAAATAGCTTGGCTGTAGCCAAAATACAGGAAAATGTGCCACCAGGTGGTGAAAGGTTTTAATGAAGACTGATGTGGCAGAGTCGCATTGAGGTTCTTTGAATGTGGGGCATTCACACAATCTGACGTCACTTCGTCCTTGAAATGAACGCTTAATTCTTTCACTACCAGGATGACTTTACAAATCTTGTTCTTTTTAACACCAGTTGAGTGAACGGCCTTGTGCTAAACAAGTTAAGGTCAACTCAGTTAACCACAGACTATGTTGACTTTCTTTATATGATTTTATTCAGTTTAAGGCAATATAGTATGGTAATGGAGTTAAGACCACATGGCTTAATTTTTTTTTTTATTCCGTTTACAACTCCTGCACCTGAAGGAAACATTCGCATTTGTTTGTATATTTTCTATACAAAATTATATCATTCATGCTTAGAGTTTTCCCCTCACCTAAATAAAAATTTCTAGTTTTCCAGAATAAAACACGGGTTACTTAAGATATTCTTATATCAAAATAGCTTTATCCCATTCATACACAGACGTTATTTTAGCTGGAATAAACTCCCTATTATGCAACGTAGACACAAGTGAGTTCACAATAGAAAACAGAAATAGGTATGACGTTGTTCGACAATATCTGATGGGTACTATACGAAATTTGTTAAGGCAAATATTTGTTTACTATTATTCTACTTTTTTGGTTTGTATATATATATATATATATATATATATATATATATACATATATATATGTATATATATATATATACATATGTATATATATATATATATACATATATATATATATATATATAGATATATAGATATATTTATATATTTATATATATATATATACACATATGTATATGGGCTTTACAAAAGAGAGGAATGTCTGTGGCGGAAGGACGGGAGAGGACAGAAGATAGGGGTGAATGGAGAAGGGTTGTGTATAGATGAGGCTGTGATGCATGAGGGGGAGTGGGTGGGGGATGGGGGGTGAGGAAATATGTATGAACAAAAATTGACGCAGCCCGTCTTCTTTTCTGCATGAGGGGACGGAGAGTGGGGGTCGCCGAATTTATGAAGCGGCCTTGCTGTGGATGTGCTGTGTCTTGCGGCACTGCTTCTGACCCAGGGCAGTGGACAGGATGCAGGGATGACCTGTCATCCGGGAGGTGCCAAGATAGGAGGGAGGGAGGAGGGTGGAGGGGAGTGGAATATATGGGAAATGAAATGGGTGGGAGTGGTTTCTATGCCTTTTTCTTTTTGGCTACCCCCCGTGTAAGGGGGAAAAGCCTTTGCTATATATATATATATATATATGTATATATATATATATATATATACGAGTATATATATGTATACATATATATATATATATATATATATATATATATACTGTATATATGTATATATATATAAGTATATATATATGTGTATATATATATATATATATATATATATATATTCAGTAAATTGCAGTTTCTATGAGGAAGAGAAAGAAGGTAATGACAGCTGAAATTTAATGAAATCTGAGAATTACTATTTCAAAATTACACAATACTAAAGAAGATATATAATTTCTTTCAATAAATTGGTTATCTAGTTAATTCGACATCAAGCCCCTTACGTAACGTTATTGAGTACCTTCAAGAGGATGAAGCAGAGAGGGAAGAATTCACTCTTGCTTGTCTAGTTGTCATGGCTCAGATCATCCTATCATTTAAACTGTTTCTAGCCGCGTAGCTAACATGACATGAGAAAAACAAAAGCAGAGATTAAATGAAAGCAGGGTCCATAATATGGCGAAACTTGCCACGCTGTTCAGAAGGAGCTAGGTGGTTGTTACCAAGTGGGTGCATGAGCGATGTATGAAATAGCTTAGCCGTAGTCAGAATAAAAAGAAGTATGCCATGGAAAGGGTTCAGGGGTGGATGGTTAGATCGTTCACATACTCGGCCGTCTGCGGCGACGCCGCTGACCGTTAGTTATGTCTGGAGCCGAGACTCAAGACGACTCGGACGTGATTGGTTGCGAGACCTGTTGCAGGAACAGAGCGTTCTCGTATCGCGACGGCAGTTATGCCACCGTTCCCGTGAAAGGTGCATTCGCCATTTGGGTATATGTAATCCATTCTCTGTCAGCTTCAAGCCCAATCTTTGGCAGGTTCTCTTTACCAAGACTGCTTTAGGCAAGAAAAGGGGAAAGGATTCTGGAGAAGTAAGGCCAAACTAGTTTATCTTTTACAGAAGTAAAACTTCACTAAGCGAGACTCAAATCCTCAAATTTCGGGACGCCTGTCGAACAAGCTAATTACTCCCGCAAGAACTAAAGGTGGAGGGGGCTGGTGTTGTTGCTGGAGATACGTCTTTCATCGTTTTCTTAGTATTCGAACTCTTACAGTTTACAAATAGTCGAATAAAACGTTATGGCTTAACATTTTCGCTATCGTGAGAGTGACACAAAGAAGAACGCTTGATGGCACTCATGATTAAAGGGAAAGTACCACCCAGTATGTAAGAGGCAATCGAGGCAGGCTAGAGCTCCTTTGATGCCAATAAGATGCCAAAGAAATGAACAAGTTTCTCTGGAGGCAACCAGAAACAAAAGTAAAAAGTGCCAACTGGAGCGGAAGGGTCACAACACATTGTAATACACATCGAGCGACCACAATTTATGGCCCAGCACAGTAAGGACGCTGAATACTGATTACTGGAATAATATAACCGGCTGCCGGCCAGCTAAGATGGCGCCAGCGATAATGGCGACTGGCCCAGACGACTGTCTCTGCTGCATAAAGATTAACTGATATGAAGATGCCTTTGAAGGTGACTGATATAAAGATGTCTTTGTGGGCAATTCTGCGATTGGATACACGACTTGCACGGCTTTATTCATACCCATGGATCCTTCTAAAAACACGTCCACACAAGTCACCAACACGTGATGAATTGAACGATATACCAGGAATGTGATGAGATGGCCCTCCATCCATATGCGAGTCGGGACACAACCAGAGAACAGTTCCCTCCAGTTTGTCATCTGTTTGTGAAAGTGAATCCAACCTGATGATCAAACCCTTTGGTGCACTAGGCCTATGGGGTTGTGTCACTGTAATTTGTACCTCTTATTGTTACTTGGGATCCCTGACAAATCTCAGGTTACTGTATAGAGACCTTAATCCCTTCATTAATGTGATGTAGTACCCAGAGTTCATTCTACAATAGGGTTAACTGCACAGACATTTATGAAAGTCAAGGATTAAATCCATAGCATACTAGCGTTAATGTACAGTCACAAGGAAAAGTTTTGAGCCATCCAGTGTTTTTCATTATATAAAATTAAAACTGAAACTTTTTTTTCTATTCAAGAATATTACCTAACTATAAGCTAAATACAACGTAGGAAAACATATTACATACTAAACAACAACAAAATCATAATAACGTTGTAAGAATTTGGGTGTAGATCAAAACTTTTGCCCTTGACTGTACCTCTTCCATACCGAGAGGGTGCCACGAAAATAAATAGAATACTTTAACGGTTACCAGAATAGGTAGAGGTGTATCACCCGATTGGAGAGAAGTAGATTGAAATAGCTTATTTAGATGGAGATGGTAATGGATGAAAGAAATAACATAGTAGTAGCCCAAATGTCTTTTGGTACGGGAGAAATTATATATACTGTATATATATATATATATATATATATATATATATATATATATATATATATATATATATATATATATATATATATATATATATATATATATATATATATATATATATATATATATCAATGAAGCGGCCTTGCTGTGGGTGTGCTGTGGCTTGTGACACTGCTTCTGACCTACGGCAGTTGGCAAGATGCAGGGATGACCCATCATCCAGGAGGTGCCAAGATAAGAGGGAGGGAAAGGGTAGAGGGGAGTGGATTATATAGGGGACGGAATGGGTAGGAGTGGTTTATATGCCTTTGTCTTTTGGCTACCTCCCGTGTAAAGGGGAAAAAGTCTTTGGTGTGTATATATATATATATATATATATATATATATATATATATATATATATATATATATTATATATATATATATATATATATATATATATATATATGTATGTATATTGTTTTTCTAACCAATACATGCATACAATATGTATATATGTGTATATACGGAAGAAATTAAGTTTGTGAAAATCAACGAGAACAGCAACCCATCTTTACTACTGTGATTGTGCTGTTATTCCACACGCATCTACAAATCACGAAGGAGGTCGTAGACACCAGGCGAATGGGAAAGTACTCTGGAGAGGGTCAAGGCATTGACAAAAAGTGCCAGAACTAGTTCCTGTGTCTCGGAAACCTAGCCACAGAATTTCTTCTTCTGTTGTTTGTTTCTTGTCTCAGATACCAAGACGATAAAACGGCTACACGAAGTCATCTCCTCTTTCCTCTCATTATACTATTGCAGGCACCAAACCTGAACCATAATATACCAGAAAGATGTAGATATGTCTTCTATTGTTACTGAATGACTAAACTTTCTTTTATTATAAGGCGCCTAAGGCAAAGGTGATGGCTTTGGGGGCAGAGACACACCCCTCAGCATAGGGTCCTCACCTTCATTATATATTTCTGCATTAAGGGTTATACTGAATACTCACCAATGGAAGTATATTTGCTTAGTTGTGGTATATCGTGGGTGATGTTCATGTGTTCGTAGTAATATGTCAAAGAGATTACGATTTACAATTGTGTTTTTTTTCTATTCTTTCTCTGTATTCAGTCCTTAGTTACCCTTGGAATCCTGAGTGGTACAGACGATCACATATTCATGGTATGATGGGCTACTTTCCTTTGCCATTTTTCCTCTCATTACAGAGAAAGTACTACATAGGTGGACTAGATAAGTTGGTGGCAGCCAAAATTAAAGATGCAACTCTGTACGGGAAAAATCAGCCAAGATAAAGTATAATTTCTTTAATTACTAGAGGGGCTGCAAATACGGAAAAAATAACCTTGTGTGAGAAGGAAAGGAAAAGTTTCAACGGGAACTTGACGGGTTATACAAAAGACATTAGCCGGATCCGGGTGATGCCTCGTCAATGCCGGCGCCGTTGAGACGGTCTGCCCGGTTTACGATACTGGGAGGCGTGACATGTCCGCACGCCAGCCCAGAACCGTCTGGACCACACGTTCAGACCGCCCACTTGTCCAAGACCACTAATGCATGCAAATGATCGAAGCCCACGGCTCCCTGCAATTTACGTATTGGCTGCGTGTGTGAGGTTACAAGCAGGGAACCTGCCCTCGGTTTGACGTGCAGGGGGAAGAGGTCCTATCAGGAGCGGATTTGCAGGGCCGAAGGGGCCTCATCCGGACCTCGACTGATATGGATGACGGCACGACGGCTGTGTTTGCGTGTGTATTTGTATATTTGGACCTGTGTGTGCGTGTGTGCGTGCATCTGAACGTCTCTCTCTCTCTCTCTCTCTCTCTCTCTCTCTCTCTCTCTCTCTCTAAGATAACTCGGTGGCAATCAGAACAAGACCATAAATGTCCCTGGTAGGAAAGAGATTAGGGAGACACGTACTGCAGAATAGATTAGCCTGGCGGAAAAAAAAAGTATCATGACTCATGACTCTACATAGGTACAAATTCTATAGGGGAATTTCATAAGATTCTGTATAGAACATGCATCTCACCATAAGGTGAGATATAGAGCATTTGAACAGCGTGAAATTTTAATAGTTTATCTTTGTAAAATCCCCTCTCTTAATTCCAAAATTTCAACTTATTCCTACCGTCCAGACTGCAACCATTTCAGGACAATTTCCCACTCTCGGTCAACAAAATTATTTATTTGGTTCGCCCTTGTGCTTCTTCAAGCGTCTTTTCTTTCCAGGATCAATTCTTTAGACAGAAATTTGGTTGCAGTATGGGTTCTAATTCATCTCCTCATTTGGCCAACTTGTACATGGAGTACTTTAAGTGTACTTTGTTAACCACTATCAAATCGTCTGAGATGATTTGGTACCGTTATATCGATGACATTTTCTCAGGGTAGGATAACAGATGAGGTGCGTTTGAAGTATTCCTGGACAAGTTGAACCAATTGTCTACTGACATTAAATTCAAAATTGAATGGGAAGTAGGTCACCAGATCCCATTCTTAGAGATTTTAATTAGGAAGATTGGTGGAAATTTATCTCTCACAGTTTACAGGAAATCCACCCATTCAGGTAGTTACCTCCACTTTTTTAGCAACCACCTCAACAAAGTCATGAAGAATGTTGCCTCCGGTATTTTTCTGAGAGCTTTTAGAATTTGTAGTCCTCAATTCTTGGACCAGGAGACTGACTTCGTCAAAAGTCAATTAATGAAGTTGGCATATCCGTCCTGGTTCCTGGATCAAGCCCTCAGTATGGCTAGAGCCAGCTATTATAAAATTTCAGCTCCCACCACACAACCCTTTTACAAAGATATTTTAAAAAATCCCTCATTGTAACTCCATCAGTCTTTCAATTAATTTAATCCCCAAAAACCACCTATCATCGCCCCAACATCGCACATAAACGAATTGTGAATATTCACCAAAGATTAAGGGGATCCGAATCTCCAGAAGTTTATAGCTTACCCTGTCGGGATTGCGATCTAGTGTACCTTGGTCGGACCGGCAGGTACCTGAACACCAGATTATCCGAACACAAAGGACCCATTAGATATGCCCAAGAAAGTTCAGCTGCGTTCCAACATCTCAGAAACAAAAATCATTATTTTGACTGGGATAAGGCTAAATTAATGTTTAATTCTAATTGCGGTTTCAGGAGATAAATTGTTGAATCTGCTTTAATTGAAGAATGTCCGAACATTAATATCTCCAAAGGACAATGGTCTCCAGACATAATCTGAAGTCTAGTTGTGAGTAGTTTAGTTGAGAATATTCACCCTTCTAACCCCGCTTCTCCCACTTCTGACCCCGCATGTGGCAGGATTTATGTTGCTATTCACAATGTTACTAAGTTATCGAAGGCTAGAGGCACAGAGTTTGGGTGACCAGGCGACCAACAAGTAGCGATTTTCGAATGTTAACAGCGATGAGATTTAGGACCTTATTCTGCGTAGAAACAGAGAGGAGACAGTGTAGCCAGCACAAAGACTTTCCTCATGGTTAACCAGAGGTAGTGCAATCTAGCTTATGTAACGCATTTCTCCTTACCAGGATGTGCAGCAATGGGGGAATCGTGTATAAGATTTAAAACTTCTGAAATGAGATTTGTAGGGACTACAATATGAAACATTGATCTGTTTGGTTCATGTTTGTTCGTTTGTGTTGTTTTGTGATACATAATGTAATCAACTAACCTGTAATTGTCGATATCGGGAGGAAAGTTTTCTGTGTCAGTTGTGTCTGCAGATTCGAGGAAGTA
>NC_134792.1:38307400-38312400 GCF_046742065.1 Oratosquilla oratoria | reverse complement strand
GTAGTAGTAAATAGCACTCGTACTAATCGCAACAGTAGTAGTAGTAGTAGTAGTAGTAGTAGTAGTAGTAGTAGTAGTAGTAGTAGTAGTAGTAGTAGTAGTAGTAGTAGTAGTAGTAGTAGTAGTAGTAGTAGTAGTAGTAGTAGTAGTAGTAGTAGTAGTAGTAGTAGTAGTAGTAGTAGTAGTAGTAGTAGTAGTGATGATGGTAGTAGTGTGGTAGTAGATAGTAGTAGTAAATAACACTCGTACTAATCGCAACAGTAGTAGTAGTAGTAGTAGTAGTAGTAGTAGTAGTAGTAGTAGTAGTAGTAGTAGTAGTAGTAGTAGTAGTAGTAGTAGTAGTAGTAGTAGAAGTAGTAGTAGTAGTAGTAGTAGTAGTAGTAGTAGTAGTAGTAGTAGTAGTAGTAGTAGTAGTAGTAGTAGTAGTAATAGTAGTAGTAGTAGTAGTAGTAGTAGTAGTAGTAGTAGTAGTAGTAGTAGTAGTAGTAGTAGTAGTAGTAGTAGTAGTAGTAGTAGTAGTAGTAGTGATGATGGTAGTAGTGTGGTAGTAGATAGTAGTAGTAAATAACACTCGTACTAATCGCAACAGTAGTAGTAGTAGTAGTAGTAGTAGTAGTAGTAGTAGTAGTAGTAGTAGTAGTAGTAGTAGTAGTAGTAGTAGTAGTAGTAGTAGTAGTAGTAGTAGTAGGGATTCATTTGCATGCGACATGATGAGGTAAGAGATCTCACTGCCCAAATGCTTCAGGAGGTGTGCAAGGATGTGACTATCGAACCAACATTACTCCCACTAGGAGGGGAGAACTTCAGATACCGCACGTCCAACACATCAGATGAAGCAAGAGTGGATGTCAGCGCAAGAGGTTTCTGGACACGGGGACAATTGGCTTTCTTTGACATGCGAATATTTGATCCGATGGCCCCCTGTTACAACAACCTAACTATTGAGGCATCTCACTTCCGGAACGAGTATGAGAAGATCAGGATGTACGAAGAGCGCATACAGAATGTATAACCTTTACGACTTCAGGTGGGATGGGTCCTAGAGCAAAGGCATTCTACGCTCGGCTGGCAGAGGTAATGGCTGAAAAGAAACAACAACCCAAAAGCAGCATTGTTTCATGGATGAGATGTAGACTGTCATTCTCACTCCTAAGATCAGCCCTCCTATGCCTGAGAGGTACAAGGTCCCCACCGCCCAAATTGGCACATATTCAAAACCTACATTTTGAGCAGACGGTGGTTGACAATAGGATAAATGAACTTTTATATTAGGCATTGTTAATAAAAATTAAATAGATAAATAAAAGGGTTGTCGACCACAGTCATTGGCGGGAGAAGGGCCAATGAGCTGTGTCTGTGGGAGACAGATCCTGCTGCTTCCACCACACAGTTCCACGAGGATGGAGGTCGTATTTTACTGAAATAGTAAAAAAAAAAAAAAAAAAAAAAAAAAGTAGTAGTAGTAGTAGTAGTAGTAGTAGTAGTAGTAGTAGTAGTAGTAGTAGTAGTAGTAGTAGTAGTAGCAGCAGCAGCAGTAGTAGTAGTAGTAGTAGTAGTAGTAGTTGTAGTAGTAGTAGTAGTAGATGAGGTAAGAGATCTCACTGCCCAAATGCTTCAGGAGGTGTGCAAGGATGTGACTATCGAACCAACATTACTCCCACTAGGAGGGGAGAACTTCAGATACCGCACGTCCAACACATCAGATGAAGCAAGAGTGGATGTCAGCGCAAGAGGTTTCTGGACACGGGGACAATTGGCTTTCTTGGACATGCGAATTTTTTATCCGGTGGCCCCCTGTTACAGCAACCTAACTATTGAGGCATCCCACTCTCGGAACGAGTATGAGAAGATCAGGATGTACGAAGAGCGCATACAGAATGTAGACCAGGGCTCATTCACTCCTATAACCTTTACGACTTCAGGTGGGATGGGTCCTAGAGCAAAGGAATTCTACGCTCGGCTGGCTGAGGTAATGGCTGAAAAGAAACAACAACCCAAAAGCAGCATTGTTTCATGGATGAGATGTAGACTGTCATTCTCACTCCTAAGATCAGCCCTCCTATGCCTGAGAGGTACCAGGTCCCCACCGCCCAAATCAACACATATACAAAACCTGGATTTTGAGCAGACGGTGGTTGACAGTAGGATAAATGAACTTTTGTACTAGGCATTATTAAAAATAAATAAATAAATAGACAAATAAAAAGGTCGTCGACCACAGTCAATGGCGGGAGAGGGGCCAATGAACTGTGTCTGTGGAAGACAGACCCTGCTGCTTCCACAACACAGTTCCAATAGGATGGAGGTCGTACTATTAAAAAAAAAAAAAAAAAAAAAAAAACGTAGTAGTAGTAGTAGCTGTCTTTATTTCGCCTGTAGCTTCTTGTTTCTGCTGTTGTTGCTGCTACTGTTGTTTTTATTATTGATGTGTTTATTATCTCTGTTGTCTTTGCTGTATTTGTCGCTATGATTGTTGTTGACACACACTTACACACATGCACGCACACACACACATGCACATACACACAGGTGCACATACATACACACACACACACACACACACACACACACACACACACACACACACACACACACACACACACACACACACACACACACACACACACACACACACACACACACGCACACACACACACGCACATACACACACACGCACATACACACACACACACACGCACATACACGGGACACCACGAGAGTAGCTCCCCTTTCTGTAAGATACAACCAGGTCAAATAATTCCGACAGTCCTCCCCGACTCGAACCGAGGGCTTGCGAGAAGCAAAGCCGGCGCTCTAATAACTCAGCTACCGAGACTCTAAATTTCTCCAAATTCGGAGTTATTTGATTGACATCACCGTCACTGGCGATTCTATTCACACACAACTAGGTAATTACAGCTTGGTAAATAGATACACAAACACACACAAATGCACACAAAAACATGGACACAAACATACACATGTGCACACAAAAACACATATACACAAACACACTTGCACACACATACACAGTTACACACAAGCACATGTGCATACACAAACACATGTACACAAATACATACTTGTACACATACAAATATTTGTGCACACACAAACACAAGTACACACACGCACGCGCATATACACACACAAGCACATGTACACACATACAGGTACCACCCACATACATGTACCCACACACACGTACACGTACATACCCAAATATATGTACACACACACACATGCATGTACACACATATACACATGTACACACGCGCGCGCACAGTCCATTGGTATTTTTTCGAAAGCTAATTCAGTAATTCTAGTTCTAGTTAATTCAAGATCTTTGTGTGTGTGTGTGTGTGTGTGTGTGTGTGTGTGTGTGTGTGTGTGTGTGTGTGTGTGTGTGTGTGTGTGTGTGTGTGTGTGTGTGTGTGTGTGTATGTGTGTGTGTATGTGTATGTGTGTGCGTATGTGTGCGTGTGTGTGCGTGTGTGTGCGCATGTGTGCGCGTATGTGCGCATGTGTGCGCGTGTTTGCGCGTGTGTGCGCGTGTGTGCGCGTGTGTGCACGTGTGTGCGCGTGTGTGCGTGTGTGTGTGTGTGTGTGTGCGTATGTGTGCGTGTGTGTGTGTATGTGTGTGTGTGTGTGTGTGTGTGTGTGTGTGTGTGTGTGTGTGTGTGTGTGTGTGTGTGTGTGTGTGTGTGTGTGTGTGTGTGTGTGTGTGTGTGTGTGTGTGTGTGTGTGTGTGTGTGTGTGTGTGTGTGTGTGTGTGTGTGTGTGTGAATACATACAACCTTCCCATATACGAATATATGCATTACACATATCTATGAATATTCGAGCAAATATAATGTATACACACATCTATTACATCTCCCTTTACTCCTTAGCAATCACGATGCTAGAGCACGCAGATGCCTTCGACAGCGCTACCCAGACATGAGCTAACAAAGAGGAGCCTGACAAAGAGTTTGTATCCATGGGACAACAAAGGACACTTCGCGGTGCGCCTTGGCACTCCGTGGCACTGAGTGACGTTCGACGCCCTTTATAACTGTGTGCTTTCTTACCATGGCGCCCTCTTGGCCTCAGCCCCGCAGGTGTGACAAGGCCTGGTGTCAACATGTCGGAGGGGAAAGGAGGGTGGTAAGGGAAGGGCCAGGGGATGGGAGGAGAGGAGAAAGGAAAGGAGAGGAAGGCAAGAGGTGGGAGAGAACGGGTAGGGTTTGGTAACAGAAAGTAGGGGTGAGGAAGGAAGAGGAATAGATGGGAAGGAAATTGCAGTACATGGTATAGTGGGTCAGAAGAAGGTATTAATGAAAGAGGACGAACGGGGGAGGAAGGGAAGAGGCTGGGAGATGAGAAGAGAAGAAGAAATGTTTTGTCATTCTGTATCCGGATGTACGAGGGGGCACTCGCGCTCCGACGAAACGTCGAATGAATCTCGAGTGGAAAAAAAGAAAAACGAAAAAAAAAAAAAAAAAGAGAGAACGGAAAACGAAATTCGATCCCGGATCGTAACAAGAGCCTCAAGTTATTTCTTAGCTCTTTGTTGAACAATGAATAAAATAAGAAGCTACTGAAACAATGGAATGTGTATTAGGGTTTAACATGAAATTAAACCTACAGAAGGTACAAAATCGTCTGATGGCAAGCGAAATGAAAGGGAAAGTCCTGCCGGTATAGGAAGAGGTACTCGAAATTGGCGACCGAAGAGGTGGCGCCGGGAAAGGTGACACCCAGAAAATAAGGAGTTAACTGAGATAAACCAAAGTTAAAGGGACACTTTGTACGGAAGGGGTCATTCGTGAGAGGTATTAACATTTTCTCAGCAGTATTCAGCGCTTCTATCCTTGGGGACAATATCACATCAAAGAAATCTAGTCGTAGAGGCTGTATTTGAAGAATTTGAAGAGAAAATAAAATAGAAATTAAAAGTAATAAGCATTCATTCTTTTTTGAGTGGAGACTATTTTTCAGTAATAAAAGACTGATGA
>NC_134792.1:38302400-38304900 GCF_046742065.1 Oratosquilla oratoria | reverse complement strand
TTAAAAAGTGTAATAAAAATAGACATTTGGGAATGGATGCTAAGAAGATATTGTTAAAAGAAATGATTGTGCCGACACCACTGTGTAGGAGATAAATGTGGAATTTAAGAGAAAGAAGAAGAGTTTAGATGTGTTTGAGAAGTATGAGAAGGGTTACAAGGTTAGGCAGGGTGAGAAACGAGATGAGGAGGAGAGCGGGGATGGAAAAGGAGATGGAAGATAGGGTCAATGAAAGAGTATTGGAATAGTTTAGACTCATGGAAATAATGTCGATTATCTAGTTGTCTGTCTAGATATTTAGTTATTTTGTTATTTGGTTATTTAGCTATTGAGAACATTTCTTATGTATGAATTTCTATCCTAACAGAGCCGATATCAAGTGAACTACTAACAGTACACCTTCGCAAGAAATCTTTGAATAAAAAACAAGTCAAGAATGAATTTTATACGATACCCATATAGGATACAACGGCTCAAGCCACCGCAACCTATATGGCCACAGTGAGGAAGCGATAGCCCCTTTTTTGTGTGATGTTGCTAATCCCTTCGCTACCAACGATTTGCACGCATTTGAATAGAATGCCCTGGATCAGGCGGAGTAAAAGCGTTACGCAATTCCTAGTACAGAAGGCTTTCACCAAGATGGGCATGAGGGGAATTTAGTCGTCTCTGTATAATCACAAGAACTCCTCTCGATGATAGCTTATCAGTACTAATGTAAAGGGTAGTCATGTGGTTTAGATATACAGTGTAATCCAAAAGATGTTTAGAAAAAAAATCAAAGTTAATAAAACAGCAGGGTCTGACGGTTGGCATCCAAAAATATTGAAAGAAATGATAAACGAGGTTGTTGTTTCATTAGAAATTATTAAAAAAAAAATCAGTCATATCCGGAGATGTCCCAAGAGAATCAAAGGTAGCTAACTTTACCCGCATATTCAAAAAGGTTGACGAAAAGAAGCCAGTTACCTACAGGCATATAAAGTTAACCTCAATCGTAGGAAAAATGATGGAAGCTATTATCAGAGATGCTATCAAACACCATTTAGAAAGTAACTGTTTAATGAATGACAGCCAGCATGGATTCAGATGGAAACGTTCCTGCGTGACTAAACTACTCGAACTCTACAACAGCTATCTCAAATTATGACAAAAGAAACAATGTAGATTTTATATATCTGGATTTTGCGAAGGCTTTTGATACCGTCCCGCACGAAAGACTACTTGCTAAATTTGCTTCACACAGAATTAATGGTACCCTATTAAGCTTGACTGATAATTTGTTAAACGATCGTAAACAGAGAGTTGTTCTGAATGGCAAAACTTCTAGATGGTGAAATGTTACGAGTGAAGTTCCTCAGGGTTCCGTTCTTGGGCCTATATATATGAATAGTATATATGAATGATATAGACCACGGACTGAAATCTATTATCTTTAAATTTGCTGATGATACAAAACCGTGCGGAAAGGCAAATGATCACTTAAACCAATTAGATATTCAATAAGATTTAGATATACTACAACGATGGTCTGAGAAGTTACCAATGAAATTTAGCACATAGGTAAAAAACAATAAGTACGATTGCAAGTTATTTTTGAAATTTGTTAACAAAAGTGGGTAGTGAAAAGGATCTCGAGGTAATTATCATTATTGATCTCAAATCATTTAAGCAGTGTATTTCCACCTCAGTGAAGGCAAAGAAGATTCTAGGTCTGATTGCGCGATCTTTTGATTTTAAAAGTTCATCTGTCGTTAACAAGCTCTATAAATCGTTAGCTCGTCCATAATTGGAATATGCTCTATCCGTATGGTCACCGAATCTCATTAAAAATATGGGCAGATTAGAAAAAGTACAACGACGAGTCACAAAACTAATTCCAAATATCAGAAATAAATTATACGAAAATAATCTGAAACATATAAATATATTTTCACTAAAAAACGTATCCTCAAGGGTGATTTGATACAATTCTTTAAACTTCTAAAGAGAACTAATATCAGAAGTGACGAAATTTTTACACTGAATACGAATCAGACAAAAAATAATGTTCTCAAGCTACTAGGAAGTAGATTTAATTTAGAAGTGGGTAGAACCAACTTCACCAACCGTATAGTAAATGGATGGAATAAACTTTGTGCAGAAGCAGTGCAGTGTTGTACAGATCGAAGTTTTAAGATTCATTCAGATAGATACCTAAGCAGTATGCTGTAATGCCTGCCATTTCTTTTATTTGATTTTATTCATCTATTAACTAATGTTTATATATTTGTCGTTTATCTGTTTATCTTTTATTATTTGTTTATTCATTATTCATTATAGATAATTATTATTTTGTTTGTTTATTATTCATCATTATTTATCTACTCTATTTATTTATTCACTAATCTGTTTGTTTACCTACCTATTTATTTATCTATTAATTTATTTTCACTTATTTACATATATTTTTGTTTCGCATCCGACTTAGTTATGGACCAAAAGGTCTCCTGTCGGTATA
>NC_134792.1:38267400-38274900 GCF_046742065.1 Oratosquilla oratoria | reverse complement strand
CAAAGTTGAGTGGATACAGTATATTATAGTGATATAGTCATTACCCAAATTTAGAAGTAATGAAGTTGAAGTATCATCTCTTTAGGCCTTTACATTTTTATTGTACATGCTCTCCATTGTTCACCAAATTTATATAGTTGCATATGAAAAGGGAGAAATGCACACAATATAAATGAATTTTTTTACCTGGGTCACCAATTTCTTCTTCTGTATGCTGTGGCTAACCTTGCCATTTATCTCTGTGAGATTTTAATCTTGACTCAATGCCCTGTAGTTCCTGGCTGCAGTCTTTGCTCGGTACCCTTTGCCAGAAGTTGTTGGTAGTTTTTCAAAATAATTTCAGACAGTATGATTTATTTCTGCCTAAAGGAACCACTCTGCTAGGCCCAGAAGACATCCATCCTGGTTGATTCCAAAGCAGCAACTGACTCAGTGAGAAGCTGCTTATCTAGAACAAGTTTCAACAAGAATCTTGTTGAAACATGTTATGGGCTGCACAGTGATATATACTACATGTAGGCTTATACCGTTCCTTGTATACTTGTGGCAAGTCTATATAACACTGCTCCTTATATTGATATGCTAAGAATGTCCTTTAACAATCAGACCGCATATTAGATAGCAATCCCACAATATTTAGAATCTATAAGAAAAATCTATTTAAATCAAATAAATCTGATTTAAATAATAAAAAAATTGATTTTTTATATTTCTTAAAAAGATTAGAAAAAAATCGCCAACCCTGGTGTCCACTAACCTCATACAATAATAGCTGTTAAGTCCGGCAAAAATTGGCATTTCAAAGCACAACAGTGCCTTAAAAATAGTTTCTTATATCACTATAAAAGTTTAAATTAACTTATACTGCATTGAATAAACCAATAGTTGATATATCTGTCCTATATACAATGTTAGGTTTCTAGTTTTTACATAGTCCAGTATAACATGTTAGGTTACAAAGAAAGCAATGGCCTCCGCTAGCGGACCCAGGGATCTGGGTGCGCACGTCCTGTGTATTAGTAGTCCTTGATATATATATACATATATATATATATATATATATATATGTATATGTATGTGTATATACATATATATGTATATATATGTATTTATATATATATGTATGTATATGTGTGTGTGTATACATTATATATATACATATATATGTATATATATGTATATATATATGTATATATATAAAAAAAATATATATATATACAGACATTACAGAATTGAATAGGCACCAAGAAAAATAGCATTTCTGCTCTTATTTAATGCTTAATGATATTCATATTTACCTAATATGTTAAATTTACCTAGATTTTGCATACAAAATCAATCAAGCATGCCACGAACCAAAGGAACAGTAGACCTATCTGAATTTCAGCGAGGTTGTATTGTGGGTCAACATGAAGTTGGACTTCGTCAACGCAAAATATCTAAAAATCTGCCAATACCCCTTTCTACTGTTAATAGAGTGATCGTACAATTCACCAGAGAGGGCAAGAAGGGCACAAAACTTCTTTCAGGTCGTCCCGTGCCCACAGAAAGAACCTTGCGTCTTGTCAAAAGAAATGTCGAATAGGATCCATGTTGCCAGGTCTCTGACATAGCAGCACAAGCTGATGTTAGTCCCAGAACAGCTGTCAGGTACCTCCGCAAGCTGGGTTACTATGGCAAAGCTGCAAGAGGGAAACCACTCCTTTGTCCAAGCGCAGAAAGGATTGGGCTGTTGAGATGGTGGAGAGACCTGTGGCCTTTTGGAGCACTGTAATTTTCTCTGATGTGTCACGATTCGTATTATTTTCTGACAGTGGAAGAGTGTGGGTCTGGAGACTCTGTGGCTAAAAGTTTGACCTCAATAATGGTGTGGGGTGCAATTTGGAGTGATGGTCGATCAGAACTTGTGGAGTGTCAATGATATATATATATATATATATATATATATATATATATATATATATATGTATATATACGTATATATATATATTTATATTTATATATATATATATATATATATATATATATATATATATATACTGTTGAAAACAACAGCAAATGAATTAGAAATTAAATTCTTTCGTAAATTTTTCTATCTTTCGGAAAGTAGATTTCTGTGGAAAAGAAAAAGGAAGAAGTAAATTTCCAATAACCACTGAACTTATATTGACAAAATTAAGGGGTGCAATTTGGAGTGTTGGTCGATCAGATCTTGTGGAGTGTCAAGGAATCATATATATATATATATATATTTATATATATATATATATATATATATGTATAATATATATGTATATATACATATATTTATATATGTATATATACATATATATATATTATATATATATATATATATATGTAGATATATATATACATACATATATATATATATATATATATATACATATGTGTGTGTGTGTGTGTGTGTGTGTGTGTGTGTGTGTGTGTGTGTGTGTGTGTGTGTGTGTGTGTGTGTGTGTGTGTGTGTGTGTGTGTGTGTGTGTGTGCATATGTATGTATATATATATGTGTATATATATATATATGTATGTATGTATGTATATATATATATATTGTTGAAAACAACAGCAAATGAGTTAGAAATTAAATTCTTTCGTAAATTTTCTAGCTTTCGGAAAGTAGATTTCTGTGGAAAAGAGAAAGTAAGAAGTAGATTTTTCAATGGATATTGGGAACTTATATTGACAAAATTAAGCACACAATATAAAATATAAAACAAAAAATAAAACAAAAGAAAAATGCTTTTCAGGTTGTTCTGCATCTTCAGTTGGAATGTAGAATGTAAACGAGTAATCTGTATATATACGAAGTAAAACTAATCTTGGAGATCTCACGCTAGGCTCTCCTCAGCTTGGCTGGCGCCATTTTGTTGATACCTCAGCCTAGCTCATAGTCCTAGGAATGATTTCTTGGCATCCGTGGGGTGCATGTGTGTGTTCTGAGCCTCCGTGGTGTTCCTGCGTGTGGGTGTTCACTGAACTTCTGGTCAAATGTCTCCTACAGGTCAGTTTTATGCTAGGAAGGAGAGAGAAATCATTAACCTGTAAATTGATAGCAGGTTGTAAGTCTTATATAATTACAGCCTCCACGATGGTCAGGTGTTGGAGGTCCTTCTCCTCTGCGACAATTTCTGCATTACTTATCATTTTTTTTTGATGCCTGTTGCTACTATCTATCTATTATATCTTATCTTCTTATCATCTTTTTTTTGAGATGGCGTGTATTATAATATATCTATCTATCTATATATATATCTGTATATATATCTATATTATATATATATATATATATAATATATATATGTATGTGTTTTGTTATATATATATATAATTATATATATGTAATATGTATAATTATATATATATATATATATATATATATATGTATGTATTACATGTATATGTGTGTGTGTGTGTGTGTGTGTGTGTGTGTGTGTGTGTGTGTGTGTGTGTGTGTGTGTGTGTGTTTGTATCTATATATGTATGTATTTACCCGTATAAATATACAGAAAGTAAACTGTGGTCACATTTGCCTAAATATACTCGTACTCAAAAATTAATGTTTGTCACGCTATCATCGAGTGTCATGAAGAGGAGGTATAAATTTGGCGGTTCTTCCTCGCACCCCTGTAATCTTTTAGTCTTCCAGGTGTTGGCAAGGTTGGCACTTTATCATCATGCTAATACTTAACATATTACCCAAGGTCTCTCTCTCCTGGTTTGAATATTTTTCCTCTAATTCATCTGATTGAAAGTGAAATTGATTAGAAACGTTCATTTGTAATTTCTCTTAAATACTTCTTCAGATATATGAGGCATTAACCTGTAATCTTAACTATGTCGAGTATTAGTAAAATATTTTGTATTCACGTTGTTTATGAGTATTGATTTCTATGCACTTTAGGATTTAATGATTTGTGAGTGTTATTTTTTATTACATTTTCTCCATTTTGTATACTAATACCCTTCTGTTTCTTTTAGTCACCTCTTCATAGCATTTACTCTATCAAGTTTTTATTTTTTTCGTATCGTTTGTCCGAATTTTGCTTCCTGTTTAATTTTTGTTTCCTAATTCATTTTTGTTCCTGTTTCATATCTTGCTTCATTTTGCTTCCTTTTTCATTTTTGTTCCTGTTTCATATTTTAACTCGGACAGCTTCAAGAGGAGTCCATCATTTCAGTACATCACTCCCCCTCTCTCTCTCTCTCTCTCTCTCTCTCTCTCTCTCTCTCTCTCTCTCTCTCTCTCTCTCTCTCTCTCTCTCTCTCTCTCTCTCTCTCTCTCTCTCTCTCTCTCTCTCTCTCTCTCTCTCTCTCTCTCTCTCTAGGTGTGTGTGTGTGTGTGTGTGTGTGTGTGTGTGTGTGTGTGTGTGTGTGTGTGTGTGTGTGTGTGTGTGCGTGTGTGTGTGTGTGTGTGTGTGTGTGTATGACTCTGTTTATGTGCCTCTGTTAGTCAAACCTGGGTTTAAACTCAATGTGCTCGATTGTGCATCACGGTAACTAAGTTAAATGCCAAACGCTATGTCTACTTAACCAAAAATTCATGAGATGTGGTTGACATGAAAATGACAATGAAGACTATTTTTCAATTGATAACTACGTGGAATTGCACGCTGTGAGCAAAACGAGTACCAGTGTGTTTTTATTGGGAAATTGTAGTGACACAAACGCAGCATTCTCAGCTCCCTAATGCACCATAGCCTCTCACGAATTTTCCTCGAAGCCCAATTTCAAGATTAAACTTTTTAAGTCAGAGTTTATGGTGAATGAAATCGTCTAGCGCTATCTTAACAAAATATTTATGATTGTTAATATCATGATTATTAATCATCTATTCATTTATTTAGTAATCTATTTACTTCTGTACTTATTTATTCATTTATTTATCTATCTATTTATTTATCTATTTGTTTATTTATTTATTTATTTATTTATGTATTTACTTGCTTATTTATTTTCTTATTTATTTATTTATCTATTTATTTATCTATTTATATATATATTTAATTATTTATTTATCTATCTACTTATCTATTTATCTACTTATTTACTTATTTACTTGTTTATTTATTTACTTATTTGATTATTTACTTATTTACTTATTTACTTATTTACTTATTTACTTGTTTACTTGTTTACTTGTTTACTTGTTTACTTGTTTACTTGTTTACTTGTTTATTTATTTACTTATTTACTTATTTACTTATTTGCTTTTTTGCTTTTTTGCTTTTTTGCTTTTTTGCTTATTTGCTTATTTGCTTATTTACTTATTTACTTATTCACTTATTTACTTATTTACTTATTTACTTATTTACTTATCTACTTATCTACTTATCTACTTATCTACTTATTTACTTATTTACTTATTTACTTATTTACTTATTTACTTATTTACTTACAGTGGAACCCCGCCATTCGTCCGCCTCTCTATTCGTACAACTCGTTATTCGTTCAACTTGTTCATTCGTACTTGGCCCGCCTCTCTATTCGTTCAAATTGTTCATTCGTACTTGCCCCGCAATCCGGACAGCGTCACCTTGTTATTGGTCGCGCCATGCGATCGCTTCAGCTTCAGGCACGTCCACACGGTCGAGCACTGTCCGCCGGGCACGAGGGCTTTGCTTGACAACGGGCAATTTCATCGGGCAAACCATCAAACTGTCCGTTCCCGGCGCCATTTGCGGGCAGTGGATGGAGGGCTGACATCGCTGCCAAACGCATGAAGTGAGGTGCGAGCAAAGTTAGCAAACCCGCTCAGTACAGACCGAAGTTACCTTACTACCATGTCCGCACCTAGTACTAGTGTGTACTGGTCTCGACAAGACGTGCTATTGGTGCTATGCTTTTCCTCATATTTGTCTCTTGCCTTTGTATATATGGCTCCACTTTCGAAAGGAGAAAAGAAAAGCTGCTTATGTTCATTCTTATGTAACTGCAAAACAATTGTTCATTTTCATCCTGCAATTCACGTAGGATTGTCACTGAGCTTCCCATTAAATCACGTCTTTGTAACCACTCCCGGCATCAGGCATGTCTCCGTGATTTCTTGTTTTTCTTTTTAATGCAGGCAGCAATTATAATGCTGTAAAGTGCTACCTTCTTTCCAAGTATGGCGGGAACCATGGTTATCGTACCGCACTGAATCACTCCCTCCCAACCTCTGCTTGCGGCTAACTAACCTCCAACCACCATCGTCAGCCGTGTGGACACTTTGCGGGCAGAGTCTGCGGACTTTGCCCGGTAAGGGCAAAGTCTGCCAGGCACAGCTCGACCGTGTGGACGCGGCATTAGTCTCGTGTTAGCTTCTGTAAACTACGCATCATCCACGGAAGCTTCGTGAAACTTTGTGCTACTTTATTGCTATTTTTTTGTTATCTTTATTAAAAATAGTGCAGCCATGGGTCCAAAAAAGATTAGTGATTCAACCAAGTCTAAAAGGAAAGCAGTGAGAACGACAATTGAATTGAAAAAAGAACTCATTGCGAAGTTTGAAAGTGGAACTCGTATCTCTGACCTGGCAACTCAGTATGGCATGGCCAAATCAATCATATCGGCTATACTGAAAAATAAAGACATGTTAAAAGAGGCTAATGTGGCAAAAGGAGTGACCGTTCTTGCTGTGAACAGGTCACTTATAATTGAACAAGTGGAAAAACTTTTGTTGGTTTGGATTAACGAAAAACAACTTGCTGATAACAGCACTTCTGAAACAATAATTTGTGAAAAAGCAAAGCGGTTGCATGATGACCTTAAGCGAGGCAGCTCTAGAACCAGTGCACAAAGTGATGAATTTAAAGCAAGTAGGAGGTGGTTTGATCGATTTAAGAAACGAAATGGCATTCACAGTGTTGTTAGGTATGGGGAGGCTGCCAGTACAAGCAAAGATGCTGCTGAAAAGTTTGTTGGGAAATCTAAGAACTTTGTAGAGAGTGAGGGATTTGCTCCTCACCAAGTTTTTAATTGTGACGAAACTGGCCTCTTCTGGAAGTAGATGCCTAAGAGGACCTACATCACAAAAGAGGAGAAATCATTGCCAAGACACAAGCCTATGAAAGACAGGCTTACACTCTTGTGCTAATGCTAGTGGAGACCTCAAAATTAAACCTTTGCTTGTCTATCACTCAGAAAACCCAAGAGTGTTCAAGAAAAATAATGTCATAAAAAGTAAACTCAGTGTAATGTGGAGGGCTAATAGTAAGGCTTGGGTAACAAGGCAGTTCTTCACCGAGTGGATATATGAAGTGTTTGCCCTGAGTGTGAAAAAATATCTAGAGCAGAAAAATTTATCACTCAAGGCCCTTCTGGTAATGGACAATGCTCCTGCTCACCCTCCAGGCTTAGAGGAAGATCTGGTGGGTGAATGCAACTTCATCCAAGTGAGGTTTTTGCCCCCTAATACCACTCCTCTAATCCAGCCCATGGATCAGCAGGTCATTTCAAACTTTAAAAAGCTTTACACAAAAGCACTTTTTCAAAGGTG
>NC_134792.1:38222400-38234900 GCF_046742065.1 Oratosquilla oratoria | reverse complement strand
ACCCAAATTTTCAGAAGGAGAGCCAGAAATTTTCTTTCTTCAGTGGGAAAAATTGGCGCAACAGTTACAAATCCCTAAAGAAAATTGGCCATTAATCATTCAAACACAATTTAAGGGTAAGGCTCAGCAAATTTATACTTCTCTTTCAGAAGCAGAAAGCGAGTATGATAATATGAAAGCTTGTATTTTAAAAGCTTATGAACTAATACCAGAGGCCTATAGACAGAAATTCCGTAATTATAGGAAAACACCTCAGTTAACATACGTAGAATATGCGGCTCAACAAGAGAGGTTATTCAATAGGTGGTGTTTGGCTAGTGAAACGGACACCTTAGATAGACTTAAACAGTTGATTTTATTGGAGCAGTTTAAGAATACCTTAGAGACAGATCTTAGGATTTTTATAGATGATCATGTTCCCGAAACTTTAACTAAAGCTGCTGTATTGGCTGATGAGTTCACACTAAATCATAAACCTAAGTCAAGACAAATGGAATCCCAAAAGTCAAAGTCATATATTCCAGATTCAACAAAATACTCTGATCCTTGGTCCCCAAAGAAACGCTTTGAAAATCAGTCTAGCCCATCACATTTCAGTTACAGGTCTGATTTCAATCAATATCCTCCAAACCAACCTTGGCAAAGAATGGAAAGGTTTAAGACTAATCCCCCTGTAACTTGTTCATATTGTAAACAGGTTGGCCATCACATTTCTAATTGCAGAAAGAGACTGACACCCTCGTTCTCCAATAAGACACCAACTCTTGTAAGTAATATAAAATCAGATGATTCAAAATCCTCTATTCAGGATAAACTACCAAAGAAGCCGGTATTGTCAAGTAATGTAGAACCCCCCTCATCAGATCATGATCCTTGTTTCAAACCATTTGTATCTTCAGGAACTATATCTCATAGTAGTAGTTCACAACAATATCCTATTTCCATACTCCGAGACACAGGAGCAAAGCAAAGTCTGATTTTAAATTCTGTCTTGCAGAATCTGGGTGAGTCATATACAGGTTATGATATATTGATAGAAGGAGTTGGACGAATTGTAAAATGTCCATTACATAATGTTTTCTTACGGTCTGATTTAACAACCGGAATGGTTAAAGTAGCAGTAGTAGACTCTCTTCCCATAGTAGGAATATCCTTATTGTTGGCCAATGACATCGCTGGAAGCAAAGTAATTTCTCCCTTAATAACAAATAACCCTAAGACCTCAGTAGAACCTTCAGATAACTTACAGTTGTTTCCCGCTTGTGCTGTAACCAGATCTCAGTACAAGAAATCTGAAGAGGAGACCTATAATTTAGAATCCCTATTCTCCCAAACTGACCCATCTTCTTCTTCACCAGTTTCTCTATCTAGAGCAGAATTAATCAAAGAACAGAAGTCAGATCCTTCTCTTAAAAATTTGTACGAGATTGTTTCATCTCCAGAAGAAGTTGAAAATATGTCACGAGGTTTCTATATAGAAAACGGAGTCCTAATGCGAAAATGGAGAGCATCCACCGCAACCGCTGACCAGCCATGGCAAGTAAGGAATCAAATAGTCCTCCCTCTTGGTTTCAGGAATAATGTTCTAAGATTGGCTCATGATACTCCCTTAGCAGGTCACTTAGGGGTAAGAAAGACCTTGTTCAACATAACCCAACATTTCCATTGGCCCACGGTTGTCAAAGATGTTGCCCAATATTGTAAAACATGTCATACATGTCAACTTGTAGGTAAGCCCAACCAGAAAATTGTAGAAGCTCCACTCCATCCCATTCCTGTAATGGAAGAGCCATTTAAAAAAGTTCTTATTGACTGTGTAGGACCTTTACCTCCTTCAAGTAAAGGAAATCAGTACATTCTCACAATCATGTGTATGAGCACTCGTTTTCCAGAAGCAATTCCTTTGAAAAATATTAAAGCTCAAAACATAATCAGAGAAATGTTGAAATATTTCACTATGGTAGGATTTCCCAAGAACATTCAAAGTGAGCAAGGAAGTAATTTTCTTTCCAACAAGTTTAGAGAAACTCTTGTAACACTAGGTATAAATCATGTAACTTCCTCCGCCTATCATCCTCAATCACAAGGTGCTCTAGAGCGCTTTCACCAAACGCTCAAGACAATGTTAAGAATCTTCTGTGCTGAGAACACTCGAAATTGGGAAGACGGACTCCCCTTTTTGTTGTTCGCCACCCGAACAACAATTCAAGAAAGCCTTGGATTCAGCCCGTCAGAATTAGTCTTCGGTCATGAAGTCCGTGGCCCCCTAAAGATACTTCATGAACAATGGATGGAAGAAGAACCACCAGTTCCTTCTTTGAAATACGTGTCCCAGGTCACCGAGAAGTTGTTAGAAGCTTGGAAGTTGGCAAGAGAGAACTTGACGAATGCTCAACGAGTAATGAAAGGTCGGTATGATAAAAATTCTAAACTTAGAACTTTCTCTCCAGGAGATCAAGTGTTACTTTATCTTCCCATACCAGGAGATCCATTGCAGGCTAAATACAAAGGACCCTATGAAGTCTTGTCCAGAGCCAGTGATCTCAACTACATAATCAAAACTCCAGACTGAAGAAAGAGTTCCCGTCTCTGTCACATAAATACCTTAAAACCTTATCATTCCAGAGATCCAATTCCAATTTGCAGCTCTACCACAATAGAATCGGAAGAGCCTCCTGATAACCTGCCTAATCCTCCTGAGATTCCCTTGGAAAACTCTCAGATACTACAAAATCTTCAGATAAAAGTAGGACACTTATCTGAGAAACAAGGTAAAGACATTCTTTCTCTCTTAAGAAGTTTTCCAAAATTATTTCTAGATTCCCCAAGATTCACTTTTTTTATAGAACATGAAATAATTCTAGACTCGCCAAGAGCTATCAAACAAGCCCCTTATAGAGTCAATCCAAAAAAGAAGGAGTTCATAAAAGCAGAAATAAACACTCTGCTTCAACAGGGAATAATTGAACCCTCCAGTAGTTCTTGGGCATCTCCTTGCATTCTTGTCCCTAAATCTGACAATTCTTATCGCCTGTGCATTGACTACAGGAAAATCAATGCCCATACTAAGGCCGATGCTTTTCCTATCCCTAGGATAGATGATATCATAGACAGTCTAGGAACTGCCAAGTATGTATCCAAGTTGGATATGTTAAGGGGATACTATCAAATCCCTGTACACCCTCGCTCAAGAGAAGTTACCGCTTTCATTACGGAAGAGGGATTGTTCCAATTCAGAGCAATGCCATTTGGGCTTAAAAATGCCCCTGCCACTTACCAAAGAATGATAAGTAATCTTGTTGCAGGATTGCCAGGAGTAAAAACTTATCTAGATGATGTGATAATATTTAGTCAGTCTTGGACAGAACACATTGAACACCTAAATAATTTCTTTTATAGAGCAGACCAAGCAAACCTTACCATCAATTTGTCCAAATGTGATTTCGGACATACACAGGTCCCCTATTTGGGATTTAAAGTTGGAAATTCCCAAGTGTTTCCAATAGACGCCAAGATAAAAGCCATCAATGATGTACCAACACCCACTAATCGTAGAGAGGTACGTCGATTCCTTGGAATGAGTGGCTATTATCGCCGTTTCTGTCCAAATTTTTCAGATGTAGCAGAACCATTGACTGACCTGTTGAGAAAAGACCACGACTTCGTGTGGACACCTACCTGTGAGACGGCCTTCAAAAACCTGAAGTCCCTTCTCACTAACGCACCAGTTCTAAGGGCACCCGATTTCCAACGACCCTTTCTCCTGCAAGTCGACGCCAGCGACACCGGTATCGGTGCCGCCCTCTTGCAAGATCACAATGAAGTTCTTCACCCTTTCGCCTACTACAGCAAGAAGCTGTCCCCTGCGCAGAAGAACTACTCAACAATTGAGAAGGAGACGCTCGCTTTGGTCTAGGCCCTTATCCACTTCGAAGTCTACCAGGGTTCCTCAACTACCATTCAAGTATATGCGGATCACAACCCCTTAAAGTTCCTACAGACTATGAAAAACAAGAATCCGAGACTTACACGTTGGAGTTTATTTCTCCAACCCTTTAATCTAACAATTCATCACATTAAAGGCGTCTTTAATGTTTTAGCCGACGTCCTTTCTAGAACATAGCTTTTCAACAGAAAGTGAAAAGCTTTCCCAAACGGTGGAGGTGTAACGTAATATTAGATATTACGTCATATGTGTAATTATGTTATAGAATTGTGTTCCTTTGTATTACATAACTATGTTCATATTTCTTGTCTATGTATGTATTGTAACAATGTTAAGCAGTAACGCCCGTCCACTATATGTAATCTTGCCTACGTGCGGAGAAAGGTGCGCACTCTTGTAGAACAAACAGACAAGCGAAATCCTGAATAGTTCGGAGCGCACAGATTTGACAGTTACTAAATAAGTAGATTGTTCAAGCGAGTCGAGGGTCTTAAAACTACCCATGTTGACGTGTGTTAACTTACCCTCCTCCCCCCTTTCGCTCACCCGCACCCTTAACCGGAAGTATCCCGCTTCCGGTCCAATGGTATATAAGCGGTGGAAATCGCTCACACCTTGTCATTTTCTCACATATTGATCTCTTGATAAAAACTAGAAGTTTAGATTCATGAGACGATTGGTGTGAAGTGATCACCCTTTTTGCCTACATTACGTGTCTGATATACATTGCATTACTTTATACTTATATTTGTACTTATTACTTATTTTGATGCATGTTCCTGATCTCTTTGTACTTAGATAGTACCATATTGTATACGTATCTTGTGTTTCTTATTTGAACGATAATTTCCATATTCTTATAATCGTGTAACGGTCCCATTGACCCTACTGCCTATTCTCTTTTGTGTTGATTGCCTGTAAATATTTTCCATATTAATAATTTCGTTTACTAGTTTTATCGCTAGTTTAATATTCCTTTCCTGGAATCTTCTTTGTTACCTTTACTTCTAGTCTTACGAATTATCTAGGCCCTGACCAGATAGTTCAGTCCTACAGTGGCTTCTAGAAGTGAGCTGGTTCTTAAGCACTTATCCGTTACACGTAACGTCTCTTCACTAACCAGCCCGTTCCGTAACAATATGTATATATATATATATTATATATATATATATATATATATATATATACATATACATATATACATTGACCAGTAATGTCGTAACACATTAATAAATACGCTAAAAACCCACTGTTGATTGGATTTAAGAAAAGAAAAGAAATAACGATTTCCGTATATTTCGATCACTTGCTGCGATCCTCTTCAAGCGGGATACAAAGACAAGAGAAAACACATATCTTATATACAGAGGGGAAAGGTGGAGTGAGGGAACATGGACATGTCATATCAGGTAGCGTCTATATTGCTGCGCGGGCTTTGTGGGAAGTCATCCGCTTTTACAATAGAAGGAAGTAATTTGTTAACTGCCAAGGTGGTTATATAATCAGGTGACCATTGTCCTTTTGAAATGTTAAAATTAGGGAATTGTTTAATTAAGGAAGATTCAATAATTTTCCTTTTATAACTACATTTTGATTTGAAAATGATTTTTGTCCGATTATATAGCCACCTTGGCAGTTAACAAACTGAAACTCAGGTTGGCACAAATGAATCTCAGGTTGGGACAAATGAAAATCAAGTTGGCAAAACTGAAACTCAGGTTGGGACAAATGAATCTCAGGTTGGCTATAGTACATATGTACAGTATTTAACTTAAAAATGCTCCCAGGGCCTTAGATATATATATTTAGAATAGGTTCCATGTGATATTACATTTCCTGTTGCTGATCTTGCATTAACAGAAAATGGGAAAAATCAGATGGGTTTTGTTGTTTATGGCGGGCGAGGCACGGCTGAATTTTCGCGTGAGTTTTGTTTTTCTGGACGTGTCTGATGTAATATTAGGCCTCCTATCAAGAGTAACATTTGTTCATGAATAAGTTAGGAGTACGTTGGTAGGGTATTGAATATTGAACCGTATCGTCATCCGCAAACTTGATATTATTTTACATGACACATTTATTGCGCTACGTTTCCTGGGGGACTAATAAAATCTTATTATATTTTCTTTTATGTTGCAGGCTGGGTTTTGTAAATTACAAAGGATTACAAAGGTGGAGCATGCCGACAGGAGACCTTTTGGTCCATATCTAGGTCGGATGCAAAAAAAATCCTAATAATAATAATGATAAATGAATAAGTAAAAACTATAATAATGTAAGTATCAAATAAAATACATAGATAAACGCATAGGCACAGTCAAACAACAAACAAACAGGTAAATAGTAAATAAAAATAAATTGGCATATAACTAATAATAAATGAGAATCAAACAGACAAATGATAACAAAACAAAAACAAATAATATAAAATAAATAATAATCTTTATAGCATCTTGCTTAGGTGTTTATCTAAATGATTCTTAAAGCTTCGAACTGAACTACATTGCACTGCATCTATATAATTAAAAAATAAACTGACCCTTCGCGTTTGGTGGTAAATCGGTTACACCGCCAACTCCGGTGAAGAAGAAGAACTCGAAGAAGAAGAAGAAGAAGAAGAAGAAGAAGAAGAAGAAGAAGAAGAACTCGAAGAAGAAGAACTCGAAGAACTCGAAGAAGAGGAAGAAGAAGAACTCGAAGAACTCGAAGAAGAAGAAGAAGTAGAACTCGAAGAAGAAATCGAAAAACTCGAAGAAGAAGAACTCGAAGAACTCGAAGAACTCGAAAAAGAAGAACTCGAAGAACTCGAAAAAGAAGAACTCGAAGAACTCGAAAAAGAAGAACTCGAAGAACTCGAAAGAGAAGAACTCGAAGAAGAACTCGAAGAAGAAGAACTCGAAGAAGAAGGAGAACTCGAAGAAGAAGAACTCGAAGAAGAACTCGAAGAAGAACTCGAAGAACTCGAAGAAGAACTCGAAGAAGAACTCGAAGAACTCGAAGAAGAACTCGAAGAACTCGAAAAAGAACTCGAAGAACTCGAAGAACTCGAAGAAGAACTCGAAGAACTCGAAGAAGAACTCGAAGAACTCGAAGAAGAACTCGAAGAAGAACTCGAAGAACTCGAAGAAGAAGAAGAAGAAGAAGAAGAAGAAGAAGAAGAAGAAGAAGAAGAAGAAGAAGAAGAACTCGAAGAAGAAGAACTCGAAGAAGAAGAAGAAGAAGAACTCGAAGAAGAAGAAGAAGAAGAACTCGAAGAAGAAGAACTCGAAGAAGAAGAAGAAGAAGAAGAAGAAGAAGAAGAAGAAGAAGAAGAAGAAGAAGAAGAAGAAGAACTCGAAGAAGAAGAAGAAGAAGAAGAAGAAGAAGAACTCGAAGAAGAAGAAGAAGAAGAAGAAGAAGAAGAAGAAGAAGAAGAAGAAGAAGAAGAAGAAGAAGAAGAAGAAAAAGAAGAAGAAGAAGAAGAAGAAGAACTAGAAGAAGAGGAAGAAGAAGAATTCGAAGAACTCAAAGAAGAAGAAGAAGTAGAACTCGAAGAACTCGAAGAAGAACTCGAAAAACTCAAAGAACTCGAAGAACTCGAAAAAGAAGAACTCGAAGAACTCGAAAGAGAAGAACTCGAAGAACTCGAAAAAGAAGAACTCGAAGAACTCGAAAGAGAAGAACTCGAAGAACTTGAAGAAGAACTCGAAGAAGAAGAACTCGAAGAAGAAGAAGAACTCGAAGAAGAAGAACTCGAAGAAGAAGAACTCGAAGAAGAAGAACTCGAAGAAGAAGAACTCGAAGAAGAAGAAGAACTCGAAGAAGAAGAACTCGAAGAAGAAGAAGAACTCGAAGAAGAACTCGAAGAACTCGAAGAACTCGAAGAAGAACTCGAAGAAGAACTCGAAGAAGAACTTGAAGAAGAACTCGAAGAAGAACTCGAAGAACTCGAAGAACTCGAAGAACTCGAAGAACTCGAAGAAGAACTCTAAGAAGAAGAACTCGAAGAAGAAGAAGAAGAACTCGAAGAAGAAGAAGAAGAAGAAGAAGAAGAAGAAGAAGAAGAAGAAGAACTCGAAGAAGAAGAAGAAGAAGAAGAAGAAGAAGAAGAAGAAGAAGAAGAAGAAGAAGAAGAAGAAGAAGAAGAAGAAGAAGAAGAAGAAGAACAACAACAACAACAACAACTCGAAGGACTCGAAGAAGAAGTTCTCAAAGAAGAACTCGAAGAAGAATTCGAAGAAGAACAACAACTCGAAGAAGAACTCGAAGAAGAAGAAGAAGAACTTGAAGAAGAACTCGAAGAACTCGAAGAAGAAGAAGAACTCGAAGAAGAAGAACTTGAAGAAGAAGAAGAACTCAAAGAAGAAGAAGAAGAAGAAGAACTCGAAGAAGAAGAACTCGAAGAAGAAGAACACGAAGAGGAAGAAGAACGAATGAAGAAGAAGGAGGCTAGAAAGGAACGGAGAGAGGCCAATGCAAAAGATTTAATAATTCGCAAAGTTTTGAAACAAGAAAAGCAAGTAAAAAAAAGTTATTACTTAAAGGAAAAAAAGAATAAAAAAAAATAAAAAAGGGTATTTTGAACGGAAATTTAACACCAGCACAAATCGCCTATATAGATGACTTGCGAGAACAGCTAGATGTTGACAAGAAATAAAAAGCAATATGATTTTGATATTTTATTTTCCAAAAAAGGGGCGTAGCCCAGGGCAGCGCCGCAGGCCAAGGCCCCCGGCGTAGCCGGGCCGGCGCAGCCGGTGGGCTTGTCTGCAGGAAGTTTATTCATTAACTACACGGCATGATCTGGAATATATTAGAATGCTACTGGGTACCGTTCCTCAGGATGAAGAAAAGGAAATAAGGGGCAGTAAACTTCCATCAAATAGGAAGGTTCTACTATGTCTTCTAGCAAACCTTCGAGATATGTATTGGGATCAAGCTTTATGTGCCACCATTGACAATGTGCTTTAGCACTACCAGAGAGCAGGAGCTCCAACCATTTTCGGGAAGAATAACATTGACCGACCGATTAAAACTTACTATGACAAAGTTTTCATGATACTTATGAAAAAGAAAGTGGATAGAAGATAGGCAGACGATCCTGGTATAATCAAGTTTAAAGCAGAACTAGATAAAACAATTAAATTTTACAGGAATACCGTGTTGAAAGATATGGCACTGCAAAGAAGGGGAAAACTTAAGCCGAACAAGATGCAATCGATCATGACATACTGTTCATGAAAAGCATGCTGACTGACAGAACAGCTACCTACTCTGGTGTGAACAAGGTACTAGCCAGAAGCATTAAGAAACGACAGGAGAGACAGATTCGAGAAAAGGTGCGGCAAGATCAAGAAAATTGTGATTATGAAGAAAATGTTATGGCTGATAATTATTCTCCTATTAGTACTGATGAGGATAATAACACTGATAAATTCATCAATGCTGAGCCAAAAAGAAAACACAGCAGATTAGTGAAAGAAGGGGTTTAAATTTTTGTGCCCCATGATATTTTAAAGTCAAAGGAACTTGTTTCATGCAGTGTTAGAAATAAGGTCTCTCCAACCCTGTTGAGTGCAATTATATATTCCTTTGTACCTGCATATGGCGGAGATACATCAAAATTGAATTTAAATGCATGAACAACCCACAGATATTGAGCTTCGATCATGTCAGAATTAATTTTGAAAATCAAGGATGATTGGCACCCATCAGACAAAGTACTAGTTCACTGGGATGAAAAATTAATGGATACACTTGATTCTAAAAGCACTGATGATCACCTGCCCATTCTTGTGTCTGGTGACAATGGCACAAAGCTTCTTGGAGTCCCCTCCTCTTCCACATTCAAATCAGAAAGGTGGCCCATACAAAGGAGATGTGACATCAACAGCCACAAAGCAACTTTTGATGGATTGGAAGTGTGAAGAGAATGTTGTGGGGATGATTTTTGACACAACTCCATTAAATACAGGTAAGCCCATCAGAAACTGCTGTGTAAATATTAACATCATGAGGATGAATTATATATATAAGTAACCATACAAAACTATAAGAACCCTGTCTAGAATTGGAATTATTTAATCAAATACTATTCTAGTACACCTTCAGGACAGAAAGCTGGTGCCTGCGTCTCCCTGCAAAAGAAATTAGGGCGAGCTCTTCGCTTGTCGAAGGCATGTAGGTGAAGTTATCCTAAGTGCTTGTTGGGATTGTCCCAAAGTGGAAGGTTCTTCAGGTCCAACCATGATGCTTTTCAGGAGGTGAGCCTTCATGCTTTACAATAGGAACAGGAACCTTGAATGTACTTGGTTGAATGCATGACAACCGAGCAAAGTTTTTCATTCAAATTATCACGTGAATAAATTCGGAAATGATAGGCAAAAAACTATTCAAATTAGTGAACATTCTATAATTGCCCTCATTTATTTCCAGATTCAAGAACCACTTCTCTAAATTGGTAGGCTACAACGACAAAAATAAATACTACTACCCCACAATGCCCGGAGTGTTTGAGGAGCGCCAACAGGAGATGGCCAATTTCTTCCGTAAATCTCTATCGAAACCATTTGCTCGGGGCGACTACAAGGAGTTGATAGAACTTTGCCTGTTGTTTGTGACTAAAGGATCTGAACCTGTGAAGTTCACAATGGTCAAGCCCGATACACTGCATAAACCAAGGTGGATGGCCAAGTTGCTCTATACCCTCAATATCGTTCTTTTGTCAGTTATGATTCAAGAGCAGTTTCCTAGAATCGAGATTTCAACTGAAACTAAAATTAGCAAATTGGAACGTTTTGCTGTCTCCACAGTCGCAGTTTAGGCCCCATGGTGGCTTGTTTACCCAGTTCCTGCCTCTGCTCAACTAAATGATTTGCATCTAGTGGAAACTTTGGCTGAATTTACCCCACATGACCCCATACTAGTTAATAATGCACGGGTGGCACTCAGTAGACACACTTGGTACCTGACCGAAGAGTTGGTTCCATTGGCTTTGTTCTCGTCACAAATACAAGACGAGACAAAAGAAGAGATGAGAAAGGCCCTTCTCTGTCATGAACGTACTGAAGTTACAAAGAGAGTGGGACTTGATCATGGTGGCTATGGTAAGCCACATCTTCCCCCTGTCCCAGAAAGTAACGCTAACTTGGTAGATCTAGTTGGACCTGATTCAAGCCGGTTCTTTAGTATTCTAGGCATGCCTTGTCAGTTTCTCCATAAACCAGCCAGTGAATGGACAGATCATGACGATTATCTAAACATAGCTCGGATTGTGAACAAGTTTCAAGTTGTCAATGAGGCAGCAGAGCGAGGTGTAAAGCTATGTCATGACTTTGTCAATGTTGCTAGAGATGAGAGGCGTTTTCAAGAAGTTCTTCAAGTAGTTGAAAATGACAGACGCTGTGTTCCTAATCAGCGTAAAAGATCATCTGGCTCTGAAGAAAAATCATAGTTTCTTGCTGTTGAGAACTAAGTGAATGTGGATATGTGATAAAATGTCATAATGCATACTTTGAAAGAACTGTAATTTATGTTTGTATTAATATATTCAAGGAAACCAAATTGTCTGTGTTAATATCCCTTACGAAAGTAGTTATATAAACTACCAATAGGCGACTTGCCAAATGCGTAAAATCCCTAATTCTTTAAATTGCTGGTGCTAACTCAAATATGTGTGAATCTCTAAAATATTTGACCTAGGTATCTCTTTAGTCAATATGCAACACCAAAATTTTGAACAGCATTGTAGGAATAAGTTGGGGCAACTGTCACACCCTAATATATATATACAGTATATATATATATATATATATATATATATATATATATATATATATATATTTATATATATATATATATTCATATATGTATATATATATATATATATATATATATATATATATATATATATATATATATATATATATATATATATATATGTGGAGAAAACTAAAATACTAGTGGCCAGTAAAACGGATCCACCAAGAGTGCAAGTACAAATAGCAGGGAGAAGAATAGAACAAGTAACTAAATTTTCGTACATGGGAAGCGTATTGACAGAAGATTGTAGATGTGAAAAAAAATAAAATCAAGGATAGCGATAGCTAAAAGCACGTTTCAGAAAATGAAAGGGGTTTTAACAAAAAAGAAAATGTCTACAGATATAAGGAGAACAGTTAAAACATTTACATGGTCAACACTATTATATGGTTCAGAAGCGTGGACAATCAGCAAAAAATTGCAGGAAAACTTAGAAGCAGCAGAAATGTGGATATGGAGACGAGTATTAAGAGTACCATGGACAGCGAAGAAAACAAATGAAGAAGTATTGAGAGAAATGGAGACAGATAGGGAATTGATGACAACAATAAGGAAAAGACAGTTGCGATTCTTAGGACATATAATGAGGAGGGAAGGGTTGGAAGAGGTGGTGATGACGGGAATGGTGGAGGGAAGGAGAGCAAGAGGAAAACAGAGGGAGGAGTATATGGACGGGCTGATGAGGGCGACGAGAAAACAACTCAAACCAGCACAGATGTTACAAGTAACTAGGGACCGTGAACGGTGGCGCTCC
>NC_134792.1:38194900-38219900 GCF_046742065.1 Oratosquilla oratoria | reverse complement strand
ACCGTAAAAGGAAAGGTATTACTGGATATAGAAGCAATTCAACGCTCTCTTGGGACGGAAGAACCCTATTGGTATCGATTATGCAATGGGAAGATCCTGGGAATTTCATTGAACCGAAAGGAGTTGCCCAGTTTTACTGGGTTCCCGATCAAACAAGCCCAGTTTCCAACTGAATGAAATCGTCTGACGTTTTCCAGGACAAAAGATGTACAGTGTCTCAAGGGCTCATGCAAGAATGGGCTTTTTGTTGCCAGCTGTGTTCTTTGTTTCGTTACAAAGAACGGCACTGAAAGGGAAATTGTTTATGGGATAAGGCGCATGATTCGACGCGAGAAAAATGTAAAGAAGGAGGAGGAGGATGGGTGAGTGTGTGGGGGTTGCAAGGGTAATATGAGCAAGAGAACCAAAAGGTTGGATAAGCTCTTGATCTTATCAAGTACTCTTTTTACTCTCAGAAGGCGCGGAGTGAATTTTACGGCACTTGATCATTGGCTTTATTACGATCTTAGGTTCTACTGTTTCGCAACCGTTTTTAATTCTTTCGCCCAAGGGTCGAATCTCATCTTAGGTTCTACTGTTTCGCAATCGTTTTTAATTCCTTCGTCCAAGGGTCGTATCTCTGTGACTTTCGTTAGTGATATAATCCCAATAAACCTATAAATATACCATAAGCTTCTTCCTCCTTACGAGGGAGGGAGTTAGCCAAAACATGCACACAACCTTACTTCCCAAAATCAACCTAAATCAGTATTTCCCAAATTTATATGACGCCACATTTTTCCTTCCCCTCACACCTTTTTTATATTTACATCACATCATATGTTTTTTCTATTCATCTATTCTATATTTATGTCATAATAGAAAACGGGTTGTTGGAGCTGATAGAATTATACCTTATACGTATGTAACGGTAGGCAGTTGTTATTGGAATTATTTCATTATTTATAGTAAGCAATGATTTTTGAGCGGATGATTTCACGCCCCTTTATATCCTCCTCACGCCTTCCTGGGGAGGGGGGAGGGCATCCCCTTATTTGGTAACCACTTATCTAGATAAAGTAACATCCTTGAATTAAAATGGGGTCTGTAGAGATTGAAGCCGAGTTTCCTCTCTGTTGGATGCATACAATCAACGAATAACGGTAATGATAAGGGATGCCAACGACCCGACAGTATTCGAAACAAACTTTGGACCTTTCATGTATTTTCTATTACGAAACACCAGACTATTGTCTGTGCTGCTTTACAATGGTACTATTTACATACTACTGTTTATCAGAATGGGGCAGGAACAGTTGCCCTACGTCAATAGTCTATGTCAAAAGATAGTAAATTTTATACTTACATAAATATATATATATACATATATATATTGATAAATTGTTTAAGACAAATGAGAGAGTGATAGGTGGGGAAGGGTAAACGAAGATGGGCTAAGAATACATTTATTGTTCTTACGTTTCGGTTATTATAACCTTCCTCAGAGAACTTGTTACAGAACATCTTGGTCACAACACTTATACCCGTAGTGGGGGAACTTGTGAAGCTTCGAGTGTCAGGTTTTTTCTAGCGCATTTATTATTAAGAGACTGGCTGCTTTAGATAGGCATATAAATCCTTCTCTGTCGTTATTATTTTCTTTGACATTTATATGTGCAGCTTCAACTGTCTTTCTCATCTTCTTTTTTAATCCTTTGTGTAAAATTTCAACTTTACTCCATTCGGGAAGGTTGTTGCATATTTCGAGGTGGCGGACCAGGGAGTTGGACGTTCTGTGTGCTTTTAAATCATTCCTATGTTCGTTTATCCTCTTCTCGATTCCTCGACCTGACTCACCTATATAAGCCGAGGGGCAGCCACTACATGGAATGCGGTAGATCACACTGAGGTCGTTGTTGTCATTAGTGTGGTTTTTAAACATTTTACCTATTTTATTACATGATACCTTGGCGATGTTTATGCCAAAAGAGTTCCTTCCCGTCTACCTTATCATAAGCTTTTTCCAAATCCACAAAGGCTAAAAGAACATCCTTAACTTTTGGTAAATCTTTTTCACATATCTGCCTAACCACAATAATCTGATCAACACAAATCCTACCTTTCCTGAACCCACACTGTTCCTCACCAATCACACCTTCTGTTCCACTCCTAATCCCCTCAATTAAAACCCTCCCATATACTTTCCCAACTATACTTAACAAAATCATACCTCTGAAGCTACCACACTCACATTTATTAAACGAAACTATACAGGCATTCTTCCAGTCCTCCGGCACTCTATCCAATCAGGCCACTATTATCATACTTCCATTCTTCAGACACTCCGCATGACTTCCATCTAACCCAGGTGCCTTTCCTGCTCTCATCATTTTCAAAACGACTTGAAGCTCATTTTGATAACGAGTCCCACTGCTACCACCAACCCTTCCCTATCCTCCTCCACACTCAACAACTCTCCAAAATACTCTGATTATCTTCCTCTTACCATTTTCTCTTCTGTTTATATCTTTCCATCTGCGCCTTTTACCTTTTCTTCTCTATTTGACTTACCTCCCCTTTCTCTCTTAACTTCCTCGCAAAACATATTTCTATTACTTTAAATAATTTTTGTCATACTCCTACTCAATTTTACATCTATTATCTCTTTTGCTTTCTTTATCTTTCATTTTATACCTCTCATAAGTTTCTCTCGTCCTACTTTGCAGCCGGTCCCTTAATGCTCGCTTCTTCAGTTCGTCGTTCCACCATTAACTACCCTTCCTATTATTCCCTCCCATTCTCTTTGTTCCATAAATTATATTTACACACCTTGTCACAGCCCCCTTGAAACATCTTCATTTCTCTTCTAATCCTACTTCTACTCTATCCTTCACCACCTCCCACACTTCTCTCAACTTTTCCTTGTATTCCTACTCCCTTTCTTTTCATTTAAACAGTTTACTCTCTATCTTCTGCCCTATTCCTCTTTCTCCACCTATCCTCCACTCTCAACTTAACCTTCTACCAAAAAATTATTTGAAAATCCCCCTTTCTCCCCTAAGAACATAGTCATTCAGAACTCTTCCCGCTTCTCCTGGATACTCCTACATAGTCCATTGAGGCCTTATCAACCACCCTTTCATTTACCATCCTCTCCTATGTATACTTATACTTGACTTTTTTACTAAACACTGTTAGCTATCATCAACTCTCTTATCGTGCATCACGCTGTGGCATACTTAATTATGCAAGCATATTACGCAGCGTTCAGTGTAGTGTAGTTAAGGTATGTAACGTAGCACGCGAATGCGGCATTCCACAATTAATAGTTGAAAGCATCGTAGTATGCCGATGCCACATGCAGCGTAATTATGTCTAGAGCATAGGTCTACTATGTATAATTGTAAATGGCCAAATTACCACCTTGGCAACACCACACGCCCGGGAAACGACAATACGCCCAGCGGGTGCGGCTTAATACTAGTCGCTGATCATCGCTTACGATGTTGCCACACGCCACTTCGTGTAGTACTATAGAACTTCCAAATAACTACTTCAAACAATTAAAAACCCATGTTTTACTGCCTCTTCCTATTATAAAGATTCAACACACACAACCCAACCCCTACATCTATTGTTTTATCCCCTACTCTAGCACTGAGAACTCCTAATGCCATTACACTGACATTCCTCCCAAAACTCCCCAAGCACTCATTTAAATCTACCCAAAAAGACTCCTTTTCATCTACACTCGTCTCACTACCAGGCCCAAAGACCCACATCTTCCTTCCCAGTTTCACCTTCATCCACATTAACCTTGAAGAAATCGCATTCCATCCCACCACACGCTTACCTATCTCCTCACTTACTAGTAAAGCCACCCTTCCTCCCTCGTACTCTCCTCACCTTCGACACCCTCTCCTCTACACTCCCAAATTCAAAATCCCCTCTCCCTTTCAACTTAGTTTCATTCAATGTCAACACATTCATCTTCCTTCTCACAAACATACTCCCTATCCCTTTCCTTCTACTCTCATCTGTACCATGCCCACGCACATTAAAAGACCCAGAACTTATAGTTCTGTTGGAAAACTTCCAAACCCTCTTTTACCTTGACTTTTTGTAGAAATGTACCCCTAGTGTTACAGAGAGCAGGATAATTAATCCCATCATTCCGTCCCGTTTTAGCTGCCTTTATGACTCGAGTGGGAAAACTCGGTGGTACTATTCTTTCTTCCCCCTACCACAGGGGACAGAGGCGAAAATGGAAATACGTATTCAAGGGAATGATACAGGATAGTATTCAAAGGGGGTCAGCATAACGGAGGGACAGTCGTAGTACAATAAAGTATACACACACACAGACACACACACACACACACACACACACACACACACACACACACACACACACACACACACACACACACACACACACACACACACACACACACACATATATATATATATATATATATACATACATATATATGTGTATATATATATTTATACACACACATATATTATATATATATATATATATACATATATACATGTATATATATATATATATATATGTATATATATATATTAAAAAACAGCTCCGCATTCGGCGCTACAAAGCTTTTTGGGTAGACTTTCAAATCTAGTAAATATTGATTAAACAGAGCCACTCAAATTCTCGTGAATAATGGACATTCCAACCAGGACTGCCAACGTGTCTTAACAAGTCATGGACAAGTGGTACCACGGGCCTCCCACTCCAGTAGTAGGTAAAGTTGAAATATTTACTGGGTTTTACCGTGCTTAAATGTCCACAGCTTGTAAGCAAGACATGAAGGTTTTGACCAGAATTATTCATCGGAACACCAAACCTATAAGCGAGAATGACAAAGTTGGTCTCTCAATATACTACCGCAACCAAAAAACAGCTACACTTTTAGTTAGAAATAACACTTCTCGCCCCGAAGGTCCCGCTTGCACCAACGTTGTATATAAAATTTCCTGCCCCCTAGAGGACTGTACGCCTCTCGACTCCTACATTGGCCAAACGAGAACGACATTATCGAGAAGAATGTCATCCCACTTGTCGAGTGGAGGCCCCAAACAACACCTCTTAGAAAGACACAATATACATATCACTAGAAAACTATTAGAAGACAACACTATCATTCTCACCAAGAAATCAGAAAATTCTAGATTTTTCTTTATAGAAGCACTTTTCATAAAAGACTTGCTGCTTTCTATCAATAGGCATGAAGCGACTCGCTAGGACTTGTACCCCTCTCAACTATAACAAGAAATCTTTCAATTGCACCGATACCCAAGTTCCTCTCCGGCGTTCCGCCAATCATGAAAAGGACACTTGGATCTCAGCGGACACTCGGGTCGCGGTGAACGGTTGAACCCCAGCGAACATTTGGCCCACAGTGATAGATAAATTCCTCCATCATCTCATACTTTTGATGTGACTTCCCCCGCGTCTTATGGTGTGACCTCTCTCAGAACTTTCTCTCTATGTGTATCATGTCTTGTACTCTCTGTATCTGTTAAACTGAAAATGCTAATGCATTTAGTGAAACGTTTGTATACTCTTCCTCAACAATAGTTCCTAATGTCTACTGCCAATCCATTATTCCGTCTTTCCTATGACCAAAAATCAACGTTCAGAAAAATTGAAAGTCTGCTCAAGAGGCTTTGTAGCGCCGAATGCGCAGTTGTTTTTAACAGAACATATTTAAAAGAACATCTGATGCCAAGATTTACCAATATGGCTGTTCAACTTATACATGGATGGGGTGGTGCGAGAGGTGAATGCTAGGGTAGTGGGTCAGGGATTGGAGATGGTTAAAGAAAATGGAGAAAAGTGGGAGGTGAGCCAGCTGTTGTTTGCGGACGACACTGCGCTTGTGGCAGGGTCGGAGGAGGGATTGAGGAAGCTGGTGGCAGAGTTTGGGAGAGTATGTGATAGAAGAAAGCTAAAGATAAATGTGGGTAAAAGTAAGGTGATGAGATGTACAAGGGGTGAAAGTGGCAGTAGACTGGAAGTGAACATTAAGGGAGAGCGACTGGAGGAAGTGGATAGTTTTAGATACTTGGGTGCAAGTGTAGCAGGAAAAGGTGGAGTAAAGGTGGAGGTAGAATGTAGATTGAGAGAAGCGAGTAAATGCCTTGGTGGATTAAAGAATGTAATGAGGAATAGACATTTAGGAATGGATGCGAAGAGGAGACTGTATGAAGGAGTGATTGTGCCAACAGCACTGTATGGGGCAGAAACGTGGAACATAAGAGAAGAAGAGAGAAGGAGTTTGAATGTGTTTGAGATGAGGTGTCTGAGAAGTATGATGGGGGTTACTAGGCTAGATAGAGTGAGAAATGAGGAGGTGAGGAGGAGAACAGGGGTGAAAAAGGAGCTGGGAGATAGGGTTGATGAAAGAGTATTAGGATGGTTTGGACACATGGAAAGAATGAGTGAAGAAAGACTAGTAAAAGAGGTATGGAAGGCAGATGTGGAGGGAGTGAACATGAGGGGACGTCCTAGGATGAGGTGGATGAATGGGGTGAAGGGGGCTTTGGGGAAGAGGGGAATGTCTGTTGAGGAAGGAAGGGAGAGGACGGAAGACAGAGGTGAGTGGAGAATGGTTGTATATGGATGATGTTGTGATTGCATGAGGAGGAATGGGCGGGGGGGTGGGGGGGTAGTATGTGTGAGTAAATTTTGACGCAGCCCGAGGGGATTTCTCCCCGTCCTCTCCTTATATGCAAAGGGGGACGGAGAGGGGGGGGTCGCCGATTAAATGAAGCGGCCTTGCTGTGGATGTGCTGTGTCTTGCGACACTGCTTCTGACCCAGGGCAGTGGGCAAGGTGCAGGGATGACCCGTCATCCAGGAGGTGCTCAGATGAGAGGGAGGGTGGGAGGGGTGTGGAGTGTATTTAGGGATGAAATGGGTGGGAGTGTTTTTATGCCTTTCCCTTTTTGGCTACCTCCCTTGAAAGGGGGAAAAAGCCTTGGTATATGTATGTATATATATATATATATATATATATATATATATATATATATATATACATACATACACACACACACACACATATATATATATATATATATATGTACACATATATATATATATATATATGTATATATATACATCTATATATACAGTATATATATATATATATATATATATATACTAGTTCCACCCTTCACACCTCAACACTCTTATTCAATCAACTCTAAATGTAACCCTCACTCCTAATCCCGTAGTATTATCTATTCGTGACCAATTTTTCCCCATGTCATCTTTACAATCTTCCATGCTTTGACACTCCTGTGGCTTATTATTTGTATGATATATCTAAAGCTACACTTTCCAGATACCCTACACCAATAGCGTCATATTTCATTTGCCATTCTAAACAGAAGAAAAAAAAACCGTAGAGACTGAACAACTTCATACTAGGCTTAATGACCCCCTTATGGATCGATAGTCTAAATATATATATATATACATATACATATATATATATATATATATATATATATATATAAATATATATAATTGTAAACAAATCGTATTAAAAGAATTCTTTCCCCGGTGATGTCCTACAAGAAAACTACCAAAATAGAGAAAACTGGAAAATGCTGATCAACTGACAGGCATGACTAGGTGAGAACGCACCAAATATTCTCCAGGTTCTTCGGTAAAGTCTTCTCCAAGTCCTTTGTGTGGATATGAATAAGATAATATAGTCATTTTAGTTTGGCAAGTTTCATAAGAGGCTTTGACTAACAACTATTAATAACTGTTAAAAAAAAAAAAAAAAAAAAAAGCCATTCGCACTAAGGTCCAGGTTTGTCTCCAAGTGCTTTACGTGTATATGTATAAGGTAACATTGTCAATTTCTTTTTGCAAGTTTCATCATCAACATTTTTGTTATCATTGTGTTATATTTACATGTAAAAATAACATCTACATGGTTCTTGTTAGAATTTGAAGGCAATCACACCAAGTGTTCTGCAGGTTCTTTAGGAAACAATATTTTCCAAGTCTTTTTTTGTGTATATGTGTAAGGTAACATTGCCAATATCTCGACCCAAACCACTCCCTCCCTCCCTCCTCCCGCGCCTCCGACCCTCTCCCGCTCCTTTACGAAGCCCCCCTACCACCACCGTCCAACCCCGATCCCCTTCTCCCACCCCATCCCGCCGGGGGCTGATTGGCTCCGATAAAAAAAAAAAAAAAAAAAAAAAAAAAAATCTCTAGGTAGGATGGCCTTCCGAGCGATCTCAGATTTGCCTTTGATGAACCAAGAAACGGACCGAAATGTCATACGATGTCATGTGATATAATATGATATAATATGACGTAAAAAGAGGTAATATGATATAAAATAGTATACAATGATACCATGTGATATATGGTATATTAAAAAAAAAAAAAAAAAAAAAAAGCGGCCTCCCGCATTTCACAGGGCTTATCTTTATGGTGAGTAGTAGTATAATATATTGTTATATAATGTAATATGATTGATATAATATCACATAACACCATTTGATATATTGTAATGTTATATAATATCTTTAAAGGATAGACAGGAGGAGAGAGCATGCCGGCCGGCACCTTTGATTATGAACTAGCCAAATTACCCGCGCGTTGCTGCGGACAAATGATGATCATTTCAATTTTGATAGAATTTGTGGAGAAAAGTTACATGTGCCAATATAACTCAAAGGAGGTAACACAACTAAATTTTAAGAAAGTAAGAAAAAAAATTATAATAAATTTGAGGAGGGAGACGCCCTTTGGAAATAAAATATATACGGCTGTATGAAAGGAATTGAAGTAATCTTTTATTATCTTTGAGCTGAAATAAATTACCGCCCGAGAAAATTTAAGATAAAAGTAACCAATATTTAAACATTTGGTAGAATTGTACAATCATTTTACATTTACATGCTTTCTCCTTACAAAGGCTATCATAGTTTGTGGTAACCTTAAGTTCACAAATATAAGTAATATCATAGTAATTTTTGTGACAAAACGCCAATTGTGGTAAGGGAACACTACAGTAGTGGCGTGTTACCCCACCATACCCCTTTCACCTTTAACCCTAGCCAAAATATGTTTTTGAAAATGTAATGTTGTTATCCAAGCACCTGGATTGATAGGGTATCAGAATATATATGTTTATGGGGGTCTATCTCCAAAACCCTAGGAGGAGTTCGTGAACAAACAAACATACAAACAACCAAACAAACAAACAGACAGAAGCTACTGTTTTATTATAGTATTATACACACACACACACACACACACACACACACACACACACACACACACACACACACACACACATATATATATATATATATATGTATATATGTATATATATATATATATATATATATATAGACCACGATTCATTTTAATTCTAAGGCATCAACATCGAGAAGCTCGAGGAGGCATACATGCAGAAACTGAAACGTGGTACAGCTAAGAACTTGAACCTTCGCTAGCACGTGACAAGTGATAGTGACTTAACCGATTGCGCCATCAAGATGGAGAGAGAGAGAGAGAGAGAGAGAGAGAGAGAGAGAGAGAGAGAGAGAGAGAGAGAGAGAGAGAGAGAGAGAGAGAGAGAGAGAGAGAGAGAGAGAGAGAGAGAGAGAGAGAGAGAGAGAGAGAGAGAGAGAGAGAGAGAGAGAGAGAGAGAGAGAGAGAGAGAGAGAGGGAGAGAGAGAGAGAGAGAGAGAGAGAGAGAGAGAGAGAGAGAGAGAGAGAGAGAGAGAGAGAGAGAGAGAAAGAGATTTTGTCTATCATACAGAGCTACCACATGGGCAAAGCTACACGATTCCACTCACCTGAGGGTATGCCACTGCGCTGAAAATGATAAAGCTACCACAATTAACTCCTTTGCTAAGATCACATGTTTTACGTATTCTGTCTAACGTCGGGCAATTATATATATATATGTATATATATACATATATATATGTGATTATATATATACGTAAATATATATATATATATATATATATGTAAATATATATATATTTAAATATATATATATATATATGTATATAATATATATATGTATATAAATATATATATATATATATATATATGTATATACATATATATACATAGATATATATATATATATATATAGTTATTACTATTTCTTTTAGCTAAGGGGATAATCCGAGCAGCTTCTATATTGTATAAAATGCACGGTGATGAACATCCGTAGTGAATATAACTATTACAATCCTCATGGGCTATTTGTCTTCATGTCTTGGAACACCTGTATAAGAAAGTGAAAATGCACTGTATAAGATGTACAGCGATCAACAACCATAGTGAATATAACTTTTACAATCCTCATGGACTACTTGCCGTCATGTCTTGGAACACCTGTATAAGAAAGTGAAAATGCACTGTATAAGATGTACAGTGTTCAACAACCATAGTGAATATTACTTTTAAAATCCTCATGAACTACTTGCCGTCATGTCTTGGAACACCTGTATAAGAAAGTGAAAGTGGATCCCTTGCCCGGATTTTTTCAAAAGTGCCCAGGAGATTATTGTTTATTATTCTTATTATTCCGTTCATGAGGCACCTGTGAAGCAAATTGTTGGACACTGTTTCAGTGATGCTGAACCAAGTAATATTTAAAAGTTATTTTGTTGTGATTTAGTTCGGGTGATAGTCCTCACGTGAAGTACAGAGGCAATCATCTTAAGTCGTTCCTCTTGATTGAACCCATCAGTATAATTTCAAGAGATAGAAACATCTAATAAGGATGTTTGCCAACTTGGCAAGCGAGATCCGTCTAAACAGCTCTGTGTGGACTGAGCCCAATATAAGGACTTGTATACAGTCAATTTGCACAAGTGTGTTATTACAGAGTGGGATCACTAGCACACTTAGTGCTTTATGAACAGAAAGATGTAACTAACTCATATTGATGTTTGTCTTGGGCAACCGCATGCCATATTGTGTGTTTGTTTTTGCGTGTAAGTGCTGTTTGATCTACTGCAGGGTTTTCCCTGGAATTCAGGGTTATGTTTCTGTTCCCTGAGGGTCTTCATGCTGAATGTTGTATTCATAAACAAAACCCTCTCATGGACAGGAGGGTTCACTTTTGATATCGTGTTCACAATCCCTGTTCACAATCTGTGGCTCCACTTGATATTGATGTGAAAGGATGTCCTTCCGTTTAATTTGTAGTAAACGATGTTACTGTAAAACTAAAAACATAAGTGAGAGATAGAGAGATAGAAATAGATATCTAGATAGGTAGGTATATGCATATATATATATACATATATATATATATATATATATATATATATATATATATATATATATATATATATATATATAAGCTATTAAGTGAAACTAGAAATATGTCCAAATTTTCTGTACAAGGCCACAGGCATAAAACATCATTTACATATCTGTACCAATCCGCCTGAGATGGTAAAATATTACTAAGTAGCCTCTTTTCAAAAAATTTCATATATAGGTTACTTAACCATACCAAATTTTTGAGTATAATATTCACCATGACATTCAAACTTGCAATCTTTGATACATATTTGTGCACATGAGGGATTATAACCATTGTATAGACTTGACTAAGGCATCTTCAGTTTTATCATGTAATCCTATTGTTAACAGGAACATTATTGAAAGTAGCCTTATCAAACAAACTGAGTCAGTCAATTTGAACATAAGTAATGGTATGTATAAATTAGATAATTACATAATTGGAACATTTGTAAACAATTCGGTATAGGGGATTTTGGTTAATTCCAAGAGAGGACAAATTACGTGGGGTTTCGTGTGGGACCTTGTGACCTCTCCTAATTTTTTCGTGTGTGTCATTATGACCTCTCCCAATTTTTTCGTATGGTGACTTGTTACCTCTCCTAGGTTTACACTTTTCCGTTTATATTGTCTTTGTAATGTACTTTTGTCTGTATTCTCCCCTGAGGATGTGAATTACACGAAAGCTCTTGGGATTTCTGTTTCTCTTTCTTAAGTGGTTACCAGCATATTTCTGATCACGTGTTCAGGTGATTTGTATATGTACCAAAGTCTTTATTTTTCCCTTACACGGGAGGTAGACAAAGGCATAGAAATCACTCACCCATTCCATCCCCTGCATACTCGTACTCCACTCCCATCTACCCTCTTCCCTCACTCTTATCTCGGCACCTCCTGGATGACGGGTCATCCCTGCACCTTGTCCACTGCTCTGGGTCAGAAGCAGTGTCGCAAGACACAGCACATCCACAGCAAGGCCGCTTCATTAATTCGGCGACGCCTCCATCTCCGTCCCCTCATGCAGGAAAGGAGAAGACGGGGAGAAATCCCTTCGGGCTGCGTCAATTTATATATATATATATATATATATATATATATATATATATATATATATATATATATATATATGTGTGTGTGTGTGTGTGTGTGTGTGCATATTTATGTGTATTTTCTAAAAGTCAAAGTGGAAGGGGTGAAACTGATTACAGCGCTCTGCCTTACATACAACGAAGTTCCTTCCACATGAATAAATTCATTTGGTATTGGCAAAAGTAAAAAGTGGTGACCTTTCTCGGACGAAGTGTTACTTATCAGTTAGCGAATAACAATGCAATAACAATAAAGAAGAAGAAAAACAAATAACTAAAGAAAGTCAGAAAGAAAGAAACTACTGGTAAGAGAACCGAAGTCTTGGCTTCTGCGTATCTCTCTCCAACCTCTGACGTCACAAGTGAACTTTTGTTTGGACGAGTCAGTGTTGTACGTGAAAGATGGTCGGAGAAGAAAAAAAGTCCCTCTGTGACGTCACCGAGATTAATCATCTAATAGCACTACCAGCTCCAGTATCATCATTTGAAGTAATTTATAAAGACTAGTAAACATATCCAATAACTACCTACCAACGTACAAATTATTCAATTCACCTTCGAACTAAACATAAGGCCATAAGAAAGAAGGAGACTGCAAGAGACCATAAGGCCTACACTAGGGAGGCCCATGTGCAGAATCACCTATCATCCCCACCTACGAAATTATTTAACCTTCTCTTAAAACAACCAAAAGTTTCAGCACTCACTGCATGGTTACTAAGTCTCTCCCATTTGTTAACCACTCTATTGATAAACCCTGGGGAACTCCACTAGAAACACTCTCCTATTTGGAATTTACAACGTTCATGGTGACCCGCTGATTTCTGTCACTGATCCATGTTCTAATCCATTCAAACACTTTGTCTCCTATGACATGGGCTTTGTCTTCATTCAGTAGTCTCTGGTGGGCCACCTTGTCGAACACTTTGCTAAAGTCGAGGTAAATAATATCGTAATTATCATTGTTATCTGTATACATTAATGTAAAAATATAGAAGATTTGTTACATATGACTTACCCTTGGTGAACCCATGCTCTGAGTCACGAATCAAATTATGTCTCTTGATGTGATCTCTGATTCTATTAGCTATTATTGATTCTAGCATTTTACCTATAACCAACGTCAAACTGATTGTCCTATAGTTGTGCATAGAGGATTTATCACCCTTTTTGAAAAGAGAAACAACTTTTACCTGCCCCCAAGAAATAGGTACGAATTCTGTGTCTACAGACTTATTAATTATATCCGTTAGCTGGTTACAGATTTTAATTTTACACTCTTTAAGCACACTCGGAAATTTTTCGTCTAGACCCCGGGATTTTGTTGCTTTAAGTCTTTCAATCTGTTTGACCACTTCTTCCATACTAATGCTGATGTTAGTTAGTCTACCTCCCTCATGCCCAATGAGGATCGGGTTGCAGTCAGCTACCATATCTAATCTTTTCTTTGTAAATATCGTGTGAAAATATCAATTGAATGCTTTGCTCATTTTATCCTACGAATCTGTCGTTTTTAATTCGGCCTATCCTTTCCATATATTTTGTTCTGTAAAGATGAAATAACCCCTTTGATTTGGATTTCGCTTGTCTGGCAACCATAATTTCGCAGTTACGTTTCCCTGTGCACGTGTCCTTTTTAACCAGTTTAGCCACCTCGTTATATATAGATCTTAGATGTGTATCCCCTTTTTTTATTCTGATATAAAACCCTCTTTTTATTCCGACCTCATTTTTCGGCCTATTCGTATTCTTCCGTATCGCCTTGAGTAAAATAAATCTATTTTGCCCAAAGAAAACTATGGCGGTTAGGTTACTGTACATTTCGTCCAGACCGATGGCCCTACTATTGACCTCAGGCTTGTAGGTGACCTGACCTGGTTATTGTATAATTTCGCCCATGACCCAATCTTGGTTTAGACCCCTGACTGCGCTAATGATGTTGTCCGTGTATCTGACCTCACTATACTTTTCATCTAGACAGCTGACCCTGTCATTGTCCTCCGGGCTGGCCTTATATATGACCAATTGTCCTAAACATTTCCAAAGATTTTCAAAATTGGCTCTACTGAAAACTTTTCATTAGCCTTACCTGTCCTTATCCTTAGGCATTTGAGCAATATACTTCTCGCCTACTTGTGTTGGAATTTATCAAGCAGCAAATAACTAAGGTCGCAATGCAACGGATAAATGTCCTTATGACAATAGAAAGCTCTAGAAAAAAAAATCTTCAAAAAGGAGATGTCAATTAATCAGTTAAAGCAACTATCGAGGTACAATTCCTAGACCCATGAATGAAAAATAGACAAATAGATAAGTAAATGAATAAACTATCAGATAAATAGATAAACACACAAATATATAAATACATACATACATATACCAAGGCTTTTTCCTCCTTACAAGGGAGGTAGCCAAAAAGGAAAAGGCATAAAATCATTTCCACCCATTCCATCCCTGAATACACTCCACACCCCTCCACCCTCCCTCTTATCTTAGCCCTCCTGAATGACGGGTCATCCCTGCACCTTGTCCACTACCCTGGGTCAGAAGAAGTGTCGCAAGACACAGCACATCCACAGCAAGGCCGCTTCATTAAATCGGCGACCCCCCTCTCCGTCCTCTCATTGCATTAAAGGAGAAGATGGGGAGAAATCCCTTCGGGCTGCGTCAAAATTTGCTCACACATACTACCTCACCCCCCATCCCCCTGCCCATTCCACCTCATGCAATCACAACATCATCCATATACAACCATTCTCCATTCACCTCTGTCTTCTGTCCTCTCCCGTCCTTCCTCAACAGACATTCCCCTCTTCCCCAAAGTCCCCTTCACCCCATCCATCCACCTCATCCTAGGACGTCCCCTCATGTTCACTCCCTCCACATCTGCCTTCCATACCTCTTTTACTAGTCTTTCTTCACTCATTCTTTCCATGTGTCCAAACCATCCTAATATTCTTTCATCAACCCTATCTCCCAAATCCTTTTCCACCCCTGTTCTCCTCCTCACCTCCTCATTTCTCACTCTATCTAGCCTAGTAACCCCCATCATACTTCTCAGACACCTCATCTCAAACACATTCAAACTCCTTCTCTCTTCTTCTCTTATGTTCCATGTTTCTGCCCCATACAGTGCTGTTGGCACAATCACTCCTTCATACAGTCTCCTCTTAGCATCCATTCCCAAATGTCTATTCCTCATTACACTTTTTAATCCACCAAGGCATTTACTCGCTTCTCTCAATCTACATTCTACCTCCACCTTTTCCTACCACATTTGCACCCAAGTATCTAAAACTATCCACTTCCTCCAGTCGCTCTCCCTTAATGCTCACTTCCAGTGTACTGCCACTTTCACCCCTTGTACATCTCATCACCTTACTTTTACCCACATTTATCTTTAGCTTTCTTCTATCACATACTCTCCCAAACTCTGCCACCAACTTCCTCAATCCCTCCTCCGATCCTGCCACAAGCGCAGTGTCGTCCGCAAACAACAGCTGCCTCACCTCCCACTTTTCTCCATTTTCTTTAACCATCTCCAATCCCTGACCCACTACCCTTGCATTTACCTCTCGCACCACCCCATCCATGTATAAGTTGAGCAGCCAGGGCGACATAACGCATCCTTGACGAAGTCCCACCTTTACCTCGAACCACTCACTCTCTCCATTTCCAATCCTGACACAAGCTCTACTACTCTCATAAAAATTCTTGACAGCTCCCAGAAGCTTTCCTCCTATCCCGTATATCTGCATAACCTCCCACAGTGCCTTCCTGTCTACCCTATCATAAGCCTTTTCCAGATCCATAAAAGCCCAAAAAACATCCTTCCCCTTTCCTATAGCTTTCTCACATATCTGTCTTACCACAAAGATCTGAGCTACACAACCTCTACCTGTCCTGAATCCACACTGTTCCTCACCAATTACTCCTTCGGTTTCTCTCCTAATCCTCTCAATCAAGATCCTCCCATAAGCCTTCCCAACTACACTTAACAAGCTAATCCCTCTGAAACTACTACATTCACACTTGTAAATAAATAGATAAAAAATTACAAATAAACACATAAGTAAATGAATGTATAGAGAAATACGTAAGTAAATAAAAAGTAAATAAGTATATGAATATATACATATACATATATATATATATATATATATATATATATATATATATATGTGTGTGTGTGTGTGTGTGTGTGTGTGTGTGTGTGTGTGTGTGTGTGTGTGTATGTATATATATATATACATATATATATATGTATATATATATATACATATATATATATATACATATATATATATATATATATATATATATATAAGAAAGAGTATTGGGATGGTTTGGACATATAGAAAGAATGAGTGAAGAAAGACCAGTAAAAGAGGTATGGAAGGTAGTTGTGGGGGGAGTGAACATTAGGGGGCGACTGTCTGTTGAGGAGGGACGGGAGAGGACAGAAGACAGGGATGAATGGAAAATGGTTGTATATGGATGATGCTGTGATGCATGAGGTGGAATGGGTGGGGGGATGGGGGTGAGGTAGTATGTGTGTGAAAAATTTGACGCAGCCCGAAGGGGACGGAGAGGGGTGTCGCCGATTTAATGAAGCGGACTTGCTGTGGATGTGTTGTGTCTTGCGGCACTGCTTCTGACCCAGGGCAGTGGACAAGATACAGGGATGGCCCGTCATCCAGGAGGTGCCAAGATAAGAGGGAGGTTAGAGGGTGGAGGGGAGTGCAGTGTATTGGGGATGGAATAGATGGGAATGGTTTCTATGCCTTTGTGTTTTGGCTACCTCCCTTGTAAGGGGGAAAAAGCCTTTGGTATATGTATGTATGTATATATATAATATATATATATATAAATATATATATATATATATATATTAATGCTCTTCTTGTGGATATTTTCAAGAACTCTAACTATAGACTTGACTTTTGTAGGTAAGGTCACGATCGCTGGTCCGAAGGACATAATTCAAATTCAGGAAGAGTGGAGTTTAGTTGAGCTTGACCTTTCGTAAACTCTGTACATCTTCAAAGACAATGACAATGGTTTAAATATATGGTCTTATATACTAACATGAGGTGAGAATAGGAAGTAAATAGATAATCAAGAGGGAAGAGGGTAGTGGGTGGAACCAATGAAGAAGCTAGGTGGCCGTACGAGCGCCCTACAATCAGGAACGTCGAACGAGGAGCCGGGCATGTGAGGTCAACAGTCATGTAGGAGGCTTGGAGGAGAACACATCTCGGCGAGCAGACGAGATGAACATGAAATCTTGTATTTGGAGATTCAATGAAGGCATTTTTTCTCAGATGTAGAGGGCTTCGAGAATCTAAAGTCTTCTTGTATCTTGTCCTTGTCCTATGATTTTGGTGTTCTCGACCATGGCTTATCTGGCGAGAGTAGAGTTGTGGTGAAGTTTCTGTGTCTTTGGTGTGTCGTTCTGCAGATGTAGGCTGATTTTTTTTTTTTTTTTTTTTGTGAATTGAATGTCTTTATTGACAGCATTGAGTCTTCTCAACTTATTTTCTATATTAGTTCCTTTTGGCATCACCACGATTATGTCATCCACGTACCTTAACCAAGTGGTACCTCTTCCCATGATGTCGATGTATTAGAAATGGACAAATACATCGACATCATGGGAAGAGATACCACTTGGTTAAGGTACGTGGATGACATAATCGTGGTGATGCCAAAAGGAACTAATATAGAAAATAAATTGAGAAGACTCAACGCTGTCAATAAAGACATTCAATTCACAATTGAACTAGAAAAAGAGTGTAAATTACCATTTTTAGACACGTTGATACACAGAGGTTCTCAACAGGTAAGTTTCTCGGTGTACAGGAAACCCACCAATAGGGACGACTTTGTCCATTATTTTTCAGCACACAGCAGACGTGTTAAAACGGGTGTTCTAATAGGTTTCTTTCTCAGAGCTTTTCGTATCTGCAGTGAAGAACTCCTAGAGGATGAACTTACTTACATCAAGAATACCTTTAGGAAGCTGAAATACCCCGGAGGTTTGATCACCAGGACAATGAGGAAAGCCAAGAAGATCTACGATGGCTCAAACGTCCGGACCCCGGGAAAGGATAAGTCTCATTTTATTTCTGTCCCTAATTCTATAAACTTCATAGCTATTGATGATTATTTGTTAAAAGGTGGAATAAATGTAGCAAAATTATCTTCCAATAAAATAAGAAAAATATTCAAGAAACATAATAATATTCGTAATAATCTCAGTGTCGTTTACCGTATTCCATGCAACGGTTGTCCATCATCTTATTTCGGTGAGTCAGGTCGAGGGATCAATAAACGCTTGAGTGAGCACAAAAACGATCTCAGGGCTCATAGAACATCTAACTCCCTGGTTCGTCACCTGGACAAATGTGGACATCTACCTGATTGGAACAACACAGAAATTCTACACGAGGGATTTGAGAAGAAAATGAGAAAAACTGTGGAAGCTGCACATATCGCCACCAACAAGAACAACAACGACAGAGACGGATTTAAATGCCTCTCGAAAGCAGCAAGTGTCCTAATAATTAAATCATTAGCCAAAGGGAAAACATGACGCTCATACCTTGGCGGGTTCCCTCTCACTACGAATATAAGAATTGTGATCCGTCTGTAATGCTGTAGTCCTCTGAAGAAGACCAAGTTGGTCGCAACGTTAGGGCAATAAACTCTATTCCTAACACATCTTCGTTTGCCCTTCCCCACCCACATTCTCTCTCATTTGTTTGAAATAATCTTTTATATATATATGTATATATATATATATATATATATATATATTATATATACATATATGAATGAATTAATGAACAAACATACAAAAACAAACAAATAGACAAATTAATAAATGAATACACGAGAATATAGATAAATGAATAATGAATACATAATAAATTAACAAATACACAGATATATTGATATATAAACGAATAAATAGATAAATGAAAAAAATGTGTAAATAAAAGTGTAAAACTGAAGTGCAAATCAATAACAGAACTGAATATTATCAGATTGATCTTAATAAAAATAAAAAAGTAATAAAGAATAAATCAACATGGCAATCAAATAGAGATTTTTAAATATATCAAATAATTTGAAAATTTGAAATAGAATAACATAGAATAAACAAAATGAAATATGATAAAAGGAGATAAAGTAGGATAAAACAAAATAAGATTAAATAAAATCAAATCAAATAAGATAATGTGAAAGCGAACAATATAAAGTACGATGAAATAAAAGTGAAATTGCATAATACTAAATAAAACATAATAGAATAAAATCAGGTCATGTACCCTGTAGCAACAGCTGAAAGTACGGCAAACATACGTCATCATGTTGTTACTCTGAAACAGCATTTCCCAACCTGGGGTGCTGAAATAAATTATAGGGGGTGCTGGGAAATGATGCACACAAAAATCACACTGGTATATGTATCATTGATTACCTAGTTTTGCATATTTGACTTTTTCCATGATATTTGATTTTTTCTAGGGTTTTCTTATTTCTTCTACAATCAATATTGTCAATTTGTTTCAGTCCTAAGGAATCAACAAAATAGATCATCAAGCAATGCACTTTACTTTCTTTTATCCTTCTAATAACAAGATAGGGGTGCTGGACTGCTTAGACATGACAACAGGGGGTGCTATGGTCGGAAAAGGTTAGGAAACGCTGCTCTAAAACATCACTCAAGTGATAAGTTGATTGTGAAGGTCAGTTAGACGTTTGGACACCACTTCAATAGGAAAAGGATTATTGTCTTATCTCAGTTAATCTCTTCTGACTTGGTGATCAGTTTCCCTTTCATTTCATCCTGATTGTCATAAACTTTCATTCATACATTCTTGGCCTGGCCGGCTGCTGGATGCATGGACCAGAACGTTTCCAGTGTGTTTTCACTTTCCAAGAAATAAATTCAGAATTGTTTGTTTGGCTACAGAGACTGTAGCATGGAAAAGAACGATATAGTCTTGCGATAATCAGAATAAAAGGAGCATCGACGCGAGAGTGGGCATTTGAGATAGATCATGACACACCAGAATAAAGAAAAATATGTAATGTGGTACAGAAGGGATTGAAAAATCTCCAGCATACGTCCATATTGTGAGGGACTGGGTTGAAGTAATCCATGCAAAATATGTGCTATGGATCAATCGAAGAATGATATATTGACAAAATAATAAGATGATGATCACATGAGGACAATTATATTTGCAAATGTAAATAAGATATATAGCTAATGAATCATCTAAATGCATGAATACATAAGTAAAGGATGAATGAATGAATAAGTAGATATATTAATAAATAATTGAATAGATAATGAAATAGATATAGTAAATAAGTGTATAGACAGACAAGTAATTAAATGAATGATTGAATAAACGAATGAATTGGTACATATATAAAATGATTCATAGATGTATAAATGAATATATAGATAAAGAAATAAACGAATAAATAAATCAATCAATCAATCAATCAATCAACAAATAAAAAGAATAATCAATTAATAAAGGAGGGAATAAGCAAAACATTTATAACATGATTGTTTAATTAGTAAACTGTTGAATAGATTATTAACCAGATGAATAAGGAAATCAATGAATAAATATACATTTGCATATCTTACAATGTAAACATTATGCATCTACGTGGTACAGACCCGTATGCTGCACCCACGGGACACCGAATCACCCACCCACTCTTCTCAATCGCCCACATTCGCCAACGCGCACCCACACACACCCACAACCACCCACACTCGCCCACATCCGCGACCTTGCACGCAAGACACGGCCTTGTTGCCCCTGTCCTGACGTCACAATCCGGTAGAGCCTTTGTCTTTTTTCCATGATTTGCGCAATTCCTCTCGGTCCATTTCATTTTAAACCTTACATTCTGATCATCTCCTTTTCCTCATGTTACTATGTCTTGAGTACATTAACCCGCTACATAGTGTTACCACGCTTATACATAAAGTCTAGCTAAGGCCTGTCCATTTTTTCAATTTAAGTTGACTCGTTCAGAATTGACTTGGTGACCAAAACTTTCATTCTGGCTAAAGCCATGCGATTTCATTCAGCTTAATAGATTCATTATGATTGACAAATACAATTTCATTCAGTTGTATGAGAAATTCTCTACTCTTTGAAAATTAATCTATATTTCTTAACGTTTTGTAACACATTCTGAGCTTATTTCCAACCTATTTTCGTGAAAAACACTGTAATCAATATCATTTTATTTAACCTCTTCGCCAGAGTAGCTGCTCTTGGAAAATAAGAGCTTGTCAAACGTTTGTTAGTAGATGTCAGAGAGATTTTTGAAATAAATATTGAAATTACAGTATTGTGTGGCTTAGTTCACGTCGATTAAGATTTATGTACCATTGCAATAATGTCTTGGCATTTCGTGACCCAAGGTGGTACTCCCTCAGACGTTGACTGCACCTCCAAGTCAGCATAGTTCGGCTGCTGCAATGAAGTTCATCTTGGCTTGGCAGTTAACTTAGCGAGGAGTAATTTACATAATGGACGTTGACACAAGGACCTCAGTGACTCCTCCAGCATATGTTTTGGCGTGTTTTGTCTCTCCCTTGTTTTCCTATTGCCATGTTAGCTTTGTAACATTGCTGAAGTCATGTTATCAACACTGGTGATCTGCATGATTTTCCTGACAGTTTTTTTTTTCTTTTTCTTTTTTGCCCATTCTTGTGGGTGAAATCTGCAAGTAAAGTCTTCAATATAGTGCTTTAAGGCAAGACCTGGGAAAACTAACCTCCTCGGCAGGACGACGCTTCTTAAGGAACTTACTTTGACTTCCACTAAAACAACTTAACTCTTTCACTGCGTCTCAAAACTTTATTCATTATTCTGGCGGCTGTCTCTAGGAGATTATAATGATGTAAAGTGCAGTGAAGGGAGTGACTGAAATATATCTTATACATATTTCACCATTTTAATGGGAAGGCTGTTTCTCTAAGCTAAATAGAATTACGTGATGAAAGCTAGATGAAGTATAAGTCGTTAAAAGTTAACGTAGTTTCTGAGGCGTTACTGTAGCGAGGGGCGGAAGACGCTTTGTTTAACTCCTTCGATACTCTATATTCTCTTCAGTTAAAGGTAGTCAAAATAATATACAATTTATATAAAAAAAATGCTGATAAAGATTCGGGGTGATAAGTTCCTTATTTCTTTTGAAATCTAAAAAAAAAAAAAAAAAAAAAAAAATCCAGACCTTTGGGACGCTGGATAAGATCTCTAGCAACTCAGCCATCACAAATTGCTTCTTATCAATCTTTTGTATCACAAAAGTTATTCCCAGAAACATCTCAGAATTTTATCTAACACCCTGCTAACATGGCCATGCAACGTCTACAGGGTATTCTACTGTATTTTAAGTTTACATTGGAACCAAAAGGGGTCCTCGGACTGTGTAAATAAAATGTGCCTCATTTTCATACAGCCCCAAGACGTGACGCACACTGGCTCGAAGGTCAAGCTAGGTCACGGTTGCGGTGCGGCCATTCTTCGCCGTGACGTCAGTGTCAGGGTTTGGCACCTTGCGTCAACGCTTGGGAGGGTGATGGTGGTGGTGGTGGGGATGGAAAAGAGGAACTTGGGGAACTCAAGAACAAATGGGTACCATCCATCAGAACCCGATTTGTTCCCGATTTGTTCCCGATTTGCCTCTTCAGTTCAGTACAATCGGTTATTTGTGTCAACTGAACTAGAAACTTCAAATACTCTAATCTTGGAGAAGAGGTTACGGGGCATCGGTTCGAGTTTGTTCCAGCCAATTCAACGAAAAAGCCACTTGTGAATTCTCTAGTACAGTTACCCATGACCGGTTTGAAGGATCAAGGTTGGATTTGGTCTTCAGATTTTATTGTAGGCAACGAAAACAGCAAAGCGGCAGTCGCAGGCAATATACAGTATGTATATAAATGCATATTCGCACACCCACACGCATAGACACACACACACACACACACACACACACACACACACACACACACACACACACACACACACACACACACACACACACACACACACACACACACACACACACACACACACACACACACACACACACACACACACACACACACACACACACACACACACACACACACACACACACACACACTACACACAAACACACACACACACACGCGCGCGCGTACGCAAACAAACACACACACACACGCACACACACACATACATACATACGCACACACGCAAACAAACAAACACACACACTCACACAAACACACACAAACACACACACACACAAACACACATGTATAAAATGAGGGTGATAATTGCTTAGGAAGTAAACCACCTAAAAATAAATAAACAAATAAATAAATAAGTAAATAAATATATGATAAATAAATAAATGAATACATAAATAAATAAATAAATAAATAAATAGATAAATAAATAAATAAACAAGTAAATAAAAACAGAAATAGAAAGTAGTTACGACGCTGACGTTTTAACAAACATTTGCCTTAGTCATCCTTCTCAACCCGTTGGCATAACAACTATAGATTACAAAACTGTGAGACACTTACGCTGGAAGGCGCTGAAGTAATACAAAATCTGTCGGATTCAAACTAAGACTTGCATGGTTCGGGGCAGGAGCGGAATCCATACGCCAAAGTAGCGCTAATAAGAGTAATACTGGACGGATATGAAATTACACTGATGAAGTATGTGTTGTTGCGGATCAGATGTCAAGGCGAAGAAGAATCTAGTTACCCCGGAAGAATGATCTGGGGCTCCTCGGGTTGTCAGAGTTTCTCTTGCGCCTCTTGGTCGTAACAGAAGTCAAAATGTAGACAAGAGACTCGCACGCACGCACACACACACACACACACACACACACACACACACACACACACACACACACACACACACACACACACACACACACACATACATGCACACACACATACACACACACACACACACACACACACACACACACACACACACACACACACACACACACACACACACACACACACACACACACATGCAGATGCATCAGGCACACATATACAATGGCGCATTCATGCAATCGTAAATACTTGTCTTCTACACAGAGGAGATTCTCACACGAGCACGCGCACATCCACACAACACCACACACACCACTGCCACACACTGCCACTACACACACACACACACACACAGACACACCATCACTATCATTATCACTACCATTAAGATCACCACCACCACCACAACCATCACTAACAACACAAAAATCACCATTTACAGCCACCTAGTTTTTTATCACCCTTTGCCTTACCGGAATCGTTCCTCAATTCTCCACCAATCCGATATTTTCTCAAGGAGTTTGTAACACTATCCCTTTCATGATAACTTCAGTTGGGTTTCATCACTCTACCGTTTGTACAGAATCATGCGTTCATCTTTCCACCAGCACTGAACCTGCGCTATCGTGCAATACAAACAGCATTCCGCTCCATTTATCTACCACTGCACAGGAAGATCACACACACACACACACAC
>NC_134792.1:38182400-38184900 GCF_046742065.1 Oratosquilla oratoria | reverse complement strand
ATCTCCCTTGCTGACGGAGGGCCTTGAGCTGAAACAACAGTGAGGTCATTAGTTTTTTCTGGTCAGTGTGATAATTTTTGGATATTAATTGCAACAGAGCTAAACTATCTGTGTGCACAACTACATTACGTTGGTGGGTGTTGAGAGCATGGGTCAATGCTAGACCCACTGCAACACCCTCTGCTTGCGTCGAGCAGCGAGTGCCCAACACCCTTACTCCCTGTTCCTCGTCCTTCGTGACAAACGCTGCACCTGCCACGTTGTGTACGGGATCCACGGAGCCGTCTGTAAAATAGACGACGCAGTTTTCCTGGGCGACAGATCTCATTGTGGCCTCCGCATCCGCCCGCAGGCGCGGCAGCGGCGTACCGCGTCGTGACGCCATCACACTGATTCTGGCCGGTGGATTCTCCCAGGGGGGAGACTGCACATAACCTTCCACCGGCACATCCCTCCTCTTCTGAAGGATAAGGTCATGCAGGTGAAGGTCCCTTATGCGGTGTGCAACCCTCGCTGACCACCTCTTCTGCGGGAAGAGATCCGGATCTTGCTGGAGGGCGCTGATTAGCCTTCGCCGCAGGAACGAGTCATGTTCTCTCTGAATGACTCTTATGGCGAAGGCTACCACCAATCCTGAGATCCTTGGATGGGCTGGCTTATAAGGCTCAGCCTGCCTAGCTCAGACGGAATACTGGCCTCTCATTGGCTGAGAGGTGCAGTATGGGATTTTGTCCGGGAGCCAAGGGGGTGGGATTTTGTCTGGGAGCCAAGGGGGTGGGATTTTGTCTGGAAGCCAAGGGGGTGGGATTTTGTCTGGAAGCCAAGGGGGTTGGTTTTTGTCTAGGAGCCATGTGGGTGGGATTTTGTCTGGGATTCAAGTGGGTGGGATTTTGTCTGGGAGTCAAGAGGGTGGGATTTTGTCTGGGAGCCAAGAGGGTGGGAGTTTGTCTAGAAGCTCTGGCCTGATTTGCTGCTGCTCTGGTTACTGGTCCTAGGCGCTGATTAACTAGCTGGACATGTTTCATTTGTTCGCGGGGCTGCTGCTGTCTAAGGGCTTGTTGTTCCTGGAGGGGGTTATTCTTTACAGGGCGCGCGGAAGGGAGAATAAAATCGGCAGCCTTGCTGTATGTTGATGGTAGGGCGCTGGCAAGTAATGGATACTGCTTCTGCAATCTGCAGCTTCCTGAAGGCAGACTCCTTGTGATGAATTTCCGTTTGGTCTAGCAGCTTCTGTAGAGGAGGCTTCATGTTGTTGTGTTTTCAGTGAAATGCTGGAAAATTGACCCCTGGTTTCTATGGGATTGTAGGGCGACGTCGCAGTGTAGAGGAGGTCCTGCCAATGTATGTGCTGGAGCCGTCGCAGCGGCCCTCCTGACATGAAAATTTGTATACAACATTGGTGGTAGCCTCACTCGGGGCCCTGGGCGCCGTGCTATTCCTCATTATCAGGGAACTAATGAGGTTAGGTTTGCAGAATATTCTCAAGTCTATGATGGCATTTCTGTTAGTTGGGGTGACTCCTCTCTTGATGATATTCCTAAGGGCATCACACTCCTCGCGGTACCGATCATGAAAAGAATTATGGTGGTAAACGGTGATTTTCTCCTTGGGAGGGGTGGGCAACTGGGTCGAGTCTGCAAACTGGTCCAGTTTTTTTCTGTTAGACTTTCTCGATGAGATGTTCTGCATAGCCGTTGTTGGTGAGGAGCTGGCGGATTACGGTCGAGTTCTCTGTGGATCTCAGTCCAGCTACTACAGTGGGTAAGGGCCCTCTTCACGTAGGAAGATATCACGAATATCTTGTATGAAACAGGACATTCTCCCTTGGTATTGAGGCAGCGCCCCACGTTGGTGGCTTTAGTGTAAACCTTAGTCTTGAAGCCCTGTTCTTGTTTAGAGATGTCCACATCTAGGAATGGGAGGCACCCCTCTACACTGCGTTCACAGGTGAAGGTCAGGCTGGAATTACCTTCAAGAGCAGTAATCATGTGAGGAGCCTCTTCGTCGGTAGTAGTGGTGATGAAGATGTCATCGATGTATCTCGCGTATATTCAACAATAACCCCCCTCCAGTCCCTCTCAGTTGCTAATAGGAAAGTATTCTCCAGATTAAAGAATACAGTCTTGAAGATTGTTAAAGCAACTAGTGCAGTTGATTTCAACCAGAATATATATATATATATATATATATGCATATATATTATATATATATATATATATATATATATATATATATGTGTGTGCGTGTGTGTGTGTGTGTGTGTGCGCGTGTGTGTGTGTGTGTGTGTGTGTGTGTGCGCGCGTATGTGTGTGTGCGTGTGTGTGTGTGTGTGTGTGTGCATGTGTGTGTGTGCGGATGTGTGTGCATGTGTTTGTGTGTGTGTGCGTGTGTTTGTGTGTGCGTGTGTTTTTGTGTGCGTGCGCGTGTGTGTGTGTGTGTGTGTGCGTGTGTGTCACTAAAACATATGGTATTTATAAACTCTCCTACTAGGATTCAAACC
>NC_134792.1:38172400-38177400 GCF_046742065.1 Oratosquilla oratoria | reverse complement strand
TATAGGGTATAACGCAGGCTGTCATGAAAAAGGGGGACAACAGGAATATAAGTAAATATAACATTCATTATGAACACGGGTAATCTTCATAAGTAATAACTCCTTCACTGGAGAGAGTTGAATAGCCTACTTGTAGGTTTAGTCAAAATGAAAAGATAAGTGCCACCCAGAGAGGAAGAGATTAACTAAAATACTGTAGACTGTGGCCCCTTCACTATCAAAGGGTGACAAGGAAATGCAGAAGCCAAATTAAAAGAAGAAGTGCTATCCGGTACATAGGGGGTCAAAGAGGTATTGTTTGAGCCCAGAGGATGGTAAGGGAAAAGGGTAGCTAAGAGGTATAGACTAGGATGAGGAGAGGAGGAAGAAGACAAAGTGGAGTAGTAGGAAGAGGAAGAAAATGAGAAATTAAGAAGGAAATCAAAGAAGAAATAAGTGTTTGGTAGATAGTGGGTTCAATAAGGCGTGATTATAGAAGGAAGAGTGAGGAGAAAGAGCAGCAGACTACAGAGAAAGAAGAGGAAGAAGTAAGAAGCAGAAAAGGAGTATCAGAATATTGAGGAGAAACCGGAGGAAGAGGAAAGGAGGAGGAAGAGAAGGAAGAAGAGTAGAATGAAGAGAAGAAAGAAAAGGAGGAAGAGGAGAGGAGGAGGAGGAGGAGGAGGAGGAAGAGGAGTGAAGGAAGAGGAGAAGGAGGAAGGTTTTGATAATTTTTTCTGAGGTCTGGAGAAGCGTAGGGTAGGGGGAATGAACTCGTTTGCAAAAAGGTATAAGAGATATCAGACGATGATGAAAAGAACGAAAGCGAGGGAAAGAGAAGTACAGGTTTACTTTATATTCGGGATTCAAATAAAGCCAAGGAAAATAATGAACGGACTGGTGAAGTATAAAAAAAGGTATTAACAGATAGATGTGTATATAAAAAGCCAGGAGTTGGCGCCTCGACCAACGCTGATGATAAATCAAGCACCTACGCTGATGCTGGCTTAGAAGTCGACCATGAATATGCTGCTGACGGCGTCATGTTAGATAAGAACAGAATCGTGATGTCGACGCTGACATTAATGTCGATTTCAACCGAAGCGACTCGAACAGTAATGTCAATACCAGTGCCAACTCCGACGCCGATGCTTACGTCGTTGACATTGACATAGAACTTGAAACCAACGTCATCAGAGACGCCGACGCCAATGTCTGTGCTTACATTGATGCCAACGCCTCAACTGACACCACTGCCTACACTGACATCGACGTCGACACCGACACCGATGCCGATGCTGAATCCGATGCCGATGGTACTGTGGTGTTCCTAACTTCCCCACACGAGCGTCTACACGATGTTTTGGCTTATAGTATCGCCATGGCAGCATGTTGGTGAACAAGGAACTTATATGTTGTGTAGAAATAGCTGGCCTTCGGCCTCATATTACTAATGTGTAGGTTGAGTCCTTATTGTGCCTGTGCTACAGGCATTTTTATCCTTATGAAAGCACAATCTCGGTTCTGTCGAACCACGGTGAGCGTCCCAAGGCCCACGCGGTCAACTTTGTGGTCAGGTTTCCTCGGAGACTGACCGCCCGACCCAGCCTAGGCCAACACACGCACTAACCAGAATAAAGCCAACAAACAAGGTTGTTCTAAATGGCAAAATTTCTAGATGAAAAAATGTTACGAGTGGAGTTCCTCAGGGTTCCATTCTTGGGCCACTTCTATTCATAGTATTTATAAGTAACATAGACTATGGACTGAAATTTATTGTCTCCAAATTTGCTGAGGGAGAATGGCAAATGGTTACTTAAAATAATTAGATATTCAAGAAAATTTAGATAAACTACAGCAACGGTCTGAAAAGTGGCTAATGAGTTTTAAGACAAGAAAATGTAAGGTTATGCACATAGGTAAAACTAGCAACAAGTACGATTACAAGATATTTGGAAAGTTGTTAACAAAAGTGGATAGTGAAAAGGATCTCGACGTAATTATCAGTTATGGTCTCAAATCATCTAAGCAGTGTATTTCTGCCTAGGAGAAGGCAAACAAGATTCTAGGACTGCGCAATCTTTTGATTTTAAAAGTTCATTTGTCACTGAAAAGTTATATAAATCATTAGTTTGTCCACATTTGGAATATATTGTTTACGTATGGTCACTGAATCTCGTTACATTCACCAATTGGAAAAAGGACAACGGCGAGCCACAAAAGTGATTCCAAATATTATAAATAAATCATACGAAAGTCGACTAAAACATATGAATAAATTTTCTAAAAAAAAAAAAAAAAAAAAAACGTACACTCAGGGATGATTTGATACAGGTCATTAAAATTCTAAAGGGAATTGCCATCAAAGGTGATGGAATTTTCTTTTCACAATGAATGCTAATCAGACAAGAAAAATGGTCTCAAACTGTCAGGAAGTAGATTTAATTTGGAAGGGGGTAGAAACAACTTCACCAGCCGTGTAGTATAAGTAAATGAATAGAATTAGCTTCCTACAGAGGTGGTGCGATGTAGTACAGGTCGAAATTTTAAGATTCATTTAGATAAACGCCTAAAAAAAATACTGTAATGCCAGTCATTATTTATTTTATTTTACTTTATTTATTCATTTATTATTATTTATTTATTATTATCTGTTTATTTTTGTCATTTGTTTATTTATTATCCATTGTAAATTACTGTTATTTATGTTTGTTTATTGTTCATTGTTATCTATTTATTTATTCTATTCTTTTATTCATTTATTTATTTATTTGTTTATCTATTTACTTATTTTTTGCGCATCCGACCTAGTTGTGGACCGAAAGGTCTCCTGTTGGCATGCTCTTCCTTTGAAATCCAAACCAAGCTGAGCATCATTCATTCCCTCGACACCACTACCCAAGTAACATTATTACAGTCCTAGCGTCGACAGCGATTCGGACGCCAACGCCAACGCCAACGCCAACGCCAACGCTGACGCCATCGCCAACATTGACGCAAACGCCAACGCTAACGCCATCGCCAACATTGACACCAACACCAACGCTGACGCCATCGCCAACATGTCAATGCCAAAGTTAACGCTGATGCCATCGCCAACATGTCAATGCCAAAGTTAACGCTGACGCCATCGCCAACATTGACGCCTACGCCAATGCTAACACCATCGCCAACATTAACTCCAACGCTGATGCCATCGCCAACATGCCAACGCCAAAGTCAACGCCTACTCCGACGCCGAGGCCAAAGTCGACGTCTAGGCCAATGCCGATATCAAAGCCATCTCCAGCTTCGGCGCTTGCATAAATACTGAAGCCTGCACTGACACCGACGGTGTGCCGAAGCTTGCCGATAAAGACTCATTGGTATATCTTTTCTTGCATTTATGTTCTTTTTTCTTCATTTTTTTTTCTTCCTATGACCTCTTTCCTTCTCAAATCGCTTAATCTTATGTTCCACTTCATCTACAATCCACTCCACTTTGGAGAACTGTCCATTTCAACATTCATACAGGAAATTAATATGTTTTCCACCTTACGCACTGCTTGTACCTTAATCTACATTACAGTCTGCGCAGTTATCTCAATTGCCTTCATCGTTACGGTCATTATTACATTTACTACCATGAAAATCGTCACTGCTACAGTCTCCAACATCGTGACTTTTCCTCCGTCTTAGTGTCCTTCAACATCACCCAACGCATCACCATCGGGTCCATTTCTGTCATATCACATTCATCGTCTCGTTCTCCGTAACCTTCACTATCTCCGTCACCCCCACAGATTTCTTCACTATCCCATCTTCATTTCATCTCTGCCGCTGTCATGTCCACATTCTTCGTCTTTATCACCCTCATTTGCTCTTCTTCCCCTACTTGCTCATCCGTATTTACCATTTTCCTCTCCATCACTGTCAACGCTTCCGTCTCCGCCGCCATTACTCATCCTTACGCTGACCTCCCTCACCCTCCGGCAAACGAAACCAAACGCCGTTGTTTATGCTAAGGCTTGGTATTTCCTCCGGTGGCGGGTCGGCTCGAACTCAAGGGCTGCTGCCGCCGTGGCTAGGCACAATGGTGGTACTTAAAGCACTGACGGTGATGATGATGATGAAGATAATGATGATGATGATGATGATGATGATGATGATGATGATGATGATGATGATGATGATGATGATGATGATGATGATGATGATGATGATGATGATGATGATGATGATGATGATGATGATGACGACGACTATGGTGATGATGATGATGATGATGATGATGATGATGATGATGATGATGATGATGATGATGATGATGATGATGATGATGATGATGATGATGATGACGACGACGACCATGGTAATGATGATAATGTTGGTGACGATGATGATGATGATGATGATGATGATGATGATGATGATGATGATGATGATGATGATGATGATGATGATGATGATGATGATGATGATGATGATGATGATGATGATGATGATGATGATGATGATGATGATGATGAATTTGATGATGATGATGATGATGATGATGATGATGATGATGATGATGATGATGATGATGATGATGATGATGATGATGATGATGATGATGATGATGATGATGATGATGATGATGATGATGACGACGACCATGATGATGATGATGATGATGATGATGATGATGATGATGATGATGATGATGATGATGATGATGATGATGATTACAAAGGATTACAAAGGCAAAGCATGCCGACAGGAGACCTTTTGATCCATATCTAGGTCGGATGCAAAAAAAAAAAAAAAAAAAAAAAAAAAAAAAAAAAAATCATATTAATAATAAATTAAAACTATAACAATGTAAATAACAATTGAAATACATAAATAAATGCATTGGTATAGTTGAATAACAAACAAACAGGTAAATAGTAAATGATAATAAATTGACATATAACTAATAATAAATGAAAATCAGACAGACAAATTATAACAAAACAAAAACAAATAATATAACATAAATTATAATAATTACAGCATCT
>NC_134792.1:38152400-38154900 GCF_046742065.1 Oratosquilla oratoria | reverse complement strand
TGGAAGAAAGTCAAGCATAAGTACACATGGGAGAGGGTGGTGGATGGAAGGGTGGTAGATAGAGCGTTGATGGATTATGTAGTGGTAAATAGGATTATGATAGGAAGAGTTAAGGATGTACATGTGCTAAGGGGAGAGGGTGGAGGAATATCAGATCATTTTTTGGTGAAAGGTAAGTTGAGAAAGGATAGATCGAGAAAGAGGAAAGGGACAAAAGATAGGGAGGTGCTTAGAGTGAATTATTTAAATGAAAAGGAAAAGGAGAAGGAGTACAAGAAGAAGCTGAAGGAGGAGTGGGAGGGAGTGAAGGATAGAGTGGAGCTAGGTGTGGAGGAGGAATGGGGATGGTTCAAGGAGGGAGTCACAAAGTGTGCAAGGATGGTGTGTGGAACAAGAAGGACAGGAGGAAATAGAAGGAAGGGTAGTGAATGGTGGGATGAGGAAACAAAGAAGGTTGTAGAAGAGAAGAAGCGAGCTTTCACAGATTGGTTACAAAATAGGACGAGGGAGTCATATGAGAGGTACAAAGAAAAGAAAAGAGAAGTAAAGCAAAAGGTAAAGGTTGCAAAGAGGAGAGCAGATGTGAAGTGGGGTAAGAGTATGACAGAAAATTCTGAAAGTGATAAAAAGATGTTTTGGAAAGAAATTAAGAGAGGAAGAGGAGGCGAATCAAGTAGAGAAGAAAAGGTAAAAGGTGCAGATGGAGAGATGACAATGGAAGAGAAGGCAGTAAGGGGAAGATGGGCAGAATATTTTAGGGAGTTGCTAAATGTGAAGGAGGATAGGGAGGGAAAGATGGAGGAGAAATAAGGAAGGATGAAGTGAAGGCAGTTGTTAAGATGATGAAAGCAGGCAAGGCACCTGGGCTGGATGGATGCCATGCCATGCAGATTGTTAAAAAAAAAAAAAAAAAAAAAAAAAGAGGTACAGCGATGGTGGACTGGATGGTGAGGTTATTTAATGTTTGCTGGAGAGAGGGTAGAGTGCCGGAGGACTAGAGGAGTGCCTGTATAGTTCCACTTTACAAGGGAAAAGGGGACAAGTGTGAATGTAGTAGTTTCAGAGGGATTAGCTTGTTAAATGTAGTTGGGAAGGCTTATGGGAGGATCTTGATTGAGAGGATTAGGAGAGGGACAGAGGGAGTAATTGGTGAGGAACAGTGTGGTTTTAGGACGGGTAGAGGTTGTGTAGATCAGATCTTTGTGGCAAGACAAATATGTGAGAAAGCTATAGGAAAGGGTAAGGATGTTTTTTGGGCTTTTATGGATCTGGAAAAGGCTTGCGATAGGGTAGACAGAAAGGCACTGTGGGAGGTTATGCAGATATATGGGATAGGAGGAAAGCTTCTAGAAGCTGTCAAGAGTTTTTATGAGAGTAGTAGAGCTTGTGTCAGGATTAGAAATGGAGAGAGTGAGGGGTTCGAGGTAAAGGTGGGACTTCGTCAAGGATGCGTTATGTCGCCCTGGATGTTCAACTTATACATGGATGGGGGTAGTGCGAGAGGTAAATGCAAGGGTAGTGGGTCAGGGATTGGAGATGGTTAAAGAAAATGGAGAAAAGTGGGAGGTGAGCCAGCTGTTGTTTGCGGACGACACTGCGCTTGTGGCAGGATCGGAGAAGGGATTGAGGAAGTTGGTGACAGAGTTTGGGAGAGTATGTGATAGAAGAAAGCTAAAGATAAATGTGGGTAAAAGTAAGGTGATGAGATGTACAAGGGATGAAAGTGACAGTAGACTGGAAGTGAGCATTAAGGGAGAGCGACTGGAGGAAGTGGATAGTTTTAGATACTTGGGTGCAAATGTGGCAGGAAAAGGTGGAGTAAAGGTGGAGGTAGAATGTAGATTGAGAGAAGCGAGTAAATGCCTTAGTGGATTGAAGAGTGTAATGAGGAATAGATATTTGGGAATGGATGCTAAGAGGAGACTGTATGAAGGAGTGATTGTGCCAACAGCACTGTATGGGGCAGAAATATGGAACATAAGAGAAGAAGAGAGAAGGAGTTTGAATGTGTTTGAGATGAGGTGTCTGAGAAGTATGATGGGGGTTACTAGGCTAGATAATGAGAAATGAGGAGGTGAGGAGGAGAACGGGGGTGGAAAGAGAGTTGGGAGATAGGGTTGATGAAAGAATGTTAGGATGGTTTGGACACATGGAAAGAATGAGTGAAGAAAGACTAATAAAGGTGGTGTGGAAGGCAGATGTGGAGGGAGTGAACATGAGGCGACGTCCTAGGATGAGGTGGATGGATGGGGTGAAGGGGGCTTTGGAGAAGAGGGGAATGTCTGTTGAGGAAGGACGGGAGAAGACAGAAGACAGGGGTGAATGGAGAATGGTTGTATATGGATGATGTTGTGATGCATGAGGTGGAATGGGTGAGGTAGTATGTGTGAGCAAAATTTGACGCAGCCCGAAGGGATTTCTCCCCGTCCTCTCATTTTATGCAATGGGGGGACGGAGAGGGGGGGGGGTCGCCGATTTAATGAAGCGCCCTTGCTGTGGA
>NC_134792.1:38117400-38127400 GCF_046742065.1 Oratosquilla oratoria | reverse complement strand
AAGATGTCTTGTCATTTGGTCAAATAAAACAAAAAATCATAAAACACCAAAATGTTTGATCAAACACCAGAAAAATATGACGTCAGTCCTCGCTTCGCTGCGAGCGAAGCGAGGACTGACGTCATATTTTTCTGGTGTTTGATCAAACATTTTGGTGTTTTATGATTTTTTGTTTTATTTGACCAAATGACAAGACATCTTGTCATCGGAGTTGAATGGGTTAATGGCAAGCAGACATGGCTAAAAGGTCTTTGGTAAAGGTAACACGAATGAATAAGACAGAATTATTTTTTCCAACGAAAAATGTCTTTGTAGCGTTAAACGAAAGAGATGGAAGTGTTCTAACAAAAAATGTCTTTGTAAAGAAATAAAACAATGGATGTCGTTCCCTTCTATGAAAAATAATAATAATGATAATAATAAAAACTATAATAATCAATAAATACAATTAAAAAATAAAACTCACTCCTTAAGATTAAGCTTGAAAAAGTTTATATATACATTTGATGGCAAAGGTTATACTGGTGGAAAACGAGATGTCACTGGTAGTAAATAGGCCAACGTAGTTCACCCCTTATTTGCAGCCGAGTATATTGTATGATATCCGTTGCTTACGACGATTTGGTGTCAGAGTCTAACTTCTGAACACTGCATGAGGCGTCTATATTTGTACTGCACTTGATGGAGTTATTTTCTGTAATTGGATGCAGCATCTCATTGTCGGAATATTCGTAAGTTGTGGATTTGTATGGATGTATATGGATGTATATGGATGTATATGGATGTATATGGATGTATATGAAGATCCAATATATGAAGATCCGTCAGTTGGAAATAGCTCAACCAGTGGGACTCGAACCACTGCCTATGTCGTATCAACAGACAAGGGCGCTGCCATCACACCACGCAGGATATTAATAGGAACGTTTCGGAACTTGTAATATACATTCCCCAATGTCAACTCACGCGGTGCTGTTGTAGTTTTATTGTGTTTGTGATATCAGTGTCTGAATTCGAATTCATCCTCCTGTGTTATAATTCCTTATGTAATGAGTTGCTCATTCTCTTTGGCTGTTTCCATACTATTCCATTCGTTTCATTGGCTTGCACACTTTATTTACAGATTATCTATATTATGTTCCTTCACGCCATGTTGGATTGGTGGCACTTTTCATTATATCCGGGCTGACTCCGACTCCACATGTAATTCAATTTATCTCTGTGGTATTTCTTAAGTATCAAAAAGGGCCAATGGGTTTCGGGGAGCGTACTCAGATAAACAAAATATGTTTACAACAGCTAGATTTAAATTCGTAAAAAGAATATGATTTAAGGGTTAACCCCCTTCGGTTGACGTTAGCTTCCTCTATCTTTTATTGAGTTATTCGTTTAGTGTTATCAAAGTTAACTTTTCAGGTAGCGGGCTAATGGTCACTGAAGCTAACTTTTGTTGTTAGCTATGTTCACTACCGTATATAATCTCTTCTTTTGTTTGGGACGCCAAGCAAGAGGTGATTTGCGAAACTATAAACTATGTCCCAGGGCTATATGTAAGTTCAGTGATATAGTTTGTAGTCAGCCAGAATTAAATACATTAAGCTTTCGACTATAGATATAAGGTTAAAGGACATCCAGGCATTCATCAATTAGCGGTATATTACCTGGATGGTGCTCCACGAACATACTGTCTAGAGGAAATAAACTAAAGTATAAGTAAATAGCTATATAAATGAAACAATATACAAATAGACATATAGATATACAGAAGAACAAATATTTTAATAAATGAGTTGACGAGTTTATGTATGAATAGATAGATGTTGTTACAATTAAGACAGACGTTTCCGGTACCGGAATTAATTTATCTAGCGTTGGTTAAAATACAACCCGTATCTGCCACTTGACTTCTGAACGGGTTAACATTACATTTGCGTCATGTTTTGGAACATAACACAGAGTTATGTTACGACTTAACATGACCTCCATTAAGGAGAGGAAGAAGAAGAAGAAGAAGGAGAAGAAGAAAAAGATGCCAACCAGGATAGATTTACGTGAGGCGACTCTTCTGAACTGATTATATGAAAGAGTCTTTAACTTTTGAGAGAATGGAAGATTACCTTGACTGAGAGAAAAAAAAATCGTCTGGTGTTGGCCTCGATAAAGTTCCAGTGTAACGAGACTCCTCGGCGAGTTAATCAAGATTTCTTTTAAACTCATAAGAAAAAGAGGTTTCTCCGGGTGAAATAAAATTCTCTGACATTAGCTAGATTAATATGCATATATATATATTTATATATATATATATATATATATATATATATATATATACATATATATATATACATGTATATATATATATATACATATATATATACATTATATATATATATATATATATATATATATATATATATATATATACATATATATTCGTTATGATACTCATAAGGAGGTTTAGAGAAATATCCTTTAAACCTTTAAGGAGTTATTCCTTTTCTAAGGTGAAGAAAATTGTTTGATATTACTTTGAATAAAATCCTTATGTGTAACTACACTTCTCAGCTGGTTGATGGACATACACTTTACCTTTTTAGGATAGAAGTTTTCCCCAGCTAAATAGAAATGTCTACCCTCGGGGCCAAAATAATATAATTTTGTTCAGAGATTCTCCCAGCGGTGAAAAATTTCCTATTCCAACGACAAATGTATCATTATTTCTTTCCCGTTCTCCTAATTTCACAAAACCATTTATTTCCATCCAGCGTCCTGCTCTAGAGTTACTCGCTCGAGTTAATTGTTTTGGCGTTCTAGTCTACCATTAAAGCTGATACTGTCTTGTTAGAAGTTTTACTGCTGTTGTGTCCCGGTAAATGCACCGTCTTCAAGTCGAGATGAATGCAGGTTTGCCCCGACGCTCCGTCGTCCTTATCCACTAATGCTGTGTTCAGTCTTACTTTCGCGACAGTTTTGCCCCCAAAAACCGAACAAAATCGTCGTCGTAAGGAAAGGATGTTTTTCTAACCTGAGTGAAGTCATCTGACACTAGACAGAGCGAAATAATTAGAGTTTGATCGTAGCAAAGGGATTAGCTGAGTCTTCACTCCTTAGCTATGATGTCTGGCTTTAACCAGAATACTATATGTAAAGGAAATTATCGTAATGACTTAGATTTCCAGTCTTGACAAATTACAATACCCGATACGATGCCCTTGATAGTTTTTACTCTAGCTATCTTCAAGCGATTTTATTCGCTTTTGATAACTAAATCACAGAGAAGAGGGTTATGTCATATTTTACTTTCTAGGGGCACTGGTTTGACTATCTAGATGCATATGTGAAATAGTTCTGTCACTGCTACTGATGACTTACGCATTTATTTTAGCCGTCACCAGGCGATTTTATTCAGCCGAGGTAATCAACCTTCACCCACCGACACACACGCTATGCAGCAAAAGGTTCACTTGAAATATTTTTTGATTGGGTTGTGTTTATCGTCGGTTCCGTCTTATGAATCAAATAATTGAGTCAATTATTGTTAATGTTGATGCTCCGTCACCCCAGTGTACTTCTTTAATGGGCAGGGCACAGCGGTATAATTAACTCCTCGCGTCCCGGGTAGTCCTTTTCTTGCCTCCGACAGGAAATTATATTCCCGTCCCCTGGCACTCCTCCCTTGGTTATTTGATCTCGATTTGGCTCTTTCGTTCTGGTGAGAAGTCTTCCTTTTATTCCGTCTACCCCAAGGCTATTTATCATTTCTGTGGTACTCTCCTGTTAGTGAAAGGTAGCGGTTACTATCAATACTGCCACAGTGTCAGATATGTGCTTTTGTTACTCCCTCGCTGACAATAACAAATACGTCTGTGCCCTTTTCCTTAGACTTTCTCTTTAATGGAATGAATATAACTCTTGACATCCCTTGATGACTGTTTTAATCATGAGTTATTGGAACACACTAGATGAAGGAGTGTAAATTGACATGCAACCTATCTCACAAATTTATACAATTACAAAAATATTGATGCGTCTTTCAAGTCAGCCTTTCGTGGACAAAGAAAAATCTGTAACTTCTGTGTGAGACATTTTCCAGGCAAAATATATTTCATGAGCGATGAAATGATAATATGGTCTTGTAAGAAGTGTAGAAGTGTCAAATATTTGTTTGTCATTCTGTTCTAACTGTTTTCAATAAAGTTTTGATAAAGAAAGGCTGTTAACCAAAGAATTATGACTACAAATTATGGTTTAGTAAATTTCACCTTCTTACATCTAGACGCCTGCCAGTCTGGTAACTCTACGAACCTCAACGTCACCAGTCCTCACGCAAACTTTCGACCAATCAGAATTCGCGTTGGTTTCTCGCAGCCAATGAGAAGTAGGCTTTTCTTATCACTGGCCAATCAACAGCGCCCTATAATTAGGGTAATGGTACCGAGACCGCGAGACGCTTCAGTATGCTGTTGGTCGTTCGAGAGTGAGTTTCTGTGAAAGGAACGATGGTGCTCGTTAGCCACAGTGTTTCATCCACAATCTAGCACGAATAATCGTCGTAGATATTGTTCACCATGAAGTGGTGGCCATGGCTAGTGGTAGCGCCATCACTGTCATACCTGTGTAGGATGGTGATGGTGGTTTTGTTATTCCGTGCTCCTTTTACGCTGAGTGAAGTTCTCTCAAGTAATAACTCGAACTCTAACGCCTCAGCTTTGCAACTGAATGAAGATGGATTTAACATCAAGAATGACAGCCTGACGGAGACAGCAAGTTCAGGTACGTATTCTTCACCCGTCTGGAGATGTGCTGATCTAGAGTTAATCTGTTGTCACACCAACTGAAGTGAGGTAATTATCTGAATGGCGAATATTAGTTTGTGTTTTTATTTACTAGGTACTGTATCCTGAAGCACTTAGTAACAACGAGCATTATCCAGGTGACGTCTTACCACGTTTATGTAAATCGCCCTTTTATGGTATTGGATATTCATGTTTTGGAAATGGTTTAGTCCCAAGAGCTTTAGCCACCTCCTCCTTTACCTTGATCAAGTCCTGCGTCTTGAAAGACTTGAGGGAGAGGGACTGAAGGGGAGGGGAAGTTCGCGGGTGGGTCAGACCGACAGGCGGGCTGACTATCAGAAAGCCTTGATCGGTCATTACCATGTTGCTAAATGGAGAAGTTTCGTTGGTATTTATTTCGTTAATCTGTAGACAACGACGCTTATTCTTGTAAGTTTCCTGACTATCACCAAATAATCTTATTCAAAATCCGGCTGTGTGAGGGTAAAAGGCAATATCGAAAAGTCTAGGTAAGTTTTTGACTCTAAGATGACAATACATAGACACGTCATATTGATGGATGTGGGCATAATGGAAGGGGTATGTGTAGAACAAGCGAAAACTTGCACGGAGTTTTCACTGCTGCCAGGCAATTGATAAGAGAGTGCTGTGAATTGACATGTCTGAACAGGAAGTGATAAGGGAGCACGAACTACTGTTGGGGGACTAGGCCGGCCCAAGGTTGGCGCGTGGCCGTGCCAAGCGGTCGCGCACGGGCTCGGCACTGTCGTTCCTGGCCTTGCCCGAGGTCTTGCATGATATTGTGTATTGCATGAGAACGGGTCGAAGGCACCCTTGTATTATTTCCACATATCTCATCTATGCATGTCTTCACGTTTCTAATGGGCATAACACAGTGGTTACATGTATAAAGCTTGTTTATCATGCCATTCTGAAGTTAGCCTCGATAGACATTCCAGTACACTATGCACATGCCATGCTTGCGCACAGCTTACATGTCACGCTTGAGTGCGCTTCGCCTGTGGCATTCTTGAGTGCGATTTGACTGTGCCATGCTTGAGTGTATCATTCAGTGGAGCTTCGTTCGAAGGTTCGAAGGTCCACGTTCATGTGTTGACTTGTGGTACGCATGAGGCTTAAGTGTCGCTCGCACGTGGCACGCATGTAACGTGTCGCAACCAGGTATCATGCGTTCGTCTTCTACGCACATTACATTTGAATCATGTTTCGGAACATAACACAGAAACATGTCACGACTTAAAATGACCTCCGTTAATTGTCGAAGGCGGATTTTAGATATCCTTTTCGATGCTGACGTGGCACGCATGTAACGTGTCGCAACCAGGTATCATGCGTTCGTCTTCTACGCTCATTACATTTGAATCATGTTTCGGAACATAACACAGAAACATGTCACGACTTGAAATGACCTCCATTAATTGATGAAGGCGGCTTTTAGATATCCTTTTCGATGCTGACAAGCAATTTTATTCATCTGAAGGAAATCTCTTGAGTGTCAAAGGGTCACACAGTAACAATGAAAGTCACATGGTTGAGTATCACACGCAACACGGATGAGCGTGCTGCGTCCCACACGCAGGTGGTATCGTTGCATGTGTCACATGAAGCTATCACGCTTGTGCATGTCACTTGTGTCAATTATGAAAATGCCACATGCACGTGTCACGGGTGTGATATCAAGTATAAGTAAACCGTACGTAATATATTACGTTTGAGCGTGACACATGTCATTGAAGAACATGTTACAAACGCATAATAAGGTTGAACATAGCACACACACACACACACACACACACACACACACACACACACACACACACACACACACACACACACACACACACACAATGCACAAGTATCACAGCTGAGAGTAACCTAAACACTTGATTCGTCTAAGCATGACGCAAACACGTGACACAACTGACCATGCTATGCATGTGACACAGATGAGCATGCTACATACTTCATGACATGGATGAGTATGCTACGCATGTGACGTGATTAGTTGTACAATGAATGTGACATTGCTGACCGTGGAGCACGTACCACATGATAGAACGTGCTACACATGATTCGGCTGAGCGGACTTCAGTGATAGGGATGAGTGAGGCACACACACACACATGATGCAACAGAGCTTGCGACACACACGCGGCACGATAAAGCGACACTTATGTGTTACTATTGAGCATGCCACGCATATGTGATATTAATTAGTTTGCTACGCATAACACATCCAAAAGTACCACACACGGAACACGACAAAGCGTGCTACACACATGTCACGGCTAAACGTGCTATACACGTTCTATAACTGAACGTGACACACAAATATGTAACACAACACAAACGCATAAGTTGGCCAAGGGTGCCACACAAGATCTATCCCACCATGTTACGACTGAATGTGACACACACACACACGGCTCGACGGCGCAGTGGTAGCGTTCGCAACCGGTACTCCAACGGTCCGAGTTCGATTTCCGTCCGAGCGTGAAATAATCTCAGTACCACTGTTCTGCGAGCCGACACTCCAACTCTAGTGGGCGGGGCATTGTGTGTGTGTGTGTGTGTGTGTGTGTGTGTGTGTGTGTGTGTGTGTGTGTGTGTGTGTGTGTGTGTGTGTGTGTGTGTGTGTGTGTGTGTGTGTGTGTGTGTGTGTGTGTGTGTGTGTGTGTGTGTGTATATAAGGTCACAGTATTACCCAGATTTTGATCATGTATGAGCTCTGAGCTCTCATGTGGGAGGGTAATAGCTGTCGATCACAAGTCCAATACGTGATCCAAAACCATGGTGAATCACACACACACACACACACACACACACACACACACACACACACACACACACACACACACACACACACACACACTGAAAGACATTTCACACATGTCATGGCTGACCTTATATAGTATACTACTGTATCTACTTGTGTCATAATTATTTCTTTAAGAAATCAAAATCGTTATACCTAATCCTTTGAATGCTGAAAGTGACTTGAATGTTTTACTATGGCTCTCGCTAGACATCTGCATCCAACACTAAATATATCTTCGTTGAATGAAATGAATTATGACCTAGCTTTTCGACGACTCATACTAACTGTGTCCGCCAACAGTAGTATTATTATCGTAACAGCAAAAACGCAAAGGAAAAAGTCATATCCCGAGCATGTGTCATGTTTATATGCCAGGCACGGAAGTTATCGTAGAGTGCCAAACATCTTGGATACAACAATCAAACGTGCCACGTCCAAAGGATTTTTACCGTGCCATGAACAACGGCGCTTGAGTGCAGCTAGTGGTTTATATGCCACGTGATGCGTCCAACATGCGGGTGTTATATTTGAACTTGACACTAGCTAGATAAATACCTAAGCAGTATATTATATTTACTTCGTATTCCTATATAATTTTGTTTTTTCTAATAATTCATTTGTCTATACTTTTTTGTGTAATTATTCATCTATCTAATTTTTTTTTTTTTCTTATGATGACGGTAGAAACAGTAATGAAGAAGCTGTTCTTACTGATGACGTCAGCAGTGGCAATAATGTCAACAATGTTGCATCCGGGTTCTTTGTCAACCGGGTGCTTTCCTCTCAGTTTCACTTTTCTTTGTCATCCATTGTGCCGCCCTGTGGCGTATTATACCCAGGTCATCCACATGTCATACTGTTGTCCGCCCCACCCAGGTAGAGAGAACAGTGATGCTGCAGTTCCGTAGGTCATGATGATGTGTCACGTTTGTGGGAATTAGTAGGCCAATGCCATGGGTGGGTGTGGTTTCAACACGGTGAGAAGGGTCTTCCCTTAATCACTTCCTTACCGAAAGTATACCACGGTGAGAAATGAAACAGCGTACTTTGTTTAGTCCATAAAGGAAGGAACTAATCAAGGTAAGCTATAAGTCCTTTACTGTCGAGGGAACTCAGCAAATATAAGCAAGATACTGTTTGCAGCCAGAAAAAGAAATAGTGTCACTAGATACCGCAATGATTAAGGACATCGTTTTGACTAACACGATGTTTTTCATTCGGGTCCCTAAGATTTTGAAAAGTTAAAAGATCATTTTATTGTCGCATATGTGATATGACTGAGTACTTCAGGAGTGGTACGGTTACATATCTCGATAAAGATACCGGTTGTTTTTTACCATTTTATGATGACTGTCGCCAGATTAATTTTTCATTTCGGAGGAACTTTTTGTTTTTGGGTGCTTCTAGGTTATTTTATCAAGTCCCGTATTACTCCTTTATTGTGAAATTAACCTAAAAATAAAACAAAGTTGTACTTCAGAATATTACCACAAGCAGTCGTATTTCACCCACAAGAAATCGGAACCTACATGCACGGCATAGGGAGTCATAAATCATCCACAAGCAGTTGTAACCTTCTATTAAGCAGTTACAAGTAACCCACAAGCAGTTGCAACCTTCTATTAAGCAGTCACAAGTTACCCACAAGCAGTTGCAACCTTCTATTAAACAGTCACAAGTTACCCACAAGCAGTTGCAACCTTCTATTAAGCAGTCACAAGTTACCCACAAGCAGTTGCAACCTTTTATTAGCCAGTCACAACTAACCTACAAGCAGTCATATCTGCACGGAACCTCAAACCCAAGACAGGTAGTTATACCCCACACACAGGCAGAGAAAATTTATCCACAGTGAATTACAATCCTTTCACATGCAGTCATCCGTTACAAAGTCAACAGTTGCCAGTGACCGCCAGAATATTTGCAGCCTTGTGAGGTCAACAGCTTCGGTCACGGGACTAGAATTGCTTAAAGAAACCTTGAACTAGTTTTTTTATAAAATATTCATGACGTTTACCTTTCCTGCTGTCAGATATTCCTAATGATGGGTAGACAGACTACACTAAACTGTTTAAAAAATATATAATCACTGGTAAGAAAAGCTTGTGCCAACTAATATTCATATAAATTCTAATGGCATTGAAGCAGTTCAACCAAACTGATTATTTGCAGTTTTCAGGAAACCCAATACTCCACGGAAAATGCATGCCAGTTTACTCACTACTCGTACTATCTAAATAAAAAAGTGGAACAGTAAGTGGCTGAAATCGTACACACCCAAGTCCACCAAGTTCGCAGAAGCACATATCCTATTAAGTTATCCGGCGTTAATATGCATCTCAAGCGAGGCCAACGATGCTTCTCATTG
>NC_134792.1:38094900-38109900 GCF_046742065.1 Oratosquilla oratoria | reverse complement strand
TATCAGTAACCGTTGGATGGGAACTCGGGACAGCGGCGGGCGAAGTGAAGCCGAAACAACTTTCTACAGCGGCAGGAAACGCTCTTGAATATTGCTGGGCATAATTTAGGTGTTGCAGAGTTGGTGGGTACAACTGATGGATGTAGGCGGCGGTAGTGGTTAGCATATGAGAGATAGTGATGGTTGACAGTGTAAGCCGTAAGGGATGGTGGCATTGAACCTGTGATTTAGCGGGGAACCTTTGAGTTGTTGGCAGTCAGGTTTATATTCATGGCAGTAAATCTTCGGGATGAAATTGATGAGACGTGAATTTAGAATTATAGACAGTTCATTTTGACATGGCAAGGATTTCTCTAATATAGAATATATCAGCCGTTGGAGTGACAATATTGACTAAATGAGCGCGAAGAAAAAAGACGAAAATCTGTAATTCACTGACATTCCACAAAAAAAAAATGCAATAATAGTAAAATAGTTATTCGATATATCAAAATGAATGGAGTGTAGTGACTTTTGAGGTGATAATACTGAACAAAGTTATAAATGACAGTGCATAGGTTTATACAATGGTTACCGGTGAATGCTTCTTACTCTGGCTCTCCGCGGTTCAAACTTACAAATTCTAGTGAGCTAAGGTCCTCCTAGAGTAGCTTATATCTTAACGACGGGATTGCCTTTAAGATCAATTAAATAGTCTGTGGTTAGCCAAAATGAAAGAGGGGAAATGACATCAGGTACGGGAAGAAGTAATCGCTTCAGCACGTTTTTGCCAAACTTTTGTATTTGCGCCGCTGACTTCGATCTCGCTTCACATCTGCGTGGGCCGAAGTTTGACAAAGAGCATAGTGTCCCCGACTCAGGCGCAATTAAGCTAAAGCTCGTATGAATACACCTCTTCGCTACCGATATGGTGTCATGAAGACGAATGGAACAGTTTGGGGGTAGTCAACGTAAAAGGAAGGAGTTATTCACAATTTTCACTGACCTCATCACTTCGAGCAAACGCCAGAGGGATGAATAAAATAGGAGGTGGCATCTGTAGTCGAGCGGTATGGGCGGGGTTAAGGCAATTTGTTCTCAATTTTTTGGTGAGCAATTGGCGGAAGAGGCGGAAGTGTAGTAGAATGGTTGGCTCAGAAAGCCGTAAATTAATTTTATTCTCTAATATATTTATGCATATTTTCATCTGGATATTGCTGTGAACGAGTTGGTCGTGGTACCGATGATGATAGTAATGGCGATGATAGTAGGGATGTTAGTTGTGGTAGTAGATGTCCTTGTGGTAGGGATGATATCGGTGGTACTAGGAGTGATGATAGAAATTGTGGTGGTGATGGTGGTAGTAATACTAGTGGTAATGATAATAATGATGATGTTAGGGAGTCAAAGGATTACAAAGGCGGAGTATGCCGATAGGAGACCTTTTGGTCCATATCAAGGTCGGATGCAAAAAAATATATATAATAAGAATAGATAAATAAATAGATAAACGAATAAATAAAAACTATATTAAAGTGAATAATGATAAATGAAATAAATGCATAGGTATAGTTAATAATAAACAAACAGGTAAATTACGAGCTTGCTAGATGAGGGTAATGATGAATCTGTTAGGTTTTGATGTCCCTAGAAATAGTGGTGCTCTGTCTCTTAAGATGGTAATAATGTTGAATAAAAACTTTAGTGTTCAACCTATGAGTTAGTGAATTTTATCCTGTAAGTTAGTGATGGTAGAGTGCATTTGCTGGGAGAAAATTAACATTGATATTAAGATAGAGAAAAACTAGAACTTACTCTAGCTAATGGTGGAACAATACACCCGCAAATGATGGCAAAGAACCAGCGTGAATGCTTGTGCATTTTTGTCTACGAAAGTGTGGACGTGGTTATGCCTGCTTCCTCGTCCGCGAGAGAGGTGGGGGGTGGGGGTGGAAGAGGTGGACATGTTGTAACGGCGACAGCTTGACTGGCGCCACGGCAGGAGGAGGCTCGTGTGGCGCCAAGAGTGAGTTAGGCTGGCTTTATGTGTAGAAAAAAGAGCACACACACACACACACACACACACACACACACACACACACACACACACACACACACACACACACACACACACACACACACACACACACACACAAACATACACACACACACACACACACACACACACACACACACACACACACACACACACACACACACACACACACACACACACACACACACACTCTCGTTCGCATACGATTGAATACGAGCACACAACTATATAAGAGATACTTTGAAGGAACAGGCATAGGTAAGGAAGGAAGGTTCGACCAAATGATCGTAAATGCGCCTGTGTATTGGTTGAAAGTGTGGGGCGGCGCCAGCCCCGCCCTCTTCGGCGCCAGGCAGGTGCCACGGTCGGCACATGAAGGTGTAATCGATAGAAGGGCTATGTATTGCAGCAGCAGGCGAGAGTAGTAGCTAGTTGGGGTGGGAGTGGGCAGCTGCGCACGACTACAACAGGTAGACAAATTGACAGGCCGGCAGACAGGTAAGCAGACAGGCAAGTAGGTGGTGGTGCAAGTAGGTGGGCAAATAGACAGACAGGGAGACAAGCAAGTTGTTATATATGTTCGGAGGTAGGTAGGCTCGCAGGTAGGTAGAATGTTAGGGAAGAATTCAGGCATATAGGCAGGTAGGTAGACAAGTTGACAGGCAGATAGATAGGCAGATAGTTAGGCAGGCAGGCAAACAGACATACAGAGAGACAGTCAAGCAGACAGGCAGGCAAGCAGACAGGCAGGCAGGTAGACACCCAAGTAGGTAGGCAGGCAGACACGTAGGTAGATCAGCAATGTATCTTTTGTATTTATCTAATATACGCCTCACTTTATTACCTTTTTTCTACCCAAGTTTTCGTTTTCCTCACCTTCCACACCTCCTCACTCAGCCCCTCTTCTTCCCTTTCCCTCTTCCTCTTTTCCTCACTTTTCTCCCATGTACATTCCCCATATTTTTCTTATTCCTTTCTGCTCCCCCTTTCCCCCCTTTCCATTAATATTTTCTTCTTTCCTTTTCACCTCTCTTTTGTTCTTTCTCTACCATCTCGCTCTCTTTCCTTCTCTCTTTCCTTCTTTCATATCCTTTCATTCGTCTTCCTTTCTTTCCTCTTCATTTCTTTCTTACCCTTGACTCCAAGACTTTTCAGTACAGCATCTTCGATCAAAAGTTGATTAAAAAGCTATTACTGCTACTTTATTGGTCGTTCTGCCAATTAAGGAGACCCTTGTGTGGTTAGCTACATGCCATAGCAATATGCTGAAGTGATCATTTCATTTGCAACTGATGGTCCGTAATCACAGCTTCACCTTGGACAGGGTCGGATTTATTCCAGTTATGAGTCAGCATGCTGGTGGTGGGTAGTTGAGGTGATGACTAGTTTAATCATAGAGGTATGCTTGTATTGAAACTTGCCACTAAAGTTCCAGTGATCAATGCGCTCGTGTTGCTGTGGTACCAGTAACAACACCTGGTTTTATTGATTTTACTATCTCTCTCCCTCTCTCTCTCTCTCTCTCTCTCTCTCTCCCTGCCCCCCTCTCTCTCTCTCTCTCTCTCTCTCTCTCTCTCTCTCTCTCTCTCTCTCTCTCTCTCTCTCTCTCTCTCTCTCTCTCTCTCTCTCTCTCTCTCTCTCTCTCTCTCTCTCTCTCTCTCTCTCTCTCTCTCTCTCTCTCTCTCGCTCTCTCTCTCTCTCTCTCTCTCTCTCTCTCTCTCTCTCTCTCTCCTCTCTCTCTCTCTCTCTCTCTCTCTCTCTCTCTCTCTCTCTCTCTCTCTCTCTCTCTCTCTCTCTCTCTCTCTCTCTCTCTCTATTTCTCTCTCTCTCTCTCTCTCTCTCTCTCTCTCTCTCTCTCTCTCTCTCTCTCTCTCTCTCTCTCTCTCTCTCTCTCTCTCTCTCTCTCTCTCTCTCTCTCTCTCTCTCTCTCTCTCTCTCTCTCTCTCTCTCTCTCTCTCTCTCTCTCTCTCTCTCTCTCTCTCTCTCTCTCTCTCTCTCTCTCTCTCTCTCTCTCTCTCTCTCTCTCTCTCTCTCTCTCTCTCTCTCTCTCTCTCTCTCTCTCTCTCTCTCTCTCTCTCTCTCTCTCTCTCTCTCTCTCTCTCTCTCTCTCTCTCTCTCTCTCTCTCTCTCTCTCTCTCTCTCTCTCTCTCTCTCTCTCTCTCTCTCTCTCTCTCTCTCTCTCTCTCTCTCTCTCTCTCTCTCTCTCTCTCTCTCTCTCTCTCTCTCTCTCTCTCTCTCTCTCTCTCTCTCTCTCTCTCTCTCTCTCTCTCTCTCTCTCTCTCTCTCTCTCTCTCTCTCTCTCTCTCTCTCTCTCTCTCTCTCTCTCTCTCTCTCTCTCTCTCTCTCTCTCTCTCGTACTCTAATTTTGTTATAGTTTTACAGAAACTAATTAGAAAACAAAAACCATATAGTTGTTAGAGTAAAGCTCTTTATGAGGTGTACATTTGATTTGAAAAGCAGTATTTTTTCCATTAAATAATGATGAGTTGAAAGCAACTGTATTGAATAATCATCTCTCCCTCTACAGACACCTACTGAAAAATAGAATACTCTGATATAAGTCAAAATAAAATTCTGTAAGATGTTAAACAAATAGCTCTCGAGTAATCTCACCCTGATGAATACAATTGGCCTTAAAAGCAAAGGCACTTTTCATTGGGTTAAAATTCGGCAAGTTTGGATTGTTATATACCTCAATTCAATTGGCAAAATGTCCATCTTCTTTGCATCTTCAAGCTTTCTTTATTTTTTCTTTCTTTTTTCTCTAGAAAATTGCCCAAGCTATACACACGCGTTTAAAATCAACTTTTATCTAAGAGGATGATAGTCCTCATTTCCAGTGGTTAGGGTGCTTGCTCCGCTTCATGAAATTCACAAACTCGAGCACAACTCGGCTGCACATTTGCAAAGGACCGATTCGTCTTTGTATTTTTTATGGACTCTTTCCCTGTGACAACTATGAGTTACAGTGATGGAGATGATTCCAGTGAATTCGACGAGGAAATTGAAGTGAGGGAAAACCATATTACCAGTAAAGATATTTTGTATAGTTAAATTGTGTTAGAATTAATGGTATGCTACTGTCGTAATGGGAGAACCAATGATATGAACAATACTATTTCCGTTGTTCTCGCCATGGTCACAAAGGCATCAGTTACCGGTAACTCCTCTATGCTGATGGACCGAACGCATTGGACAAAGGTAAATTAATGGTTTCAGAAGCAGCCGCATGCCTTCTGATGTTTATTCCTCACGTCTATGTTGGCTTAGAGTACATAGAGCAAATCAACTGGATCTAGAATGAGCGTAGGTGACCGTGTCCAAAGTGAAGCCCTACCGGTCACACATCTCCCTGCCCCTGCCATCCCAATCAGACTCTTGTCTGTGTGCCCTAAGGCAGCGTTTCCCAACCTTTTCCTACCATGTCTAAACAGCCCAGTTCTCCTATCTTGTTATTAGATGGATAAAAGAAAGTGAAATGTACTGCTTGATGATTTGTTTTCTTGATTCCTTAGAACTGAAACGAATTGACAATATTGTTTGTAGAAGAAATAAGAACACCCTAGAAAAAATAGAATAGCATGGAAAAAGTCAAATATGCACAACTAGGTAATCAATGATACATATATCAATGTGATTTTTGTGTGCATCACTTCCCAGCACCCCCTATAATTGATTTCAACATCCCCTGGTTGGGAACCGCTGCCCTAAGGAATCCGTTCACGGTGTGGTATACGTCGTGCCAAATCAACCTTAGTGCATGCCACTCACCCTGTCATCTATGTGCTATTTGATTTTTTTCTATTCTCTATATAGTAAAGGAAGCTGTAGGAATCCGTTCACGGTGTGGTATACGTCGTGCCAAATCAACCTTAGTGCATGCCACTCACCCTGTCATCTATGTGCAATTTGATTTTCTCTATTCTTTATATAGTAAAGGAAGCTGTGTAGTTTGATTAGTATCACTTTTTAGAATTATAACAACGATTACCTATGCCCCATCCCACCTGTCTCTCCTGTGACACCTCCTCGGCGTGGCAACATGGTAAAAAAGCGCTGCCATGTGTCAGAATCTATTTAAGTCGTTGTGGTAATAATAAAAAAGGGTAATCATTGAACTATACAGTTTCCTTTACTATAAACATAACATAAATAATCAAGTACCACATACATGGGGAATAAGAGAGACAGGGGAATGTACTAAGTTTGATTTGGCAGAATTATTGGTAGTAAATCACGACCTACGAGTATGCCACTCCCTGAACGGACTCCTTCGAGCGCAGGGGCTATAGGTCCGAACCAACGCGAACTGACCTCACCGGACCCAACCCGACTAGACCAGTGCTTCAGTGCTTCTCAATCCGACCGGCCGAGTTCAGCAGCCGTGACCAACCGACCCGGTTGAGCACAGTCGAGCTAAGGCGAACCCAATAGAAACCTGTGGAACTCATCCGAGTCTGGGAGAGTCTAGCCTTGCCTAGCCGAGTCTGGCCAAATCTAGTCGAATCTAGCCGAGTCCAGCTGAATCCACACGAGTCCAGCCGAGCCCAGTAAGAGCAGTCGAGCCCAACCGAGCCGAGTCGTAAAAATCAACGATCGAATCTACTGGGACCGGCGTTCCTATCGTTTAGAAAACAAGGCGAGAGATATTTATAGAAAGGACGAGTTCAGAGACTCGTCGACTCCCTGACTGAGCTTGTTTGTTTAGGACCAACTGACGGTTCCTTGTGTTGCTTCGAGGCATCGTCGTCCCTCGTCCCCTGCGGTTCTCACTGCTCCCGTGTGGGTCTCCCAAACTCCCCCGTGGTCCCCAAAGGATAGGCGACAGCGCCGAGTGGAGCCGAGAAGGGGGGATGGGGGAAGTTGACGTGAATGCGTCATCCACCGGATAATGCATTCTGTCTGTTCACTATATCATATTTTCATTGTTTTCATTGGTCCTGTATATGTGTGTGTGTGTGTGTGTGTGTGTGTGTGTGTGTGTGTGTGTGTGTGTGTGTGTGTGTGTGTGTGTGTGTGTGTGTGTGTGTGTGTGTGTGTGTGTGTGTGTGTGTGTGTGTGTGTGTGTGTGTGTGTGTGTGTGTGTGTGTGTGAATATATTTGTGATGCACGTGTTTGTGTGCGCTTTGATTTATTTATGGGACATCAGGATGAAAATGCCGTTTGATTCAAAGAATTATTGAAATATTCTCTAGAGCCCTAATGCACTGACATTTCCAAACTTTTCTGTCGAGAGACATCCTTGCATAACCTGTATTTTCTATAAAATTAAATGAGGAAAAAACGACACTGCACGGCATGAAAATGATAAAAAAAAAAAAAAAACTAAGAGGGTCATTAGATAATACAAAACATGGTGATAAGTCTTTTACTTAACACGGTCTTGTTTCGTGTAATTATATCAAAGTTTTTAGAATACGTTAATGTTGTAAATACATCAATTTTATCCTTTACCGTGTCCCCTTCCCCAATGATCGGTACGAGCAGGGCCTCGCAGCTTGAAAAGAATATGTCAAAAAATTAGAAAAAAAAATATATATATAGCAGTGTGACGTCATGCTTTGTTGTCCAACAGCTGTCCATCCACAAATATATTTCGCGGGACATTTTAGCCAGAAGTTTTATATCGTATACCTCTTTTGTTAAAGTGGGTCTCCAAGTAATCTTCAAATAAGAATAGTCTTTAATGCACAAAGTACCCTGTGCATCAGCGCTCTAAGAAACACGGGTGCCAAAAATAAATAAAAAGACTAATTTCTTGTGCTTTTATATACACAAGTCCACGTGAAGTCAAGCTTTATGGTCAAACACAATTCCCCGGCACAATCGATCATGATTTATGTGTCTGCTGCGACAGTTGAGTGTATCGTTATGCTTAGCTCAGTGCTTGTAAAACAGCAGCCTGGGTCGAATGTCGACAGTTGCCAGAGGAGGGAGGCGATTTTCTTCGTGTGGTAAACAAAATCCTGACAGCAACAAAACCCTGACAACAGCGATGTCGCCAATAAAGTATGTTGTCATGCTAGAGTGCTCCGTGTCAACCCTGACGCCAGAGCTGAATGTTGGAGTTTTGTCATTCGTTCACTGTCCTCCCAGTCTCTCCTTTTTCTCCTTTTCTCTAAGCTCCTCCTCCTCTATCTCCACCTCCTCCTCCTCCTCCTCCTCCTCCTCCTCCTCCTTATCTTCCTTCTTTTTCTCCACCTTCTGAACCTCCTCCTACTCCTCCTCTTACTCCTCTCTCTTTTCATCCTCTTCTTTCTCTTCCCTTTTCATCTTCACTTCCCCCGCCGCCTTCACATTTTCTTGTGCACACATCCTTCTTCCTTTCTCTCCCTTCTTCACCTTACTTCTCGTCCTCCTGCTTCCTTGCTGCCTCCTCTGTACTCATTATTTTCTCCCTTGATTTTCTCTTTATCACGCTCCCCCATTTCTTTTCATCTCTATTCAAGCCGACAAAAATAACCGGGGAAAACCATCAGAGAACGTCGCACCAAGAATAAATGCTTCGCTCTTACGTAGTGTTTCCTCTGACCTCTGTTCATCCCCACATCTCTAGTCAACTTGCTTCTTCGCCCCTTTTCCTCTCCGTAGTTCTGATCAGCTTGGTTCCGAGTTCTGGGCGATAGTCCCTCTCGAGTGCGGCGCCTAGTTGGGAGAGCTCCATGTAATTCTCGAGGGAGGCGGTCGTCGAGTTTATCGGCCACTTACCCTCGGTGTCACGGTCGGCCCTTCTCTCCCTTCTCCAGTCTCTTCTCTCCTTTCTCTCTTCCCTTTCCTCTCTCCCCTTTTCTCTTTCATGTCTCCTCTCTTTTCTCTCTTATCTCCTCTCTCTTCTCTCCTCTCTCCCCAGAATAGCCTTGTAAGGACCAATAGGTCTGTTGCTGTTCGTTTGTCCATGTCCATGTAACCCTCTCCTTTCTATCCTTTCCTTTCTCACCTCTTCCCTTTCCCCTCTTCCTTCTTTTACCTTCTCCCTTCTCCCCTCTTCCGTCTTCCCACTTCACTCACCCCTCTTCCCTAACGCCTCTTCCGTCTCTCCTTCCTCCCCATTCTCCCGTCCTTCTTTCTTCTCTCCTTATTCTTCCGTTTAAAGTTACCTGTCTTCCTAATCTTTCTCCCCATAACATTCCTACTCCTATTTTACTCCTCATGTTCATACTTCTTCTTTTTCCTCCTCTTCCCTCTACCTCCTCTCCCTCCTCGCTTTCTTGTTCCTCTTTTTCTTCCTCTTTTTTCCCTCTCATCCTCCTGGTTATCTTCTTCCTCCTTTTCCTCTTCCTACTTTTCTTCCATCTCCTCCCCATTTCCCTCTCAACTCCCTCTTCTCATGCGTCCCTTTCCTCTCTTTGTTCTCATCTTCCCCCTCCCTTTCTCTTTCTTCTCCTCTTCCTTCTGCCCCTCCTCTTTTCTCCTCCTGCTCTTTCTCCTCCTATTCCTTTTCTTCTCCTTTCTTTCTCTCCCTTCCCTGTACCCTCCTCTTCCCCCTCTTCTTTTCTTCCTCCTTCTTCTCCTATTGCTTTTTGCTTTTCCTGTACTTTCTTATTTTCCTCTTCCACCTTTCCTCCTCTTTCATCTTGTTCTCCTCATCCCCTCCCATCCTCCTCCTCTTCTTCCTCCCTCGTTTTCCTCCGCGTATCTCCTTCAATCACAAAATCTAGTCATTTCCTCTTCCACGTCTCATATTTTCCACGGAACTCTCTTCTCGCCGCCTTACACCTTATTTTCTGCTGTCATTCGAATGTAATAACGATCACTGACTCGCGGAGCATCCCCGAAGCTCTTTCCACTCTCCTGTCTTGCCAAATACTAATCCACTATATCAGCTGATGGCTCATCCAGATTTCTTTCCGTTTCAAATCAATGCCCTTTTGTCGGGAACCTTCTAGGCAGTGAACGAACCGAAAAGACAGCTAGCTCGGGATGCAGCACCGACTCAGATTCTTCCACTCCTTGCCTGGATAAAACTTCTCTTCCGTTCTTTGCTCCGTTCTGCAAAACTTATGGTAGAAACGGTGGAGAGTACCCCTGTGAATAACCTAAAGGCCGTCAAGTACCATGTTCGTCCATGGCTCTTCCCACCAGCATAATCTGAGACACTCTAAGACCACACTTACGCGAAGAGGGTATTCTTATCTTTCCCATGAATTTCTCTTGTCTGGTGACAACTCTTCTTAACCTTGTGGTATTCCTCTTACAATATCCCACATTTTTCCTGAATGTTTTACCTACTCAACCTCTCGCGGCCGCCTCTACCTTTCTCACCTTCCTCCTCAAACACCAGACTCATTGCATCCTGATTTAGGAAAACCATCACCAATGCACTTGCCCTCTCTTCACTTTTTCTTTCAAGAGGCAAACCTCCTTTTCAAACTAAAATCTCCTCAGACCATGCATATATACCTCCTGTAGCTATGAAAAGATCACGTTCAAATATTTACACCACACTGGTGATCCAAGGCGTGCGCTGTTAGCGTAACCGGAAGCATGGTGGCCTCACATTTGGTTAGTTATGCGTTCAAATCCCGCACTTCTTTCTGATTCCCAGAAATAACTGTTACCTCCCTCAATGGTCCAAGAGCATAGGGCAAAGATGGCGGCTTCAGCCGCAGCTAAGCGCCTCCTGGCGTAGGTTCCTCACCACCACCACTTCACTGACTAACCCACGACAGCGACCTTTCTCCGTAGTTCCATTATAATCTTCGATCTTGGTGCGATAGTGTCCTTCATGATAGAATCACTGATGAATCATCGGCAACGAAATACAATACAATCATCTTTTCTCCTCCCTCCTCCCTCCTCCTCCTCTTCCCTCCTCCTCCTCCTCCTCCTCCTCCTCCTCCTCCTCCTCCTCCTCCTCCTTCCCCACCTTTTCCTCCTTCTTCTCCTCTTTCCCCTCCCTCCCCTCCTTCTCGTCCTCCTCCTCTTTCTCCTCCTCCTCCTTCTCCTCCTCCCTCGCCTTCCCCTTCTTTTTCTTTTTCTTCCTCCTACCTCATCATCATCACTCTTGTAATCTATCATTGCTAAATGGGTATTTGGTTCCATTCCTGCAACGCGCGGGTATGTGTAGTTATAGCGCAAGGTAAAGAGTTAACATAGCTGACAGAGCAAACTGTGTAGATGAGGTCTGGAGGACTACATACCACGGGTTCTCCACCCCCTATGGTATCCCCTGAGTAACAAAGGGAGTTATGCCAAGTAAAACCCACCTTTGGTAGCAGCTGTCACTTTTTCTTCGATTGTGGCTGCCTTTAGCCTATTTCATTCGTCACTGTGCCACATCCTCCACAACAAAGGGATTAAGTAATCATTTTGTCCCACTTGTTAGATAAAGAACACTATTGTCTTCCACAAATGTTACACATACATGCATGCATACACAAACACACGCACACACACACACACACACACACACACACACACACACACACACACACACACACACACACACACACACACACACACACACACACAGAGAGAGAGAGAGAGAGAGAGAGAGAGAGAGAGAGAGAGAGAGAGAGAGGGAGAGGGAGAGGGAGAGAGAGAGAGAAACAACGATAAAAAAAATTGATTCCTTGTTCGCCGTTAGTATGATGGGTTTGTGCCGTGTCTAGCTATCTGCACGTTTCTGGCCATCCTGCATGTCTAAATACGTATATATATGTATACGTATATGTGGACTGTGGGTGCGGTTAACATCACAACTACGATTCTGTTGCATATGACGACGCCGCCCTTTCCGCGGCCACTGGGGCGCCATGATAATTACTGTGCACACGCACAAACGCACTCACCTGAACGCGCAGCAAGATGACAACGAGAATGATGGTTTTGCTGGTGGTGGGAGGGGCGTTGGTGGTGGCAGCGGTGGTGGTAGTTTTGGTGGTGGTGATTGTGGTATTGATTGTAGTGGAAGGAGTATTGATGGTGGTAATGGTGAAGATAGTAGAGGAGGTGAAAGTACTGGTCCATAGTAGTAGTGGGATTTTGATAGGATAGTTGTTGATGACTAGATTGAATAGATTGTAGTGTTGGAGCTGAGATGGGGTGAGTAAGCAGTGAGTAACACTCAACCCCTCGGCACGTTCCTTCCTCCTATCTCGCTTTATTCTTGCCTAAAACTGGTTATAATCCGCGAGGATGGGCACAAATTATTATTCCTTTGTCCTTACAAGGCTCCCATTCCTTTTGTGCTGGTTTGGTGTGCTCATGGTTTCACTTAAGACTACGTGGTGGGTAACGTAAAGAAAGCGAGTACTTTAGGAGTGTGGGCGTGTCAGAACAACCAGGGGTAGAGGGCGATAAGTGTAGATGTAATTTCATTAAGGGCGTGTCTGCCATTGTGGACTCGGGAACTGAGCGGCAGCGCGGAGGCATGGAAGGTGGGTGGGGGACCTTGGCCGGCGCCGGCAGATTTATGTGTCGTCCCGGCGCCGGCGCCGCAGCTATCCCACCTGGCTGGCGCCACTGACCACGGCCTCACCTGGCTGGCGCCCTTCCTGCTGCCACCGTGCAGCACGCTACCGTCCTCTCTGACTGCATCTGTCGATGATCATGCTCTCCTCGCGATCTTTATCTCTTTCTACTTTTGTCGGCGCATTCGTCGGCGTCAAGGTCTAGTGTGATGTTTACCTGTCGTGACGAGCCACGTCTCCACACACCCTGTAGCAACAGACCATGTCTCTCCAATATATATATTTTTTTCTGGTTCTAATCACTCATCAGATTTTGTTGTAATTTTGATAGTAGAGCTATCGATAAATGTTTAGTCATTTATTTATTCATTTTCAATCTCTTGTTTATTCTATTCTTACCTTATACAATATTTATTTTTATTTATCTTTGTATTTTGATTTGTTTGCGTATTTGTTGTTTATGTATTTATTTACCTATACATTTTTATTTTGGTTAATACCACCGACTGTTTCTTATAGCCGCTGACGTTGACCATTCTCATACGTTTGTTTGCTGTTTTTGGTATCGGAACCCGAATTCACCAAACTTTAAAACGTAAAATATTGGAATCACAATTTACAAAATTTCTTTTCAGTGAATTAGTGAACTAGCAATCATACTAACGACCAAGTTAACTTAACCTCAAACCTTTCCTTTATAAATTGTTTCATGTTTAATTTCTTCTTCGACAAGAAATGAGTTGTAAGGGAGTATGTTATGGGTACTGTATATTAAAGTAAACGAAGGCTGAATTTGGCGTACTTAATCGTTAATCTTACATCCATAAATATTTGTTGATTCCTAACTTTAGTAGGCAGTTGTGTAGTCACTTGTCGTATTGATCCTTTTACTTTCGTTGGAATGCTTTCCTTTACAATTCACGCCCGTTCGTACGTTCACTTACATAGACCCAGCTCCGCTCCCCTTCCCTCTCCTTTGCAGATACCTCCTTCTGTCTTAAGCGTGTTTATAGTCCTTTACCAAATGATACTATAACCCCTTCGCTACCTTTGGGAGACATGTTCAGCTGGACAAAGAAACCTTGCATCAGGAGGACTATAAGAGGAAGTGGCCTCCTTCTGTCTTAAGCGTGTTTATAGTCCTTTACCAAATGATACTATAACCTCTTCGCCACCTTGGGGAGTCATGTTCAACTGGACAAAGAAACCTTGCATCAGGAGGACTATAAGAGGAAGTGTCACCTTACGGAAGGGGATAAGATTTCGTCAGAAAGACCTACTCTTCCCTGTCTGGCGATACGGCTCTTGTGTCCTTCCATAGTAAAGTCCTCCGCAACCAGGACCAGTTTTTGTTCTACTCTGGCTACCGCTAGGCTATTCATTTCTGGGCCGTCCCTTGGTAACAAAGACACTTCAAGTCTTCTGTAGTGGGAAAAGGAAAAATGGGAAGGTCCGACTTAAGGGAACACGAGCTCGAGTTTTAGTGTTCGAGGAAGAGGTGGTGGAGAGGATCAGAGGAAGAACGCTTTGCCGAGGTAAGACTTGCTAGCAGAGTAGTAAAGCACCCTTGTCCCCTACCCCACCCCCACCCCCACTCCACCCTCAGCATCAGCTGCTCTCGAGTGGCCACTCAAGAAACCAGGTCCTCGGCTCTGCCGATGTTCTCCACGTCCTCCTCCTTTTCCTCTTCCTCATCTCCCTCTTCAGTCTTTTCCTCTTCCTCGTCTCCTTTCCCCCTTCTCATCATCATCCTTCTCCTACTCCTCCCTCTCCTCTTCCCCAACTTTGTATAACACCCCCAACTCCTTCACCTCTTCATCCTCCTCTCGCTCCTCCTCCTTCACTTCCTTCTATTATTCCTCCTCCTTCTACATTTAACTCTCTCCCTCCGCTCTCTCCCTTTATTCTTTTCCTGTCTCCTTCTCTCCTCCTATTACTCCCTCTGCTTCTTCTCTTCCTCCTTCTCCTCACCCTTTCTCCTCTTCTTCCTCCTCATTCTTTTCTTCCTCTTCCTCCTTCTCCTTTGTTTTCTCTTCTTTTGTCCTTCCCTTTCTCTTTTTACTTATTTTTCTCATCCTTTTCTCAGTCTTTCTTTTTTACTTCCACCTCCTCCTTCTCCACCTCTTCATTCTTCTTCTACTACTCTTACTTCTACTTTTCCTCCTCCTCCTTTCTAGTTCTTTCTCCTCCTGCTCCTCCTTGTTCTCTTCCTTCTCCGCCGCCATCTCCTCCTCCTCCTCCTCCACGTACTCCTTTTTCTTCCTTTTCCTGCTTCTCTTCCTTCTCTTCCTCCTCCTCCTCCACCACTTCTGTTTATTTGTTAATTAATTTATTTATTTACGAATCTGTTTATTTATTTATTCATTTAGTCACCCCAGACTTCGACAGGGTAACAATTCTTCATGTGGGCTACCTAGGGTGACAATTCTTCATGTGGGTCATCCTGGATTTACGATTCTTCGTTTACATAAGTTGATGACAATAATCATATCCTTCATTCAACCTAACCTAACCCATCCTAACCTAACCTAACGTAACCTAACGTAACCTAAC
>NC_134792.1:38089900-38092400 GCF_046742065.1 Oratosquilla oratoria | reverse complement strand
ATCGCCTTCATCAATTTTCAAGTCTCACACCCGTAGATTATTGCTGGCAGACTGCATTGATTGTGAAATTTACATTTCAGACATAGAGGTTATGAGCCTCTCACGATTTTATTATACTTACCAAGCACTTTCCAACCAACGGTAATACGTCTTTTTATTTCATTATCATTTATCTTTGGTCACTTTCATCATCTGGCCTAAATGATTATACGCTTCAACTTCTTCAAGACTCTCACCATCAATTATAATCTCTTTACTTTGAACTTTCGTGAACTTTGGTTTTACTGTTATTAATGTTTAAATCTACTTTGGGACTTTCCTTGTTTAGATCACTCAGTATATCTTGCAATTTTTCTGCTCTTTCTGAAATAAGAATAATGTCATCCGCATATCTTAGGTGGCTGAAATATTCGCAATTAATCTTCAAACCTTTCTCTTCTTCACTCAATTTTCTGAAAGTCTTTTCCATACAAACTGTTAGTAATCTGGGTGAAATTGCATCGCCTTGCCGTACTCCTTTCTTGATCCTGATCTTTTCTGTGCCTTTGTGTAGTCGAATTACAGCGGTACCTTTCGCATAAATATTTCCTAGAACCCTTCCGATCTATTCTTTTGCACCCTGCTTGTGTAGCAAGTTTAGTATTGCTATTTGTTCTACCGAGTCAAAGGGCTTCTCGTAATCTACAAAAGCTCTATAAAGAGGTATATTTTATTCTTTCGTTTTCCCGATTAATTGGTTTATCGCCCGCAAATGATCTAGAGTCGAATATCCGCTTCTAAAGCCTGCTTGTTCTCTCGGTTGGTTTTTCATCTAAAACTTGACCTAGTTTATTTGTAAGTATTTTCGAGAATACTTTATATACATTTGATAGCAAGCTAATCGGTCGGTAGTTACTAAGATCCTTCTAATCTCCTTTTTTATTAATTAAAATCGCTGTAGCATTACACCAGGATTCAGGAACGCTTTCTTGACGTAAGTACTGGGTGTACAATTGAGCAAACTTAATATAAAGTTCTTTCCCAGAGTCTTTCAAAAGATCTATCGATATACTATCTTTCCCAGGTGATTTTCCCCGTTTCATATTTTTAGAGCAAATTCTACTTCTTCCTTTTAATCTCTGGTACACTACTAACGTCGACAGATGAATTTACTGACTCAACTATGGTCTTCGACGAGTAAAGTTCTTGGTAGAATTCTTCTACTCTTTTTACAATTCTGTCTCTGCCTTTAATTATCTCTCCATTTCTATCTGCATTTGGTCCCTTTAATACCTTTCCGAATATTTTCCTCTATTTCATCCATGTTTCTCTTTCTTTTCTTTGACCTCCGCCTTTTGTTGACCAACTTGTTTAGTTCTACTCTTTTTATTTTGTCTCTCCTGCTCTTAATCTGCATGGTCCTTCTTCTTTTAATTAGGTCATTTGTAGCTTATGAGTATTCATTTTCTCTAATACTTTTTGTACTTTTTAATGTTGTATAGTTCTCTGCCGATTCCCTAATGATATTCATTAAATTCAAATTCATATCTTTGACGGTGTCCTCGTTAGCTCTTAGAGCTGCGAATCTGTTTTTAATTTCTAACTGAAATTTCTTTTTATAATCCTTAACCTTCGCAAGGCTTATTTTTTAAACTAGTTGATTTCTTTCGGCTCTGAAATTGAATTTAGCTGTGCAACCTACCATTCTATGGTCACTACCTATTTAGACTTGATGACCGTAACATTGCTAACGCTCTTGCTCTCATTTCCTTACATAATGTCTACTTCGTTCTTTGTTGTTCCATTTAGACTTCTCCAGGTCCATTTACGATGTACACGCTTTTGAAAGAAAGTGTTCGTTATCCTCATGTTGTAGTTCTCTACAAAATTGACTAACATCTCGCCTCTGCCATTTCTTTCACGTACTCCAAACTTACCAATGCACGACTCATCTCCCATCTTCTTCCCCACTTTAGCATTTAAGTCGTCTATTAGCAATGTATACTTACTTTTTCTTGATCCATTACCTGATTTAAATAATAATAGAAGGACTCAAATTCATCGTCTGAACTCTATGAAGCTCGTGCATAAACTTGAATTATTTTTAGAGTGTACCTTTTATACATTCAAATCACAATCCAAGCTACCCTGTCTGATAAACTACTGAACTTGACTACGTTACCAGCAACCTCTCGGTTTATCAAGAATCCTACTCTACTAGATCTTTCTTTGTCCTCTCCTCTATAGTAGAACAGGTGTTGACCATCTTCTAATTGTATCAGCTTTTCTTCCACTCTTCGGACTTCACTCAGTCCTATGATGTCCCACTTGATGTTGTATAGTTCTTCTATTACACTTTCGAGTTTTTACGTTGTAAGTATAGATCTTCATTTTCTTCATGTTGTTTAATGTCCAAGACTTGGATCTGCTTGGACGGTGCTTACTCACACTCGGTGGCACGTTGCCCGTAAGCACACAAGGCAATGCGATTGGACCTTTAGAAGGCGATGATCCAACAGGA
>NC_134792.1:38082400-38084900 GCF_046742065.1 Oratosquilla oratoria | reverse complement strand
GGTGAGACAGTATGATTGTGTGGAACACTTCATCATCATACCCGAAGTGACAGGAACTCGCCTCCTGCTCTCAAGTTCCCTCAATATGGTGAAGTGGGTGAGAATCATAATTATGCCTCTCATTCTCTCTAGCTCGTGAATGACGTCCCATGTGTAGTATGTTACTGAGCATCCACAGACATGTGCAAGAGGGACAAGAGAGGAGGAAGAGACGAACCAATAAAAGCAAGATGATTGACTTCAGGGAGCAATTGATTGGGAACAAGAGGATGCTATTTGGTTCGGTTGGAGTGGATTGCAGGTCTGGGTGGTGGGGAAGCTTAACCTTTAGTAAGAGAAAGAAGACGGTTTAACTCCTTTCCGTAGAAACGAGAACGGATTGCAATGCTTTGTGATGGCCGGCCGGCGAAGTTTTTGGTTCATGGCAAGGTTGAATGCATAATAAGAAACAAACATGTCGGTGAGAAAAAAAGGAAAGAAAGAAAGAAAAAAAAAATACAATGAGTAAGGAAGCAAAAATGCGTAAATCGTTACAGACCAACTTAGGTATTTCAAATCTTAGAATTTTGAAATGTAAATTTGTGTAATCTATGAAGCGCGTTGATAACCGTTGTTAGATTTTATATGCATACTTCTGGTTTACATTTACTTTCTGCTGTCTGCAGTGTAATATAGTATATATCCAGCGTAAATTTATTTCAAAATCTGGAAACCTTTTATCAAAGGTCTCCGACTCCACTTTATCTTTAAGGTTACATGCATCTCGATCGACTTTAATGCGTATGGTATCATTCAAGTAGCTCGCCTCTGCACTGTTTCTAAACTGTCACTGTTTCTAATGTAGTTTGGAGCCACATTAAAATGGCGTATTCCAAATATGAAATAACAATGGTACAGTACCAATCACAGATTAACTTGCCCTTGCTAATACCAGAATATATATATATATATATATATATATATATATATATATATATATATATATATATATATATATATATATATATATATATTTCATGCGAGGGAGTAACCTCAGGAGAAAATATGGTCTTAATCAAGCAATGCCCCCAGTTTGTCCTGAGATTTTTACTCAGCTAAATAAAATCCTCTGGTCATATCTAGACCAGTTCCCATAAACATCACCGTAGCAAAGTGATTAGCTAGTTCCAGTCGCTTGGTGAGGGTAAGAGACTTGACCACCTACGCTCTGGTCACCATCCAGCACTAAACCAACACAAAATTGCCTTTGTAACGGATGCAGTTACATGGCATGCAGTCACCACACAGAAGACCAGTAGCGTATCGTGTTACACTACCCAATAGTCACAGAGTTCAAACAATAAGGTTTCTAATCTGAGTGACCCATGGGCCAAGTCGATGAGAGTGACCAATTGGCTCGAGGCCCTGGCTTCCCTGCAAGAGTGAACAGAGTCTACAGAATGAGTAAGGTTTGTGTGATAACAACTTATGTTGTACCTACGGTTCCAATTCTTTGTAGTGTCTTCCATTTTCCTACGTCCCTTATAGAAATGAATCGTTCTCAGGGGAGGAGTTATGATAAATGGCACTACCACAGTTCATCATTATTATGATACTCATGTAAAACGAGCCCAGTTGGGTGTGTGATCCTTATGGGTTTTGGGAAGAAAGTCAGGTTGTATATCAGGTAGTATATCAGAAAGGGAAACATTTCTGTATGTTTGAGTCGCGTAGTGATGAACATGGACGTAGAAAATTAAGATTGAGATTGGTTAATGAATTCAGTTATAGTTTCGTGAAAGGCAGAGAGAGAGAGAGAGAGAGAGAGAGAGAGAGAGAGAGAGAGAGAGAGTACTTGTATGATTCCTGTGTTTTGCGCGCAAATTGCGAGGTCATTAACCCCTTCTGCAAGGTAACTTCATAATGAGTTTTGGGAGATTGTACGGCCTTAACCCAATTGAACTGATCAGGGTTGACCACAGTGTGGGAAAAGGCTAACGAATTTAGGCATGGAGCTGCCTTGCAGAGGGAACTACTTACAGGGGCGGAAAGGTACTCGCAAGGTCGGGGCTTCCTCCTTGCAAGGTCAAAGGAAATGAAGAGGATCAGAGGGTTTGTACGAGCTCGTGGCAGTCGGTTGGCGTTACGTGTGTGTCACGTGCAGGACCGGTGCATCCGTTACGTTTCAAGGTCAGAGCAAATCATCAGCAAGGTTGGTGCACGTGACGTGCAAGGACGGGGCGATCGCCGTGCAAGGCCGGGGCACGCTACGTGCAAGATGAATGTACGTATTGCCCCACCCTGTCTCGCTCCTCAGACCTCAGAACAGCGCGAAGGACTGGTCCTTATAACGGGGTTGGGATCACTGGGCGGCGGCAGCGGCAGTGGTGGTGGCTGGCGGTGGTGGATGTGGTATCGCCTGACGCCTCTTGTGTATTGGTGTTGGTGTTGTGGTGGTATGGTGCTGATAGTGGTGGAGTAAGTGTGAGACGTTGGTGGTGGCGTGTCGTCGGGTGTTTAT
>NC_134792.1:38074900-38077400 GCF_046742065.1 Oratosquilla oratoria | reverse complement strand
AGAAGGTGGAGAGACGAAATTGAGAAGTTTGTAGGAGTGACGTGGCAGAGGTTGGCGCGGTCGTGTGAATCATGGAATGCTATGAAGGTGTCCTTTGTTCAGCAGTGGACTCAGAACGGCTGATTTGATTGATTGATTGATATGTATATATATTTGTATATATGTATATAATATGTATATATATATATGTAATATACTGTATATATATATATATATACATATATATATATATATATCTATATATATGTATATATATATACATATGTATATATATATATATATACATATATGTATATATACTGTATATATATATATATATATATATATATATATATATGTATATGGGTATGTATACATATATGTATAACATAAATGTATATGAATATATAGCATATATTATATATATACATATATATGTATATATATGTATGTATGTATATATGTATGTATATATATAATATATATATATATATATATACATACATATGTGGATATGTATACATATATGTATAATATATATGTAAACGTTTAGTATATATATGTATATATATATATATATATATACATATATATATATATATATATATATATATATATATATACACGTGGAGTTAAAAACGACAGCATTGTTGTAGTTGTTCAGTTTTTTCTTTGTATTCTCGATTTTCCTGATTAGAGATTTTCCATTAACCGGGTGAATTGAAACTAGGTCTCTATATTCTTCCATTTTTTTTTATCGACGTTTCGTCTTGAAAAAGACATTATCAAGATATAACTGAAATAACAAAAATTACATGGTAACAGTAATGGTAAAAGACAATATCAAGATATAACTGAAATAACAAAAATTACATGGTAACAGAAATGGTGACAAAAATTACATAAATAAAGATGACAATTTTGTGAAAATAAATACGAAGACTTATATATAAAGGGAAGAGAGAAAGAAGGGAGAATGACAAGCCGAGGTTGACCGATGTATATATACCTAAGATCAAGTCAGACAAAAGAGGGCAGACAATAGGGATCTCAGAGGTCAAGGGGTAAGGGGGTTGGGGGGTGGGCGAGGGTTATATATATATATATATATATATATATATATATATATATATATATATATATATATATATATATATATATATATATATATATATATATATGGGTGTGCCAATTAATCGGCATCGGCGAGCATCGGCATTTATTCTTAGAAAGGAATTCGGCATCGGCAATATTTTGCCGATACCGATGCCAATTCAGTAATTCACCTATTATTCATTATTCTGGTGGTTGTATAGGGTTATGCAGCATATTATGAGCTATATGAGATACCAAATAATCATTGCTTTACCTTAGTTTCACATAGCATCACAATTGTAGGGAATGAGGTGGCTAGGAATATGCTGTGGTAGTGATAAACCTACACTGCCGTCTAGTGCCATAACACACATTTCGAAAATATTATGCAGAGGTGATAAAATATGTAGACACGTGGACGTACGACCGGAGAAACTTTTAATATAGGAGCACAAGTCGGAGTAAATATTAGAGCAAATTATATCTTTATTATTATTATTATTATTATTTTTTTGTATTTCTTATATGATATTAAACTATTTCTTTTCGAAACAGCAAAGTTTCTACAACAGAAATTAAGCGAGAGTAATATGGGAGTAAATCGTGTGAGCGTCCGTGGACTCGATCGAATGGATTGGGCTGTTGAGATGTTGGAGAGACCTGTGGACATTTGGAGCACTGTCATTTTCTCTGATGAGTCACGATTCGCATTATTTTTTGACAGTGGAAGAGTGTGGGTCTGGAGAGACTGTAGTCAAGAGTTTGATCTCAAAAGACTGCAGCCAACAGTGAAACATGGGGCATTTATGGTGTGGGGTGCAATTTGAAATGATGGTCGATCAGAGCTTGTGGAGTGTCAAGTAAACATCAATTCAGGCAAATATGTTTCTATATTAAAGGAAGGACTCATTCCAATATTCTCCAGTGGTAGAATGAGTAAAAACACCTTCCTATTTATGGAAGATGGTGTTACTTGTCACACTGCTCAAGCAACACAAAATTGGTTGGGCCAAAATGGGATCAGGAAACTTCCATGGCCAAGTCAGTGTCCGGATATGAACCCTATTGAACACCTCTGGGGCATATTAGACCGACAACTCCGCAAAAATAATAGGAAGCCATCTTCAAAGCCCGAACTCTTAGGATTACTACGGGAAACATGGCAAGAAATCCCTCAAGATGATATTCGTGAACTAATCACTAGCATACCTAGAAGGGTCCTTGCATTGAAAAAAGCAAAGGGGATGTCAACCAAGTATTAGTTATTCACATTGTGACCATTTACAAGCTCTTTAAATGTATCAATTGCTTGTTTGATAATCTAAACGATTTCTCTTGGTGTCTATTTAATTTTGTTATGTCTGTGTATATATACATAAATATATATATATATATATATACATATATATATGTAAATATATACATA
>NC_134792.1:38054900-38069900 GCF_046742065.1 Oratosquilla oratoria | reverse complement strand
TTTTGGCTAACAAGTGGCGTCTGAAATAGTGCATTTTTCAGGAACTGATGGTGACAGTTGTTGGGATCTAGTGCTTAATGATTGAATATCGAAAGTTGTTCATCATTCATTAGATTGCAATGCTGGTAAACCTAGTGAGGGAAGACGTATCCAACAATTCGGTTTCCAGCAAAATGTTCAGTTCTCAACGATACATTTGATCATTCTTACGAGTTATGATGTGATAATGCAAATCGTTTCACGAAATCGAGACAGGTTTAACACTTAAATGTGCAGGGGGTTCTTTAAAAGATGAATAAAATTAGCTGGCAATTAAAAAAAAAGTACTCTAACACCTTTCTAACCTTAAAGGATAAGAACATGTTCGTTAGAAGACTTTTAACAAACATCTTCAGCTTCATCGTTTCAGCCTGCTATGCTTGATATTCCGTTAAGATAAATGTACTTTTCCCCAACGTATAAACAGGCAACTGATCAGTGAAACCCACTCCAAACAAGCAAAAATTCTAGTAGCTCAAACATATTTTGAATATTCTTAAAATCCATAAGTACATACCATAATATTTGTCATTTTGTTTTAAACCAACTTTGTATAACAACTATCATACGTAATATTCCTCAATTTGGCAGTGCTAGGAACAGCATGTTCTTGACCATGTATGCATACATTTTCTTTGCTTCCTGATGCTTTCCTTCTATCTCATCTTTAGTTTATCATTCTTTGTGTATTTACTTAATTATATGTATCGTTTCAGAGATCCGCTGCCACTGCAACTTGCCCGTGTGTGTCAGCACGGGTTACATGTGCAAATCCGCTGGGGGAGCATGTTTCACTCAGTACACACCAGTTCAAGGCAGCCAACAACATCCACGGAATCCCTCACAATACCAGACATTGTCCTCCGTCCCCTCCCTCGGATGTCTTCATCTCTTACACCAGTGAGTAAATTTTGTCAAATTGGTTTTGATAATACAGTGAAAAAAACTGCGAAGAGCGCACGACGCAGGAGGCGTTTAGATGCGTCCTAACGCCGTCACTTTTACATGGGATGTCCGAACTGCCAGAATGAGTGGCGCTAGGAATATTGGCACTGAGAAAATCGTCTATCTAGAAATATTCCCACCTGGAATTTTGCCATCCAATTGCATATTTAACTTAGAAAACACATCAAATATGTGAAAAAACGGAATAAAAAGACACCCAGATTCGCCCCAGACTGGAATATGCAGTAGGAATGTGGCCCCCCCAAAAAAAGAAGAAGAAGAAGCAGCAGTAGAAATTATTCCAGGAGACCAGGACTGGCTGAAATGCCATATGAGGAGAATGTAAAAATAACTGGGTCTTTCCTCTTCGAAGAGCAAAGATAATATGATAATGGTATTTAGATAAGACAAACAAATAGGAAAAAATGCTATGTGATGAAAGAATTACAAGAGATCACATTAATAAATTTATAAGAAAAAAATTGCCAAAATAAAAGACCATGCGTCTAAAGGAAGTGATGGAGTAGTTTTCATATATATAATCATAGATACTTAGAATAGCTTAGAAGGTGATACTGGTATAGCTCAAGCTTGAAAAATACATTAAATGAAATCTAGATAATTGGAGGTAAGGGATATAGATCAACTTGGAATTATACATGAATTTCAGGCTAGACATGATAAATTGGAGAATAGGAGATGGGACCCAACGAACAGTACTCCTTCCGTGTATACTACATACATACATACATACATACATATACCAAAGGCTTTTTCCCCCTTACACAGGGGGTAGCCAAAAAAGAAAAAGTCATAGAAACCACTCCCACCCATTCCATTCCCTACATATCCCACTCCCCTCCACCCTCCTCCCTCCCTCTTATCTTGGCACCTCCCGGATGACGGGTCATCCCAGCATCCTGTCCACTGTCCTGGGTCAGAAGCAGTGTCGCAAGACACAGCACATCCACAGCAAGGCCGCTTCATAAATTCGGCGACCCCCCCTCTGCGTCCCCTCATGAAGAAAAGGAGAAGACGGGGAGAAATCCCTTCGGGCTGCGTCAAATTTGTTCTCGTACATTCTTCCTCACCCCCCATCCCCCACCCACTCCCCCTCATGCATCACAACATCATCCATACACAACCCTTCTCCATTCACCCCTATCTTCTGTCCTCTCCCGTCCTTCCTCAACAGACATTCCTCTTTTTTGTAATGCCCCTTTCACCCCACCCATCCATCTCATCCTAGGATGCCCTCTCATAATCACTCCTTCCACCTCTGCCTTCCACACTTCTTTTACTAATCTTTCTTCACTCATTCTTTCCATGTGTCCAAACCATCCTAATACTCTTTCATCAACCCTATCTCCCAGTTTCCTTTCCACCCCTGTTCTCCTCCTCACCTCCTCATTTCTCACTCTAGCCTAGTAACCCCTATCATACTTCTCAGACATTTCATCTCAAACACATTCAAACTCCTCTCATCCTCTCTTATGTCCCATGTTTCTGCCCCGTACAGTGCTGTTGGTACAATTACTCCTTCATATAACCTCTTAGCATCCATTCCCAAATGTCTATTTCTCATTACACTTTTTAATCCACCAAGGCATTTACTCACTTCTCTCAATCTACATTCTACCTCCATCCCCACTCCTCCCTTTCCTGCCACATTCGCTCCCAAGTATCTAAAACTATCCACTTCCTCCAGTCTCTCACCCTTAATGCTTACTTCCAGCCTACTGTCACTCTCTCCCCTTGTACATCTCATCACCTTACTTTTGCCCACATTTATCTTCAGCTTCCTTCTTTCACACACTTTCCCAAACTCTGTCACCAACTTCCTCAATCCCTCCTCTGATCCTGCTATAAGCGCAGTGTCGTCAGCAAACAACAACTGGCTTATTTCCAACTTTTCTCAATTTTTTTAACCATCTCCAACCCCTGACCCACTACCCTTGCATTCACCTCTAGCACCACCCCATCCATGTATAGATTGAGCAGCCAGGGCCGTCTGGGATATTGGCTGCATGTTATTGTGGTAGAGTAACATGCAGTTGATACTTTAGGGTCTATATGAGGTGCCCCTATGGACCAGAGCCACACATCATTTTGTCTGTGATAGAGAAAATCTCTCTTCATAGAAAAATGATGACACTTTTATACTACGACTGTCCCTACGGACCAGAGCCACACATAATTTTGTTTGTGATAGAGAAAAACTCTGTTCACAGAGAAATGATGACACTTTTAAACTACGACTGTCCCTCCTTTATGCTGTTCTCCAAGCCCTTGTTACTGTCCTGTACCATTTCTCGGAATATTGTTTTCCTTTTTTCGCCTACCCTGTGGTGGGGGAAGAGAATGCTACCACCAAGTCTTTCCACTTGAGTCGTAAGAGGCGACAAAAAACGGGACGGGGGATGGGATTAGGAGTCCTGCCACCTGTAGCCCCAAAGGGGACATTCGTAAAAAAAAAAAAAAAAAAAAAAAAAAGGCATAAGAGGGTCTGGGAGTTTTCCAACCAGTACCCTAAGGTTTGGGTCCCTGTATACTACAGTCAGGTAAACACAACTAGGTAAATACATACTGGGCATTGTAATAGAAACTCATTGTGCCATGTCTGCATACAAAAATACAACAGTGTCTATTATGTCTATTATGGTAACCTGCAGGAATAGGAGGAATTCTCACAGAATTTAATCTTTGTCCTTATTTTTCAGGGACCTACAAGATATTTGTCGTCAGAAAAGTAGGCAGAAGGCATCACTTGACCAGAACACTCCTCCAGGGTCAGCATTGTTAGTAGAGAAAGCAGTTGAGAATTTGCCTAAAGGAAGTATAAATCAGGGCAAATCACTGGAGGAGGACCTCCGATGTTGTGGCCAAGATATGTGCAACTATCAAGACACCCCTGGCTCAAGAGTGGAAGGAAGGAGCCATGATACCATCAAAGGTAATTTATATAAAAAAAACACTGAATGTGTTTATAATTATCTAGATTTATTTTATTTCATTTATTCATTTATTCATTTATTATAATTATTATTATTATTATTATTATTATTATCACCGTTATTATTATTATTATTATTATTATTATTATTATTATTATTATTATTATTATTATTATTATTATTATAATTATGATTATTATTATTATTATTATTATTATTATTATTATTATTATTATTATTATTATTTATATTATGATGATGATGATGATGATGATGATGATGATGATGATGATGATGATGATGATGATGATGATGATGATGATGATGATGATGATGATGATGATCTTCTTCTTCTTCTTCTTCTTCTTCTTCTTCTTCTTCTTCTTCTTCTTCTTCTTCTTCTTCTTCTTCTTCTTTTGATGATCTTGATGATGTTCTTCTTCTTTGTTCTTCTTCTTCTTTTGTTCATCTTCATCATCATCATCATCTTTTTTTCTTCATCTTCTTCATCATTCTTCTTCTTTTTCTTCATTCATCTTCTCTTCATCATCATCATCTTCATCTTTCATCATCATCTTCATCTTCTTCTTCTATGCTTCTTCTTCTTCTTCATCATCATCATCTTCATTCTTCATCTTCTTCTTCATCTTCATCTCATCATCATCTTCTTCTTTGCTTCTTCTTCATCATCTTCATCTTTCATCATCTTCTTCTTCTTTGTTCTTCTTCTTCTCGTCTTCTTCTTTCTTTTTCTTCTTCTTCTTCTTTTCTTCTTCTTCTTCTTTTCTTCCTCTTCTTCTTCTCCTTCTTTTCTTCTTCTTCTTCTTCTTCTTCTTCTTCTTCTTCTTCTTCTTCTTCTTCTTCTTCTTCTTCTTCTTCTTCTTCTTCTTCTTCTTTTCTTCTTCTTCTTCTTCTTCTTCTTCTTCTTCTTCTTCTTCTTCTTCTTTTTCTTCTTCTTCTTCTTTGTTCTTCTTCTTCTTTTTCTTCTTCTTCTTCTTCTTCTTCTTCTTCTTCTTCTTCTTCTTTTCTTCTTCTTCTTCTTCTTCTTCTTCTTCTTTTTCTTCTTCTTCTTTCCTCCTCTTCTTCTTCTTCTTCTTCTTCTTCTTCTTCTTCTTCTTCTTCTTCTTCTTCTTCTTCTTCTTCTTCTTCTTCTTCTTCTTCTTCTTCTTCTTCTTCTTCTTCTTCTTCTTCTTCTTCTTCTTCTTCTTCTTCTTCTTCTTCTTCTGCTGCTGCTTCTGTAGGGTCTTTTGGAATAGACTCAGCCTCCAAGGTAACCGTCATTGGCTCCTGAGTTGGCAAATATCTCTCTCACAGAGGAAATATTGCACTGTTGCCTATGTTGTATTAATAATGACAGCATAATATCACATGTTTTGTTCTGTAGCAAGAGCATTCTGTATTGACACTACATCAGTGTTGGATGGATTGAAATGGAAGCAAGCTGGGGTGATTTGTATTTCTTGTGAATGTTTTATCTATTGGGTTTATGTCTAGAAGCACTTGTTTCTAACTGGAACTATGTAGTCTGTCTTCTAATGCTTGTTTTTTGATCTGGACGATTTTTTTTTCTTTTTTCTTTTTCTTTAGATGTGCCATGAGACACTAGAAATATGCTTTGATGTATATGGGAATAATGTGCTGTTGGAGTGAATCAAGTGTTCCATGTGTGGTTATATGGTGTATTAACCTAATTGTAGTATACTGGAAAGGAGCAATGTTCATGGTGTATTTACCTTTTCTTTTTTGTAAATGTGATGGATGTGTGGAATTTTGTTCATTACTATATTTTGTTCTATAGGATTTTCTTTTTTTATTTTGGTTGCTGTGTGAAGATGGTCATTGTTACTACTAGAGCTTTATTTTGTATTATCTATAATCTTCGTGTTCTTGATCATGTGGTAATAAGGTTGTGGATGCATAGCTGACTTTGGTACAAATAAACTGTGCATACCTCATGATTAACTTAGCTTTCTGTTACCCAGTTATGTATAGAAAATACTTGTGATTGTTCTAAACTATTGAGCTTTGGATTTGTTTTTGTATTTTGTAAGAGATAGTTGGTTCTTCTGAATTCCAGTATCATGCTGGTGTTGATAGTTTACTAAGGTGTATAACCTATAAAATAGAATTTTCCTTTTACAGCAGGAAAACAAGATACTTCAGTTATGGGGTCAGTGTGGTTCCAGACTGCAACAGTTGCAGTTCCTGTTGCTGGCTGCATTATTTTGGTGCTGCTAGTACTCATGGCTGCTAGAATTCTTGCCAAAGACTCCAAAAGACATAGAACATACCAGGTAATGTTAAAAAAGACAGTATACATATAATGGATTTGAATGCACTGTGGGAGGTTTTGTAGATATATGGGATTAGGGGAAAACTGTTAAGGGCAAACAAATTTTTATGAACATACAAAAGCCTGTGTTAGAATGGGAAATAGAGAGTGAATAGTTTGAGATAAAATTAGGACTGTGTCAGGGATGTGTCATGTCACTGTGGTTCTTCAATTTCTTTCCCTGTTTCTTGTTCATCCTTTTGAACTACTTCTAATATGTTGTTTACCTTTTCCTTCTCCACTTTTACTCTTGTAGTCCTATTTGGATTATGCTTCTCTTCCATCCCTTATATAATTATACATTTCTTTTTGTCTGCTAAGTCTTTTGCTATATTCTCCTTCTCTCTCATCACTTTAATAAATGTGTCCATAGTTTGTTCTTTCATCTGTTGTGTCATTATACCTCTAAATTCAATTGTGTTGTTCTCTTTGACTTTTCTCCAATCCTGTACTGTACCTCTTTTGCTATGGACTCTTTATTCTTCTTCTTTAATTCCTCATTCTCATCTTTTACTTCTTTTAACTGTCTTTTTAATTCTATTTCTTTATTTAGGTTTTGGTTCTCCTCCTTTAGTTCTTCCAATTTATCAACTCTGCGTAATCCGTGTAAGTTAGCTGAACCTATCCTCCCAGTGTTCATTTATTTTCTCTAGTTTTTCCTCTAGACTTGTTAATCGGGGGAGGTTGGCATCCCCTCCCTCATTAAAAGCATGGAAATTATCATCTCCACTTTCTATTGTGTTGTTCTTATCTATATTTCTAATTTTAGTGCCTTTAATTATATTTTCAACATCACCTGCGTCGTCTGCAGTCCTTTTGTTGACATTTCTTCTGACGTCCGGGGGAGCCCGTTCGTCTCCTTCCTTATATCCTTCCATTTCCCTTAGTAATCCCTCCCTTTCTCCTTTTTCTTCATCTTCCCACTACACCACGATCTTTCCCCTTCCCTACTAATACAACAAAGGTACTCCCTCATCGTTGAGATTGACGAAACTTGAAGTTTTCCTGGAGTTCCAAACTTTGCTGTCACTTCCACCATGTGTGTGTGTGTGTGTGTGTGTGTGTGTGTGTGTGTGTGTGTGTGTGTGTGTGTGTGTATAAGGTCACAGCATTACCCATAGATTGGTAATATATGAGCTCTGAGCTCTCTTCTGTAAGGGAAATAGCTATCGATCACAAGTCCAACACGTGATCCAAGACCATGGTGAATCACACCACACACACACGCGCGCGCGCGCGCGTAGACCGATTCACGGCGAAGATTGGAGCTCCGAAGAGGAAGGGAAATTTTCGTGGATCTCAACAATGAGGAAGTACCTTTTTGTATTTATAGGGAAGGGGAAAGCTCGTGGTGTAGTGGGAAGGTGATGGAAAAGGAGAAGGGGAGGGATTACTGAGGGAAATGGAAAGAAATGAGGATGGAGATCCTCAGCGGACGTGGGAGAAGTGAACAATTTCAGTAAAATCATTAAGTTTAGAAATATAAATAAGAACAACAAAATGGAAAGTGAAGATAATAATTTCAATGGATTTAATGAAGGGGGGGGGATGCCAACCTCCCCCCAATTAGCAAGGCTACAGGAAAGACTAGAAAAATAGCTCAACACTGGGAAAGTAGGCTAGGTCAACTCACACAGATTGCACAGCGAGTTGATAAATTGGAACAGTTAAAGAAGGAAAACCAAAACCTAACTAAAGAAGTAGAAGAATTAAAAAAAAAAAAAAAAAACAGTTAAAGGAAGGAAAAAACGAGATTGAGGAATTAAAGAGGAATAATAAAAAGAATAAAGAGTTCATAGAAAAAAAAAAAGCACAGGGTTGGAAGAAAGTCCAAGAGAACAATAAAATTGTATTTAAAGACATAGTGACACAGCAGATGAAAGAACAAACTGAAAATACAGTTATTAAAGTAATGAGGGAGAAGGAGAATATAGTAAGAGACTTAGCAGATTTAAAGAAATGTATAATTATATTAGGGATGGAAGAGAAGTATAACTTAAACAGGACTACGAGAATTAAGGAGGAAAAAGAAAAAGTAAACAATATATTAGAATTAGTTCAGGAAGATGAAACTGAAATAGGGAAACAAATTGAAGAAATATATAGACACGGAAAATATAGTACAGATAAGACCAGACCAATTAAAATTGAATTCAGGTCACAAATGACAGCAGAGAATATCTTAGCAAAAACAGGGAAACTGACAGTGAACAATATAAAAAGGTATGGATAAAAAGAGAAATTAATAAAGAGGAAAGAGAGGAGGAAAAAATGAAAAGACAAGAAGCTAAGAAAAAAAAAACGAGAACAGAACAGAGTTAGAAAAAGAGGAATTCTATTGGAGAGTAGTGAATATAAAAGTGAGGAAATGGGTCATAACAGAGAAAAACAAAAGGTAAACAGAAAATACAATGGAAGTAGGAGAAAATTAAGAGTGTCTTACACAAATATAGATGGCTTAATAGCAGGCTTGAACGAACTGAATGATTATCTGAAGGAAAAAGAACCGGACATAATTGGAATTTTAGAGACAAAATTAAAAGGTCCACTACCACCCAACAGTGTGGGACATGATGCATATAATTATTGGATTAGAGACAGAGAGACAAAACAAGGGGGTGGAGTTATGTTCCTTAATAAGAAGGATATAAACGTGAGAAATGTCACATATGGAAAGAATAGAGTAGAGATGATTATGATGGAAGTAGAAGACAGAGATAGGAAGAGCATAGAGTTTGTAATAAATTATGTGCCTCCAAAAACGGCCTCGTGGGAAGAGAGAACATAAAATTATGTTACGGCCTCGTGGGAAGAGAGAGAACATAAAATTATGTTAGAAGCCACAAGGATAACATTAAGTAAGATAATGGAAGATGGAGGAAGAATAGTTATAATGGGTGACTTTAATTGCAAAGAAGTCTGCTGGGAAGAGGTGACAGTAAAGGGTGGAGACGACTCAAGGGGAAATGTTCTACTTGAGATGATTATTGACCATACAATGATGCAATGGATTCAAGGGAACACTAGGTATAGAAATGAGGAAGAACCATCGAGACTTGACCTAATAATCACATCAGAACCTGAAATAGTGGAAATGATTGAATATAAGACACTAATAAGTAAAAGTGACCACATATTGATTGAACTGGAACTAAATGAGGAAAAATACATGAAAAGAAATTAACAATATAGAAAAGGAAGATGAATGTACGAAAAAACAAATTTTGATAATATAAGAGAATTCTTTCAAAAAGAAAACTGGGAAAGAATATACAAAGAAGAAACAACAGTAGAAGAGAAATGGAATATTTTGACAAAAATTTATAAAAAAAAAAAAAAAAAAAGGAGTGGAAAATTATGTCACAAGACAAAAATAAGAAAAAGAATATGTAAAGTGCTGGTACAACAAAAGTTGACAAAAGAGATAAAGCTTGGACCAAAATTGAAGAAAGACAAAAGACCTGAAAATGGAAAATATATATTTGTTATAGAAATGAATATATACAAGTGTGCAGAGAGGAAAAGAGAAAATATGAAAAAGATGTCATAGAAAAATGTAAAGATCAACCAAAACTATTTTACAGATTTGTAAACAACAAACTGAAAAACAAACAAGAATTAGAGAAATTGAGACAAGGAGGAGTTGAATACACAGAGGAAATAGAAATGGCAGAATTTATGAACAAGCATTTTAAATCAGTGTTTACAAGGGAGAACATACAACCTGAAGAGATCGAATGGAAAGAGAAAGTCCCTCATATGAAAGAAATAGAAGTAACAAAGAATGAAATAATGAAACACTTGAGTAATCTTGATGTCAGAAAATTGCATGGACTAGATGAAATAGCAAACTGGATTTTGAAAGAATGCAGAAATGAACTGGCAGACAAAATACATAGCATACTAAACAGTTCCTTGAAAGAAGGAAAAGTTCCAAAAGATTGGAAAAAAGACAAATATAGTACCTATATATAAAGGGGGAAATAAAGAAGAACCTACCAACTATAGACCAGTCTCTCTAAGAATTATCAAAAATAGAATGGTAAAGTATTTAGAAAAAAAAACAACGTACTAAATCCAAGGCAATTTGGATTCAGACAAGGACGATCATGTGTCACCAATTTAACATGTTTCTATTCAAGGCTAATAGATATAATACAAGAAAGAGATGGATGGGCTGATTGTGCATTTCTAGACCTAAAAAAAGTTTTTGACAAAGTACCACATAAGAAGTTGCTTAAGAAATTAGAAACTGAAGGAGGAATACAGGGCAAACTGCTTACATGGGTGGAAGACTTTTTGCAAGAAAAAAAAATGAGAGTAGTGATAAGAGACAAACACTAATTGGGATGAAGTAATAAGTGGTGTTCCACAAGGAACAGTTCTGGCCCCAATAATGTTTGCTATATGTATTAATGATATGGATGAAGAAATTGAATGTTATATGAGCTTCTTTGCAGATGATGCAAAACTGTTAAAAAAAGTGAAGACGGAAGAAGATTGTGAGTCACTACAGAGTGATCTCAATAAAGTATGGGAATGGAGTAGGAAGTGGGAGATGGAGTTCAATACTAAAAAGTGTAGTATTATGGAATTTGGAAAAAGCAAATAAAGAATAGTAGGATCATATGAATTGGGAGAAGAAGGAATGAAAAAAGTAGAAAATGAGAAGGACCTGGGGGTCATTATTATGAATAATATGTCCCCTGAGAAACATATAAACAAGATTTTTGGAGAAACTTATAATAAGAACAATCAAAGTGGCATTTACATATCTGGATGAAGAAATGGTGAAGAAAATACTAATCACTTTGATAAAACCAAGATTGGAATATGCAGCAATGATGTGGTCACCAAGTACAAAAAAATGTATAACAAAACTTGAAAGAATACAAAGAACAATTACAAAATTGACACCAACACTCTCAAAACTATCATATGAAGAGAGACTAGCAAAACTTGAGCTACAGACAATAGGGCAAAGAAGAGAGGATATTTGATAACTATTTACAGAATTATGAAAGGTATAGAAATTATTGATAGAGAGGATCTAATAAAATGGGATGATAGAAATACAAGAGGACACGGAAAGAAAATCAAGAAAGACAGCTATAGAAGAGATCTGAAAAAGAACAGCTTTCCTCACAGAGTAATAGACAGTTGGAACAAGTTAGATGAGAAAGTGGTGTGTGCAAAAACAATACATGAATTTAAAAATAGTTTAGATAAAATGAGATATGAAGACGGGACATCACGACCATAGCTCCCCTTCCCGTAAAATAGAACTAGGTAAATACAACTAGGTAAATACATCTCCCTTCCCATTTTCACCTTCATTCATATTAACCTTGAAGAAACCACCTTCCACTCCACCACATACCTACCTGTCTCTTAATTTACTAGTATAGCTACTTCTTCTCTCCCTCATCCACTCTTCAGTTCTGACACCCTCCCAACTACACTCCCAAACTCAAACTCACCCCTCCCTCTCAATTTAGTTTCATTGCATGTCAACACATCCATCTTTCTTCTCACAAACATACTGCCTATCTTTTCTCTTTTACTCTCATCTGTACCAAATTTTTTTTTTTTTTTTTTTTTTTTTTTTTTGTCTCCTTTGGGGCTACAGAGAATAGGATGCCTAGTCCTATCTCTATCCTGTTTTTGTTGCCTTTTATAATTCAAATAGGAGCACTCAGTGGCAGTATTTTTTCTCCCCTACCACAGGGTTCAGCAAAATCGAAAATGTATTATCATAGAAGTTGCACAGGACAGTATTAAGAGTGGGGGACAACATTATGGAGGGACAGTCGCAGTATAATAAAGTAGCATCAGTGCTTTATGAATAGAGATTTCCTCTATCACAGACAAAAATAGTATGTGGCTCTGGTCCATAGGGGGACCCCACATAGACCCTAAAATATCAACTGCATGCTACTGAGCTAATTTTAACCTCACAATAACATGCAGCCAATACCCCAGACAGGGATTATCAAGGGGTATCAAGATACAGTATATTCCTTGTCTGCAATATAATATTCAAATAATATATTCTCTCCTCTAACTCCATTGAAGTGGTGTTTTGCTGCCTATTAATTTTTATCTTTGGTAAATTTTTTTTTTACTTGGAGAAGAACGACAATATGTGTTTACATAAAAGTGCCATTCAGGGTTTGAGAATCGCCCAGGTATTGTAAATAACATTATTGGTTGTTTTGCATCTAGATTATTATTGCTTATTTGTGGTTTGCCTTCCTGATAGGTTTGTGGTGACCATTATGTGAAGACGCCCTTATATTCAGCCATGAGTACCTCATCAGGACCAGAGGGAAGTGGTAATGTTGCAGAGGACAACAGCTGCATATCACAACATTCAAGTCACCTTCACTTTTGTTCACATTTGCATTCCACGTTGGAACAGAGTTATGAAGACAGCCGCACTCAGCCACAACCACATTACTTGGTCAGACCACCTCCATATAGAGAGAAGAATGGTGTATATTGCAGCTATGATGAACATCATCAAATAGAAGAACTAAAACCTCTCAACTATATCCATGACATTAAGAGCTGTGAAGTGGACTGTCCAAACCAGCGGTTCAAATATTTGGACAATGCATAACTTTTTGTCTTCATGGTGCATTCAGTTTTAAGTCAATGTGATGTTAAATTCCAAAGACGTTATTTGGTGCAACGCAAAAACTCAATACGTGCAACTTGAACACGAAGGAGGAACCAGTCGTTGTGCTTGTCTGGTGCTCAGGTTAAACTTGTATGTTAGGAAATGTCATTTGTTAGGACTGAATTTCATTTGATAATCACTGTTTGGATGTATTGGTTTGATAAGTTTTAGTAGAAATGATTCTTTAGTTTTTTACTTAAAATAGCAGTGCTGATTTGGAAATTACAAAAATGTGATGTCATGAAGATGCACCATGGAAGGACCCTTGCTTTGGATATGATTGGAAGACATGCCCAAAATTTTGGCAGGACCTTCCAAAGAAGCCTTCCAAACTGGATCTTACATTTACTTCTCATTTAGTCCTGTTATACATATTTTAATGTTTTAAACATTGTATTGATATTACAGAAGTGGGGGGCTTGGCATAATGCCATATTGTTATGATAGTGTGATGGTTTCCCTTTAATATTGCTCTTGAAACTTGGTGTAATTTAAGGATAGAAGGTCTCACATAGAATGAGAATAACCTTCTGACCTTCTTACACGAAAACACAAGTTTGGAAGTTTAACATATTAAGATTGCCCATCCTCTCCAGAAAATGTAAAGACTAAAAAAAAGTGATTAATCATTTGTGGTTCATTGTATCTAAGTTTCATTAATGAAAAAAATCCTTGGAAAATCAATGGGTGCGATAATCAAGCAAGGAAGTTTGAAAGAATACTATTAAGGTACACATTACAAAGACCCCGAAGAAAGAAGGCACAAGCTTTAAAATGTACCAACAAAGTAGAATGGAGCTTGTAAACTGAAGTGCTGAAGCTTGAACTTTACAGAAACTTGAAAGGAAAGGAAGGGGTGGGCAATCTAGATTGTTAATAGTCTTTCGCAAGCTAGTCAGTTGTGGTCCAGGGACCATACAAACAGGTTGGTTCTGAGCCAGATAAATTGGGAAGCTAAGCAAACTGAAGGGAAAGCCATGAGTATTCCAAAGAATTACCTAGGTAAAGGGAGGGGTGGGAAATGTTTATGTATAAAGGATTTCCACATGTGCATTGGTTGTCTGGTGTACATTGACTTTCTATTTATTTGTACTCTGCATATCAAGTGTACCATCCTTTGGGTGTTGATGTTAATGCCTCTTCAAGAGGTGATGGGAATGGGAGATTTTTTCATGGGAAAAAATACCACTTGATGGAGGTCTTTTTTATTTGTTTCCCATAGGATTTAATTGTTTCATTAGAATTATATAATGCAATCATTGAAATTCTAATTATTTGTGAGTGACTATTGGAGTCCTTCATGGACAGTTTCATTTAGTTACAATAGCCATTCCATGATAATCATGATCACTGTGACCGTATATATTCAATTTGCTAAACTGAAATACATGTTCCACAAAGTTAGCAAGAAAGTAGCCTCATCATGTTGGTTTCATCCCAAACAGTCCTCTCCCACCTTCATGAATGAAATATCAACTCAATATCAACTCCAGGAACAAATAAACTGTGATAAATATCTTTGCCCCTTTTGTGTCATAAATGATGTAGTAGTAAATTGTCATGTGGTTTAATGCCTTCCATGATTACTCAGGTATCTTACCACATGTCAATTGTGTTCTTCCCTCATAGTAAACAGAGAATTATAGTAGAGAGGCTGAAGGCCAGTTAGGTATAAAATCCCTGGCATATGAGTGTTGGCAAAGTTCAGAATCACTTGGTATCACGTGCTTATTTGTTGTTGCTGTGCTCTAAACAGTGTCAGTTTTAAAGCACAACATATTTGTATCTCCCACCATATGTGAGCTTTGCATTTAGGATTTACTCAAATAGACATAATAAAGTGAGCCCTTATTTTCATTCCATAATAAAAGTTTAATTATGTGCTATGTACTCATATGCAAATATGCTTGCCTTTACATTTAGCAATTTGTTCTGCTGTTTAGTGTGGAGGAACATTAATCAGACAGCCTTGTTTCTTTTCATTTGTACCCAGGAATGTTGACTGTGCTTCTTACATGTGTGTGAAATATTCAAGCTTCTACTACATG
>NC_134792.1:38014900-38047400 GCF_046742065.1 Oratosquilla oratoria | reverse complement strand
TTAATTTTAGAACCGAAGTACATATACATTTATGTTGGGGTATTTTTACTTGCCATTACATAAGGCTCTGTTAGATCGAGTTTCACTCTCCAGTAAGTAAGTACTACATGGCTTTTACATGTACTTTTTATGTTGACCCTATAATTTATTAAAAAAGTACACAAAATTATTGTATTTTTCATATCCTGACTAATGCATATTGTATTAGATCGTAACTGCAAGAGTGTCATTTTGGATAAGATATACTTTTACAGCCAGAGTAGGACTTAATATTGTCACCAAAGCTGTGAAATGTTCTTACTTTTTACACTACCACCCAGAGGAAAGACTGTTAAAATAAGCACCAGTTTAAACTCAAGCAATGTCATCTCAATTGGAGATTGTAATCCTGTTACCTCGGGACTGAGGTCAACTGAGAAGGTTTTCAAAGAGGTGGTGAATATTGGCTGGATGTATGGCTTAGTCACTTTTTGAATAAGTAATACAAAATAAATCCTAATTAGTACGCAATGTAATAAAAATGCCTATCAAAATGTCGGAAGCAAGCGAACTTCCTTCACCGATCTTCAGCTGTTCTCGTAACGCTCTATCGGCTGTAGCGTTAATCTTACCATTTACAATCTGATGCATGCCATGTGCGTGTACTATAAGTTTTCTTGCTGCGCTGTCAACTTGGTCAGTGATCTGTCATATTTCATGCGTTAGCAAGGTTTTATCAAGTATAGTTTGAAAATGGTTTATTGTGTCGCCACATATTGCAACAGTGATTCGACGAAACTTTTTGCTGCTAATAGAATTTATTTTCATTCTTTTCCGAAAGATCCTGTTCGCAAAAAGGACTAGATCATTCGGTTTAGACGGCACGAGTCATGGAAGCTTGTATTGAAAGCAAACCTCTGCTCGAAACACACACACACACACACACACACACTTCAACGAATGGACGGCTTAGAAGACGTTCTGAAGAAAACTGAAGTCTGTGGATCCCAACGCAAAGAGAAGTGCCTAGTGTTTTTACAGGGTGGGGGGGAAATTGCTCGTGGAGTAGTGGGAAAGTAGGGAAAGAGGAAAAGGAGAGGGATTACTGAGGGAAATGGAAGGAAATGAGGAGGGAGTAGACTTGGCCCAGGCAGACAGGCGAAAGGTAAACAAAAGACCCCCCGATCAGCTGAGCGACGATGAAATGTCTAATAAAAATGTAAAGATTAGAAGCATAGATAAGAGCAATACAGTAGAAAGTGATGAGAATATTTTCCAGGGATTTAAAGAGGGTGGGGGGGACACAACACCCCCCCCCCCACCACCCCCCCGACTGACAAGACTAGAAGAGAAGGTCGATAAGATGATCGAGGACTTGGAGCGTAGGTTCGGTGATGTTAACAAAATTATACGGAGAGTTGAAAAATTGGAAGAACTAGAGAAGGCGAACAAAAACTTAACTAAGGAAATTGAAGAATTAAAACAACAGTTAAAAGAAGTAAAAGATGAGAATAAAGTCTTAAAGGAGAATAATAAGGAGAACAAGGAGGGTTGGAAAAAAAATTCAAGAAAATAGCAAAGTTGCATTCACTGACATAATCAGACAGCAAATGAATGAACAAACTGAAAACTCAGTTATTAAAGTGATGAGACAGAAGGAGAATATAGTAAGAGACCTAGCAGACAAAAAGAAATGTATAATTATATTAGGAATGGAAGAGAAACATAACCCAGATAGAACCACAAGAATCAAGGAGGAAAATGAAAAAGTAAGAAATTTACTAGAATTAGTTCAGGAAGATGAACCAGAAATAATGAAACAAATCGAAGAGAAATTCAGACTAGGGAAATATAGTACAGACAAGATCAGACCAATTAAGATTAAATTCAGGTCACAAACTACGGCTGAGAATATCTTATCCAAAACAGGGAAACTAGCAACAAGTGAACAATATAAAAAGGTATGGATAAAAAGGGAAATGAATAAAGAGGAAAGAGAGGAAGAAAAACAGAAAAGACTTGAAGCAAAGGCAAAAAACGAGATAAGAACGGAGTCAGAAAAAGAGAGATTCTATTGGAGAGTAGTGAATATGAAACTAAAGAAAGTCGACATACAAGAGAAAAACAAAAGGGAAACAGAGAACACAATGGAAGTGGCAGAAAACTAAGAGTGTCTTACACAAATATAGATGGATTAATAACAGGATTGAATGAGCTGAATGATTATTTGAAAGAAAAAGAACCAGACATAATGGGAATTGTAGAAACAAAATTAAAAGGTCCACTACCACCCAACAGTGTAGGACATGATGCATATAATTATTGGATTAGAAACAGAGTGACAAAGCAAGGGGGTGGAGTTATGTTCCTGACTAAGAAGGATATAAACGTGAAGTGTGTCACATATGGAAAGAATACAGTAGAGATGATAATGATGGAAGTAGAAGACAGAGATAAGAAGAACAGAAAGTTTGTGATAAATTATGTGCCCCCAAAAACAGCCTCATGGGAAGAGAGTGAACATAAAAGTATGTTAGAGGACACAAAGATAACAGTAAACCAGATAAAGGAAGAGGGAGGAAAAATAGTTATGATGGGCGACTTTAATTTCAAAGAAATCTGCTGGGAAGAGGTGACAGTAAAGGGTGGAGACGGCTCATGGGGAAACGCTCTACTTGAGATAGTTACTGACCATACAATGACACAATGGATACAGGAGAGCACTAGGTATAGAAATGAAGAAGAACCATCGAGACTAGACCTAGTAATTACATCCGAACCTAGAATAGTGGACACAATTGAATATAAAACACCAATAAGTAAAAGTGACCACATATTGATTGAACTGGAACTTAATGAAGAAAAATATATGAAAAGAAATGAACAATACAGAAAAGGAAGAATGATGTATGAAAAAACAAACTTTGATAAAATAAGAGAATTCTTTCAACACGAAAACTGGGAAGAAATATACAAAGAAGAAACAGCAGTAGAAGAGAAATGGAATATTTTGACAAAAATTTACAAAAAAGGAGTGGAAAAGTATGTCCCAAGACAAAAACAAGAAAAAGAATATGTAAAATGCTGGTACAACAAAAGCTGTAGGGAGTTAAAAGACAAAAGAGACAAAGCCTGGACCAGATGGAAAAAAGACAGAAGACCTGAAAAATGGAAAATATATACCTGCTATAGAAATGAATATGTACAAATGTGCAGAGAAGAAATGAGAAAATATGAAAAAGACATCATAGAAAAGTGTAAAGATCAACCAAAACTATTCTACAGATTTGTAAACAATAAACTGAAAAACAAACAAGACTTGGAGAAATTAAGACAGGAGGGAGTTGAATACACTGAGGAAATGGAAATGGCGGAAATTATGAACAAACATTTTAAATCAGTGTTTACAAGGGAGAACATACAACCTGAAGAGAACGATTGGAAAGAGAAAGTCCCCCCTATGGAAGAAATAGAAGTAACAAAGAATGAAATATTGACACACTTGAGTAATCTTGATGTCAGAAAATCGCATGGACCAGATGAAATAGCAAACTGGATACTGAAAGAATGCAGGAATGAACTGGCAGACAAAATACATAGCATACTAAATAGTTCCTTGAAAGAAGGAAAAGTTCCAGAAGATTGGAAAAAAGCAAATATAGTACCTATATATAAAGGAGGAAATAAAGAAGAACCTACCAACTATAGACCAGTCTCTCTAACAAGTACAATAGCAAAAATTTGTGAGAGAATTATCAAAAGTAGATGGGTAAAATATTTAGAAAAAAATAAAGTGTTAAATCCAAGGCAATTTGGATTCAGACAAGGACGATCATGCGTCACCAATTTAATATGTTTCTATTCAAGGCTAATAGATATAATACAAGAAAGAGATGGATGGGCGGACTGTGCATTTCTAGACCTAAAGAAAGCTTTTGACAAAGTACCACATAAGAAGTTGCTTAAGAAATTAGAAACTCAAGGAGGAATACAGGGCAAACTACTAAATTGGATGGAGGACTTTTTGCAAGAAAGAAAAATGAGAGTAGTGATAAGAAATCAGCACTCAAAATGGGATGAAGTAATAAGCGGTGTTCCGCAGGGAACAGTACTGGCCCCGATAATGTTTGCTATATATATTAATGATATGGATGAAGGAATAGAAAGCTATATGAGCTTCTTTGCAGATGATGCAAAACTACTGAAAAGAGTGAAAACTGAAGAAGATTGTGAATCACTACAGAGAGATCTAAATAAAGTACAGGAATGGAGTAGGAAGTGGGAGATGGAGTTCAATACAAAAAAGTGTAGTATAATGGAATTTGGAAAAAGCAAAAACAGAATAACAGGAGCATATAAATTGGGAGAAGAAGGAATAAAAAAAGTAGAAAATGAGAAGGACCTGGGAGTCATTGTTATGAATAATATGTCACCCGAGAAACATATAAATAAGATTTTTGGAGAAACTTATAATTTAATAAGAACAATCAAAGTTGCATTTACATACCTGGATGAAGAAATGGTGAAGAAAATCCTAATCACCCTGATAAGACCAAGATTGGAATATGCAGCAACGATATGGTCACCAAGTACAAAAAAATGCATAAAAAAACTTGAAAGAATACAAAGAGCAATTACAAAATTGGCGCCAACACTCTCAAAACTATCATATGAAGAGAGACTAGAAAAACTTGAACTACAGACACTAGAGCAAAGAAGAGAGAGAGGAGATTTGATAGCTATTTACAGAATCATGAAAGGCATAGAAATTACTGACAGAGAGAATCTGATAAAATGGGATGACAGAAATACTAGAGGACACGGAAAGAAAATAAAAAAAGACAGCTATAGAAGAGATTTGAAAAAGAACAGCTTTCCTCACAGAGTAATAGACAGTTGGAACAAGTTAGATGAGAAAGTGGTGTGTGCAAAAACAATACATGAATTTAAAAATAGTTTAGATAAAATGAGATATGAAGACGGGACCCTACGAGCATAGCTCCCCTTCCCGTAAAATACAACTAGGTATACAACTAGGTAAATACACACACACACACACACACACACACACACACACACACACACACACACACACACACACACACACACACACACACACACACACACACACACACACACACACACACACACACACACACACACACACACACACACACACACACACACACACACACACACACACACTTCAACGAACTGACTGCTTAGTAGACGTTCTGAAGAAAATAGAAGTATTTTGGATCCCAACGCAAAGAGAAGCGCCTATTGTATTTACAGGGTGGGTGTTAATTTGCTCGTGGGGTAGTAGGAAAGTAGGGAAATAGGAGTAGGGGTGGGATTGCTGTGGTAATTGGAAGAAAATGAGGAAGGAGTAGACTTGTCCCAGACAGACAGGTGAAAGGTAAGCAAACGGCCCCCAGACGATGAAATGTCTAATAAAAATGTAAAGATTAGAAGTATAGATAAGAGCAATACAGTAGAAAGTGATGAGAATATTTTCCAGGGATTTAAAGAGGGTGGGGGGGGACACAAACCCCCCCCGACTGACAAGACTAGAAGAGAAGGTCGATAAGATGATCGAGGACTTGGAGCGTAGGTTCGGTCATGTTAACAACATTCTACAAAGAGTTGAAAAATTGGAAGAACTAGAGAAGGCGAACAAAAACTTAACTGATGAAATAGAAAAACCTGAAAAAGACAGTTAAAAGAAGTAAAGGTGGAGAATGAGGAATTGAAGAGGAATAGTAAAGAAAACAGAGAGGGATGGAAGTCGATAAAAAAACAGTAAAGTTGCATTTACTGATATAATTAAACAGCAAATGAGAGAACAAACTGAAGACTCAGTTATTAAAGTGATGAGACAGAAGGAGAATATAGTAAGAGACTTAGCTGACAAAAAGAAATGTATAATTATATTAGGAATGGAAGAGAAACATAACCCAGATAGAACCTCAAGAACCAATGAGGAAAATGAAAAAGTAAGCAGTTTACTAAAATTATTTCAGGAAGATGAACCAGAAATTATGAAGGAAATTGAGGAAAAATTCAGGCTCGGAAAGTATAGTAAAGATAAGACCAGACCAATTAAGATTAAATTCAGGTCACAAACGACGGCAGAGAATATCTTAGCAAAAACAGGGAAACTAGCAACAAGTGAACAATATAAAAAGGTATGGATAAAAAGGGAAATGAATAAAGAGGAAAGAGAGGAACAAAAGCAGAAAAGACTTGAAGCTAAGACAAAAAACGAGAACAGAACGGAGTCAGAAAAAGAGAGATTCTATTGGAGAGTAGTGAATATGAAACTAAGGCAGTTCGACATACAAGAGAAAAACAAAAGGGAAACAGAGAATACAATGGAAGTGACAGAAAACTAAGAGTGTCTTACACAAATATAGAGGGAGAAATAACAGGATTGAATGAGCTGAATGATTATTTGAAAGAAAAAGAACCGGACATAATGGGAATTGTAGAAACAAAATTAAAAGGCCCACTACCACCCAACAGTGTAGGACATGATGCATATAATTATTGGATTAAAAACAGAGAGAAAAAGGAAGGGGGTGGAGTTATGTTCCTGACTAAGAAGGATATAAACGTGAAGGGTGTCATATATGGAAAGAATACAGTAGAGATGATTATGATAGAAGTGGAAGACAGAGATAAGAAGAGCAGAAAATTTGTGATAAATTATGTGCCTCCGAAAACAGCCTCATGGGAGGAGAGTGAACATAAAAATATGTTAGAGGACACAAAGATAACATTAAATAAAATAATGGAAGATGGAGGAAGAATAGTTATAATGGGCGACTTTAATTGCAAAGAAATCTGCTGGGAAGAAATGACAGTAAAGGGTGGAGACGGCTCATGGGGAAACGCTCTACTTGAGATGATTACTGACCATACAATGACACAATGGATACAGGAGAACACCAGGTATAGAAATGAAGAAGAACCATCGAGACTAGACTTAATAATCACATCTGAACCTAGAATAGTGGACAAGATTGAATATAAAACACCAATAAGTAAAAGTGACCACATATTGATTGAACTGGAACTTAATGAAGAAAAATATATGAAAAGAAATGAGCAATATAGAAAAGGAAGAATGATGTATGAAAAAACAAACTTTGATAAAATAAGAGAATTCTTTCAACAAGAAAAAATGGGAAGAAATATACAAAGAAGAAACAACAGTGGAAGAGAAATGGAATATTTTGACAAAATTTTACAAAAAAGGAGTGGAAAAGTATGTCCCAAGACAAAAACAAGAAAAAGAATATGTAGAATGCTGGTACAACAAAAGTTGTAGGGAGCAAAAAGACAAAAGAGTCAAAGCCTGGACCAGATGGAAAAAAGACACAAGACCTGAAAAATGGAAAATATATACCGATTATAGAAATGAATATGTACAAACGTGCAGAGAGGAAAAGAGAAAATATGAAAAAGATGTCATAGAAAAGTGTAAAGATCAACCAAAACTATTCTACAGATTTGTAAACAATAAACTGAAAAACAAACAAGACTTGGAGAAATTAAGACAGGAGGGAGTTGAATACACTGAGGAAATGGAAATGGCGGAAATTATGAACAAACATTTTAAATCAGTGTTTACAAGGGAGAACATACAACCTGAAGAGATTGAATGGAAAGAGAAAGTCCCCCCTATGTAAGAAATAGAAGAAAAAAGAATGAAATATTGACACACTTGAGTAATCTTGATGTCAGAAAATCGCATGGACCAGATGATATAGCAAACTGGATTCTGAAAGAATGCAGGAATGAACTGGCAGACAAAATACATAGCATACTAAACAGTTCCTTGAAAGAAGGAAAAGTTCCAGAAGATTGGAAAAAAGCAAATATAGTACCTATATATAAAGGAGGAAATAAAGAAGAACCTACAAACTATAGACCAGTCTCTCTAACAAGTACAATAGCAAAAATTTGTGAAAGAATTATCAAAAGTAGATGGGTAAAATATTTAGAAAAAAAAAAACAAAGTGTTAAATCCAAGGCAATTTGGATTCAGACAAGGACGATCATGCGTCACCAATTTAATATGTTTCTATTCAAGGCTAATAGATATAATACAAGAAAGAGATGGATGGGCGGACTGTGCATTTCTAGACCTAAAGAAAGCTTTTGACAAAGTACCACATAAGAAGTTGCTTAAGAAATTAGAAACTCAAGGAGGAATACAGGGAAAACTACTAAATTGGATGGAGGACTTTTTGCAAGAAAGAAAAATGAGAGTAGTGATAAGAAACCAGCACTCAAAATGGGATGAAGTAATAAGCGGTGTTCCGCAGGGAACAGTTCTGGCCCCAATAATGTTTGCTATATATATTAATGATATGGATGAAGGAATAGAAAGCTATATGAGCTTCTTTGCAGATGATGCAAAACTACTGAAAAGAGTGAAAACTGAAGAAGATTGTGAATCACTACAGAGAGATCTAAATATAGTACAGGAATGGAGTAGGAAGTGGGAGATGGAGTTCAATACAAAAAAGTGTAGTATTGTGGAATTTGGAAAAAGCAAAAACAGAATAACAGGAGCATATAAATTGGGAGAAGAAGGAATAAAAAAAGTAGAAAATGAGAAGGACCTGGGAGTCATTGTTATGAATAATATGTCACCTGAGAAACATACAAATAAGATTTTTGGAGAAACTTATAATTTAATAAGAACAATCAAAGTTGCATTTACATACCTGGATGAAGAAATGGTGAAGAAAATCCTAATCACCCTGATAAGACCAAGATTGGAATATGCAGCAACGATATGGTCACCAAGTACAAAAAAATGTATAAAAAAAAAACTTGAAAGAATACAAAGAGCAATTACAAAACTGGCACCAACACTCTCAAAACTATCATATGAAGAGAGACTAGAAAAACTTGAACAACAGACACTAGAGCAAAGAAGAGAGAGAGGAGATTTGATAGCTATTTACAGAATCATGAAAGGCATAGAAATTACTGATAGAGAGAATCTGATAAAATGGGATAACAGAAATACAAGAGGACACGGAAAGAAAATAAAAAAAGACAGCTATAGAAGAGACCTGAAAAAGAACAGCTTTCCTCACAGAGTAATAAACAGTTGGAACAAGTTAGATGAGAAAGTGGTGTGTGCAAAAACAATACATGAATTTAAAAATAGTTTAGATAAAATGAGATATGAAGACGGGACCCCACGAGCATAGCTCCCCTTCCCGTAAAATACAACTAGGTAAATACAACTAGGTAAATACACACACATACTTTCGTCGGATGGACGGCAAAGATTGGAGTTCCGAAGAAAAATCAAAATTTACGGGGATCTCAACGTCAAGGAAGTAACTTATTGTATTTACAGGGAAGGGGAAAGCTCGTGGTGTAGTGGGAAGGTGAGAAAAAAGGAGAAGGGGAGGGATTACTGAGGGAAACGGAATGGAAATGAGGAAAGGGAGGACTTGGTTCAGGAGGCCAGGCGTCTTGTAAACAAACGAAGGACTGAGGATTTTGGAGAAGAAGGGATTAACAAAAATGTAAAGATTAGAAATATAGATAAGAGCAGCACAATGGAAGGAGAAGAAAATAATTTCCAAGGGTGGGGGGGATACCAAGCTCCCCCAATTAGCAAGACTAGAGGAAAAACTTGAAAAAATGACCGAACATTTGGAGAGTAGGTTCGGTAACATAGCAAAGATTGCGCAGAGAGTTGAAAAATTGGAAGAACTAGAGAAGGTGAACAAAAACTTAACTAATGAAATAGAAGAATTAAAAAGACAGTTAAAAGAAGCACAGGGTTGGGAAAATCCAAGAAAACAGTAGAGTTGCATTTACTGACATAATTAAACAGCAAATGAAAGAACAATCTGAAGACTCGGTTATTAAAGTGATGAGACAGAAGGAGAATATAGTAAGAGACTTAGCAGATAAAAAAAAAGTATAATCAATGAGGAAAAAGAAAAAGTAAGCAGTTTACTAGAATCAGTTCAGGAAGATGAACCTGAAATCAAATTGAAGAGATGTATAGAGATGTATAGACTCGGAAAGTATAGTACAGATAAGACCAGACCAATTAAGATCAAATTCAGGTCACAAACGACGGCAGAGAATATCTTAGCAAAAACAGGGAAACTAGCAACAAGTGAACAATATGAAAAGGTATGGATCAAAAGAGAAATGAATAAAGAGGAAAGAGAGGAGGAAAAAAGAAAAGACATTAAGCTAAGGAAAAAAATGAGAACAGAACAGAGTCAGAAAAAGAGAAATTCTATTGGAGAGTAGTGAATATGAATGTAAGGAAATACGACATACTAGAGAAGGACAAAAGGGAAACAGAATACAATGGAAGTGGCAGAAAACTAAGAGTGTCTTACACAAATATAGATGGATTAATAACAGGATTGAATGAGCTGAATGATTATCTGAAGGAAAAAGAACCGGACATAATGGGAATTGTAGAAACGAAATTAAAAGGTCCACTACCACCCAACAGTGTAGGACATGATGCATATAATTATTGGATTAGAAACAGAGAGACAAAACAAGGGGGTGGAGTTATGTTCTTGACTAAGAAGGATATAATCATGAGGTGTGTCACATATGGAAAGAATGCAGTAGAGATGATAATGATCGAAGTGGAAGACAGAGATAAGAAGAGCAGAAAGTTTGTGATAAATTATGTGCCTCCAAAAACAGCCTCGTGGGAAGAGAGTGAACATAAAAGTATGTTAGAAGACACAAGGATAACATCAAATAAGATAATGGAAGATGGAGGAAGAATAGTTATAATTGGCGACTTTAATTGCAAAGAAGTCTGCTGGGAAGAGATGACAGTAAAGGGTGGAGACGGCTCATGGGGAAATGTTCTACTCGAGATGGTTATTGACCATACAATGACACAGTGGATACAGGGGAACACTAGGTACAGAAATGAAGAAGAACCATCAAGACTAGACCTAATAATCACATCTGAACCTAGAATAGTGGAAAAGATTGAATATAAAATACCAATAAGTAAAAGTAACCACATATTGATTGAACTGGAACTATATGAGGAAAAATACATGAAAAGAAATTAACAATATAGAAAAGGAAGAATAATGTATGATTTTTTTTTATAAGATAAGAGAATTCTTTCAAAAAGAAAACTGGGAAATAATATACAAAGAAGAAACAACAGTGGAAGAGATATGGAATATTTTGACAAATATTTATGAAAAAGGAGTGGATAATTATGTCCCAAGACAAAAATAAGAAAAAGAATATGTAAAATGCTGGTACAACAAAAGTTGTATGGAGTTAAAAGACAAAAGAGATAAAGCATGGACCAAATGGAAGAAAAACAAGACCTGAAAAATGGAAAATATATACTTGTTATAGAAATGAATATGTACAAGTGTGCAGAGAGGAAAAGAGAAAATATGAAAAAGATGTCATAGAAAAATGTAAAGATCAACCAAAACTATTTTACAGATTTGTAAACAACAAACTAAAAAACAAACAAGATTTAGAGAAATTAAGACAGGGAGGAGTTGAATACACAGAGGAAATAGAAATGGCAGAAATTATGAACAAGCATTTTAAATCAGTGTTTACAAGGGAGAACATACAACCTGAAGAGATCGAATGGAAAGAGAAAGTCCCCCATATGAAAGAAATAGAAGTAACAAAGAATGAAATAATGAAACACTTGAGTAATCTTGATGTCAGAAAATCGCATGGACCAGATGAAATAGCAAACTGGATTTTGAAAGAATGCAGAAATGAACTGGCAGACAAAATACATAGCATAATAAACAGTTCCTTGAAAGAAGGAAAAGTTCCAAAAGATTGGAAAAAAGCAAATATAGTACCTATATATAAAGGGGGGAAATAAAGAAAACCCTACCGACTATAGATGAGTCTCTCTAACAAGTACTATAGCAAAAATTTGTGAAAGAATTGTCAAAAGTAGATGGGTAAGATATATATAAAAAAAAAAAAAAAACAGCAACGTGCTAAATCCAAGGCAATTTGGATTCAGAGAAGGACGATCATGCGTCACCAATTTAATATGTTTCTATTCAAGGCTAATAGATATAATACAAGAAAGAGATGGATGGGCTGATTGTGCATTTCTAGACCTAAAGAAAGCTTTTGACAAAGTACCACATAAGAAGTTGCTTAAGAAATTAGAAACTCAAGGAGGAATACAGGGAAAACTACTAAATTGGATGGAAGACTTTTTGCAAGAAAGAAAAATGAGAGTAGTGATAAGAGACAAACACTCAAATTGGGATGAAGTAATAAGTGATGTTCCACAAGGAACAGTTTTGGCACCGATAATGTTTGCTATATATATCAATGATATGGATGAAGAAATTGAAAGTTATATGAGCTTCTTTGCAGATGATGCAAAACTATTAGAAAAAAGTGAACACGGAAGAAGATTGTGAGTCACTACAGAGTGATCTAAATAAAGTATGGGAATGGAGTAGGAAGTGGGAGATGGAGTTCAATACTAAAAAGTGTAGTATTGTGGAATTTGGAAAAGCAAAAATAGAATAACAGGATCATATAAATTTGGAGAAGAAAGAATAAAAAAGTTGAAGATGAGAAGGACCTGGGAGTCATTGTTATGAATTATATGTCACCTGAGAAACAAATAAATAAGATTTTTGGTGAAACTTATAATTTAATAAGAACAATCAAAGTGGCATTTACATATCTGGATGAAGAAATTGTGAAGAAAATACTAATCACTCTGATAAGACCAAGATTGGAATATGCAGCAACGATGTGGTCACCAAGTACAAAAAACGTATAAAAAAAAATTGAAAGAATGCAAAGAGTAATTACAAAATTGGCACCAACACTGTCAAAATTATCATATGAAGAGAGACTAGCATAACTTGAGCTACAGACACTAGAGCAAAGAAGAGAGAGAGGAGATTTGATAGCTATTTACAGAATCATGAAAGGCATAGAAATTATTGATAGAGAGGATCTAATAAAATGGGATGATAGAAATACAAGAGGACACGGAAAGAAAATCAAGAAAGACAGCTATAGAAGAGATCTGAAAAAGAACAGCTTTCCTCACAGAGTAATAGACAGTTGGAACAAGTTAGATGAGAAAGTAGTGTGTGCGAAAACAATACACGAATTTAAAAATAGTTCAGATAAAACGAGATATGAAGACGGGAACCCACGAGCATAGCTCCCCTTCCCGTAAAATACAACTTGGTAAATACAACTAGGTAAATACAACTAGGTAAACACACACACACACACACACACACACACACACACACACACACACACACACACACACACACACACACACACACACACACACACAAGCACACACACACACACACACACACACACACACACACACACACACACACACACACACACACACACACACACACACACACACACACACACACAATCACACACACACACGTCGGTCGGAGTTATAGCGAAGTCTGGACTCCGGTGATTTCTACAAGTTTGAGGATCACAACGACAAGGAAGTACCTGTGTTGTATTAATAGGGAAGGAGAAAACTCGTGGTGTAGTGGGAAGGTGAAGAAAAAAAGAGAAGGAGAGGGATTACTGAGGAAAATGGAAGGAAATGAGGAAGGGGAAGATAGGGCCCAGGAACAACTGAGACGCTATGTATACACGATACGGCCTGACGGTGAAGTCGATGTGATTAGTAAAAATGTAAAAATTAGAAATATAGATAAGAGCAGCGCAATGGAAGAAAAAGATAACTATTTCCATGGATTTAATGAGGGAGGAAATGACAACCTCCCCCGACTATTAAATTTAGAGGAGAAACTAAAAGAAATGAATGAAAATTGGGAAGCTAAGTTTAACCAAATAAAGTAAATTACTCAAAGAGTTGATAAACTGGAAAAACTAAATAAGGAGAATCAAAACCTAACTAAAGAATAGTATAATTAAAAAGACAGGAGAAGTAAAGGAAGAGAATGAGGAATTGAAGAGGACTTATAAAGAGAATAAAGAATCCATAGCAAAAGAGGTAAGTGGTTGGAAAAAAGTACAAGAGAACAATAAAATTGAATTTAGAGGTATAATGGAACAGCAGCTGAAAGAACAAACTGAAGACACAGTTATTAAAGTGATGAAGGAGAAGGAGAACATAGTAAGAAACTTAGCAGATCAGAAGAAATGTATAGTTATATTAGGGATGGAAGAGAAGTATAATCTAAATAGGACTACAAGAATAAAGGAGGAAAAGGAAAAAGTAAATAATATATTAAATGTAGTTCAAGAAGATGAACCAGAAATAGGGAAACAAATAGAGGAAATGTATAGGCTCGGGAAATACAATACATATAAGACCAGACCAATTAAGGTTAAATTCAGGTCACAAACGACAGCAGAGAATATCTTAGCAAAATAGGGAAACTAGCTGACAGTGAGCAATATAAAAAGGTATAGATAAAAAGAGATGAAGAGGAAAGAGAGGAGGAGAAAACAAAAAGACTAGAAGCTAAGGAAAAAATGAGACAAGAACAGAGTCAGAAAAAGAGAAATTCTATTGGAGAGTAGTGAATATGAAAGTGAGGAAATGGTTCATAACAGAGGAAAACAGAATGGAAACGGAAAACACAATGGAAGTAGCGAAAACTAAAAGTGTCTTACACAAATATAGAGGGCTTAATAACAGGATTGAACGAACTGAATGATTATCTGAAGGAAAAAGAACCGGACATAATGGGAATTGTAGAGACAAAATTGAAAGATTCACTACCACCCAACAGTGTAGGACATGGTGCATATAATTATTGGATTAGAAACAGAGAGGTAAAACAAGGGGGTGGAGTTATGTTCCTGACTAAGTAGGATATAAATGTGAGGAATATCACATGTGGAAAGAATAGAGTAGATATGATTATGATGGAAGTGGAGGACAGGGATGGGAAGAGCAGGAATATTGTAGTAAATTATTTGCCTTCTAAAACGGCCTCGTGGGAAGAGAGAGAACACAAAAGTATGTTAGAAGACACAAGGATAAGACTAAATAAGATAATGGAAGATAGAGGAAGAATGGTTATAATGGGTGACTTTAATTGTAAAGAAATCTGCTGGGAAGAGATGACAGTGAAGGGTGGAGACGACCTATGGGGAAATGTATTACTTGATATGATTATAGATTATATAATGACGCAATGGATTCAAGAGAATACTAGGTATAGAAATGAGGAAGAACCATCGAGACTGGATCTAATAATCACATCAGAACCTGAAATAGTGGACAAGATTGAATATAAGATACCAATAAGTAAAAGTGACCACATATTGGTTGAACTGGAACTAAATGAGGAAAAATACATGAAAAAATGAACAATATAGAAAGGGAAGATTGATGTATGATTTTTTTTATATAAAATAAGAGAAAATTTTCAAAAAGCAGAATGGGAAAGAATACACAAAGAGGAAACAACAGTAGAAGAGAAATGTAATGTTTTGACAAAAAATGATAAAGGAGTGGAAAAGTATGTCCCAAGACAAAAGCAAGAAAAAGACTATGTAAAGTGCTGGTACAACAAAAGATGTAGAGAGTTAAAATACAAAAGAGATAAAGCATGGATAAAATGGAAAAAAGACAAAAGACCTGAAAAATGGAAAATATATACTACTTATAGAAATGAATATGTACAAGTGTGCAGAAAAGAAAAGAGCAAATATGAAAAAGATGTCATAGAGCAATGTAAATATCAACCAAAACTATCTTACAGATTTGTAAACAGCAAACAAACAAGAATTAGAGAAACTACGACAAGGAGGAGTTGAACACACAGAGAAATGGCAGAATTTATGAACAAGCACTATAAATCGGTGTTCACAAGGGAGAACATGTAACCTAGAGATATCGAATGGGAGGAGAAAGTCCCCCCTATGAAAGAGATAGAAGTATCAAAGAATGGAGAAATACTTGAGTAATCTCGATGTCAGAAAATCGCATGGACCAGATGAAATAACAAACTGGATTTTGAGAGAATGCAGGAATGAACTAACAGATAAAATACATAGTCTAATAAACAATTCATTGAAAGAAGGAAAAGTTCCAAAGTAATTGGAAATGAGCAAAAATTTGTAAAAGAATGATCAAAAGTAGGTGGGTAAGGCAAATGGAAAAAAAAAAAAACGTACTAAATCCAAGTCAATTTGGATTCAGACATGGACGATCATGCGTCACAAACTTAATGTGTTTCTATTCAAGGCTAATAGATGTAATACAAGAAAGAGATGGATGGGCTGATTGTGCATTTCTAGACCTAAAAAAAGCTTTTGATAAGATGCCACATGAGAAGTTGCTTAAGAAATAGGAAACTACAGGGGAATACATGGCAAACTGCTGAAGTGAATGGAAGACTTCTTGCATGAAAGAAAAATAGGAGCAGTGATAAGAGACAAACACTCTAATTGGGATGAAGTGATAAGTGGTGTTCCACAAGGAACAGTTCTGGCCCCAATAATGTTTGCTATATATATTAATGATATGGATAAAGGAACTGAAAGTTATATGAGCTTCTTTGCAGATGATGTAAAATTGTTGAAAAAAGGGAACACTGAAGAAGATTGTGAGCTGCTACAGAATGATCGCAATAAAGTACGGCAATGGAGTAAGAAGTGGGAGATGGAATTCAATATTAAGAAGTATAGTATAATGGAATTTGGAAGAAGAAAAAAAAAATAGTGGGATCATATAAATTGGGAGAAGAAAAAAAAATAGAAAATGAGAAGAACCTGGGGTCATTATTACGAATAATATGTCCCCTGAGAAACATATATATATATTTTTTGAGAAACTTATAATTCAATAAGAACAACAAAAGTGGGATTTACATACCTGGATGAAGAAAGGGTGAAGAAAATACTAGTCACTTTGATAATACCAAGATTGGAATATGTAGCGACGACGTGGTCACCAAGTACAAAAAAATGTATAAAAAAAACTTGAAAGAATACAAGGAGCAATTACAAAATTGGCACCAACACTCACAACTATCATATGAAGAGAGACAAGAAAAATATGAGCTATAGGCATTAGAGCAAAGAAGAGAGAGAGAGGAGACTTGATAACTATTTATAGAATCATGAAAGGCATAGAAACTAGTGATAGAGAGGATCTGATAAAATGAGATAGTAGAAATACAAGAGGACACAGAATGAAAACCAAGACAGTTATAGAAGAGATCTGAAAAAGAACAGCTTTCCTTTCACAGAGTAATAGACATTTGGAACAAGTTAGATGAGAAAGTGGTGTGTGTAAAAACAATACACGACTTTAAAATCAGTCTAGATTAGATGAGATATGAAGACGGGACAACACGAGCATAGCTCCCCTTCCCGTAAAATACAACTAGGTAAATACACACACACACACACACACACACACACACACACACACACACACACACACACACACACACACACACACACACACACACACACACACACACACACACACACACACACACACACACACACACACACACACACACACACACACAAAAAAAAAAAACACTCATGACCCTGGCCTTGTTTGCCGAGTCACTAGGAATTAGCATGAAGCCTATTCTAAAACAAGATGCAACGCCGACAATTTTCGTCATTGACGAGACCCCAGGTTCAGCAAGGAATTGCCGTCGAAGGAACATTGCTGTTGAAAAAAAGACAACGTCGAGAGGTAGGTGTATCAGTCTATATCATGTATATAGGTAGGCCTGTGTTATCTACGTTGTCACTGACAATCGTAAACAAGCATGGTTAGGTTTACTAAAAAATTTTGGGCTAGGCCTAAGCAGATTATGGGTGCAGTCATGACACAGGCTATCTAGGCCTGTCGTCCTATGAATATGATCACACCACTCCACCAGGGTGATAGGCATAACCATGATGATAGGGGCTTCCATAATAGGCCTATGGCCATGTCTTGTCAAATGGAGTCAACCATTTTTTTTTTGAGAGGCCAAACAAGTGGAATCCCTTCCATCACCACCCCAGTAGGAGTTAAGCCTAATCATCCTTAACCAGGAGGAAGGAATTCTTACCATTATAGACCTAATGATTTTTCAGCTATCACAAAGTGCCTATGATGAATATTCACCTTCTGCAAGTACCACTACCGGCGAAATTGAGATGGAATGTAAAAGTGACCATTGTGATAGTGCCAGGCATATGATTGATGGGTTCTCTTCTCCACAGTAACCACTACCTATGGCAAATAATTTTATAGACATGTTTGTGAGTATCTTTTGCTAGCCTTCATCTCCCCTTCAGTCAAATGATTTCTCTATTTTCTGTGGTATAGTGTATTGGGCATAGGACTAATACGAACTAGTGCAAGGTTGGAGTGCTGCTTGCCCGATCCCCAGACGCTCTCCACTACAAGGCCCCCTTCATAGATCGAAGAATGATCCTATTCATGTATGTGTTCTTACAGCACCTAGCACCTTCGCCCACGGGCAGTTGCTCTGTAGACCTCTTGGGTACTTGGCGTGCCCCCTCTGTACTCATGACCTACCGATTAATAAACCCACGAACCGTACAACCTGTTTCACTGCTTCCCCTGTAACAATGCTTGCAAAGATGGCACAGTGAGTAGGATATTGCAATTGCAAGCCTCCTTGGATCGTGCAGCGGTGGAACATGAGTGCGGTTTGGTAATCGGTGGCGTACAAATGACCAAGTGACAGTAACGTGACAACACACGATTCGGTGGTGATTACGTGAACAAGGCATTGCAGGAATCCTGCAATAGTTTGTACATCGAACCGTGCAGTGCAGTTCAGCGGTGGAGCCCTATCGTGCGGCGCGCTCCGGCTGGCCCCTAAAGGACCGAACAAGAGGCCCTTCATCCCAACCCCTTGGATACAGCGACTTTGGTAGAGCGTCCCCGATGCGGCCGCGACCCACATAGTGAACGAGCTTAAATCACGCAGCACCCCAGCTGACTCGCGTAGACCGCACCCCCAAGCTTGGTCCATGGCACAAAGGAACGATTCATCTTCGTCGCAAAACAGCGACGTCGAATTACACGCCCCACCCGCGCTCACACCATATGTGACACTTCCGCGGGATGGCACCAATGACACCGTGTAACGCTTAGCGGCGAGCATAGCGGAGGTCCGAGATGAACGGAGGGAAGACCGTGCGAAAATGGACGCAATGGCGGAGACCCTTCAACAACTCTTAGCCCTCACCGCCCGTACGCCGCCCCCTCCATCGGGCCCTCCGCCGACTTTGCCCGCCCCGAACCCGCCTGTCGCCGGAGCACTGTACGCCCCCTGCCGCCGGGCAACCTGACGGTCTGCCGACTTCTTGCACGTCCCAAGGAAGTCATTCCTGGTTATAGCGGGCAGGCTCTCGGATTGGCCCGTCACCGTGCCCTGTGGCCAGAACACGACAGCTACCAGAGTCATCCGGAAGTTCTGTTGCTACTTCCGGGAGGTAGGAGTCCCCGTCCGCCTTCGCACCGATGGTGGCACCCCATTTACCAGCGCTGAGTTCAACCGCTTCACGGAACGCTGGGTGTCCACCATTTGGTCACTTCCCCGAACTACCCCTAGTCTAATGGACACGCTGAAGCCGCGCTCAAGGCAGCTAAGCACATCATCTTTAAGACCGCGCCCACCGGCAACAACGACTGTGAGGAGTTCAACCGCGGTCTCTTCGAATTACGGAACACCCTGTCCCTTCCGGCCACTTACCTGCCCAGGTCCTGTTCGGGCGCCCCCTCCGGACATGCATCCCGGCCCACCCGGAGTCCTTTTCGCCCGAATGGCAGGCTCGCTCGAAAGAATGCGATCGGTGTGATATAGTGTGCTGGGCATAGGAATAATACGAACGAGTGCAAGGGTGGAGGGCTGCATGCCCGACCCCTAGATGCTCTCCATTACAAGGCTCCATTCATAGATCTAACAAAGATCCTATTCATTATGTGTTCTTGCAGCACCTAGCATCTTCGCCCACGGGCTGTTGCTCTGTAGACCTCTTGGGTACTTGACGTGCCCCCTCTGTACTCATAACCTACCAATTAATAAACCCACAAACCGTACAACCTGTTTCACTGCTACCCCTGCAACAATGCTTGCAAATATTCTCTTCGCTACATAGGCCTGTTTTATTGTACCTTATCACATATAAAATAAATTTGTAATTCATGAATCCTTGAAACTTTTGCCTGTAAATATGATTCATCCGTGCACAAACTTTCTTGAAAGTTTGGGTGTTACTCATTTCAGCCTATGAAATCCACATTTGTTGCAATTGAAGCGTTTGTACCACCAAGTCCTAAGTTTCAGAGACTTGTACAGGTTTCCATAAGGCCAGGAGCGGCAGAGGGACACAAATGAACAGAGCCATGGCCAAAGATGTCGGTATCCAAGTGGGTGATTGCCCAGTATGGTTGAAAAAGGTGGCGTCAACCCAGACTGAACCTGTCACAGATGTCTTCGCGTCCCTACCCGAGACAATTGGCTTATCCGAGTTGATCAGTCCAAATCTATTAGAACTTCCCTGCAATTGCATTTATTAGTGGTAGGGCTTACTAGATAAATGAATAAAAACTCGGGAGTATACCCCCATATTGCCCTTGTAGGACTGTGTTCAGTAGTGATTTTATACAACAATGATGTCATGCAATAATGTAGTGATCTGCGTAGTTATGTTAACTGTTATATAACCTCTAAGCCTTATGTAACCACAAAGCCTTATGTAACCACTAAGCCAAGTACGCATCTACGCAAATGCACCAGTGGCATATCTTACAATATGTTTCGTGTATTCTTACATACATATTGTAGCCAACACTGTAGAACTGTTCAAAAAATAACTTTTTCATATTTTCATACATTACTGTACTTTTTCCTATGCTTTTTGACCTGAAAAGGCAAAAAATTACACCCATTTTTATCTAGAATGTATGGAAGTACTGCCGGATGTAGGCTGTTTTTTTTTCATTTTTTATTTTATTTTATTTTATTTTATTCTATTTTTTTATCTTCCCAAAAGGGCCAATTTTGAGTCATTTCTAAGCATATTTTGTGGCATAACTTTTTATCTATTTAAGATAGAGCAACAAATTGGGTACCAAATAAAAAAACAGAATCTACTCTACAAATAGCAACCGTTACAATTGATGAATTTTCTACGTGAATTTTAAAAGATATGAAATTGTTGAAAATCCTGACATTTTTTGCTAACCTGGAGACGTGGTTTTTGTATGGATGTTTGAATTTTAAGTGAATTTAGACCAAAACTCATACATAATTTCAGCATTTCATTTCATATTTCATATGTACAGGAACCTGTTAATGATTTTGGGTAATACTGAACAGTACAAAAGCAAGGTCAGCACAGAAACATGATCCAAATACAGAAAACTATTCACAAGATACTTCACAATGGCAATAAACAAAGAGCCACGAGGACGCGTAGTTGATGTCTCAGAACATTCACTTGCTCGGATACCCTTCAGTTCACATCAGTGGTTTCCAGCTCCCCACTTACATACAAGCATTCCAATACTTCCTTTATCTCCAAAGTTTACCAGAAAATACAGAGACACCCATGGTTCAAGACCTCGCCTATGAAACGGTTGAAGTTATTATCCCATTCTGACAGATGGCTAGGATCAAGACGATGACTAAACAGAACTGCATGAAGCTCTTCGTGAAACTCCATGACAAACACAGAGCACTGATGAAGAGCAAAGGAAGAACCAGTGACCTTGGAGGAAAGAGGAATGCATTTGTTTTGGAATTGAACAGCCTGTTCGGCATAGGAGCTCCAGATGCTGTGCAGGATATAGAGAGCAACAGACTGTTATCCAGGGAGAAGAAATATAAGGGCACCAGGTTCTACCAGGAGCAGAGGACTAAAAGGATAGGTCACATGTCGGGTCATGACAAGATTTTTGAGACAAGATCCCAGCAATAAGTTGGCCGGACTTAGGGGCAACTGCAAGGTAACCATACTTTCATACTTTTACTAATCATACTTTTGAATATCATGACAAATTGGAAGTTTCGCATGCTTACAACATTGCATTATTTTGCAGTTTTACATGCTAACCACATTGTATAATTTTGTAGCTGCAGCAGAACAAGAGGCAGTTACTCACGTGGATGACATTACCTGGGGGTGATTCCAGTGACAGTGACGCTAATACAGAGGATATGAATCACCGGCAGCATCGCCCTGGATGTTCTTACCAATAAGACACCGGGGCTATGACATTCCCCAGGAGTGTCATGATATGTGATGCCATTTGTAGTACAGCTGATCGTCTTGGCTTGTCTGACAAATTACTGCCCTAGTTTCTACCACCTTGAAAGCTGGTGGGGCTGATCTGGACAAGTTAATAATTTTTAGATCAAGAACACGTAACAGAATGCTGTCCTGGTACTACATCAGCCAGAGCTATATGGTGTTCAGTGAGGACCCTCTCCAGCTTGCTGCTCTACAATGGGATGGGAAGATGCTCAGAGACATCCTGGGTAGTGAACCTGGGACCATCTTAGGGATTTAAGCTGTGCTCGTGTCTGGACCACCTGCCTATCCTGAAGGGAAGTTATTGGGCGTACCTGTCATCGACAGCTCAACAGGCACAGCTCAAGCTGAGACATCAATGGACTTGTTGGAGACATGGGGGCTTACAGTGGAGTACACACGGGAGGTGCCAAACTGCTTGAGGAAAAGTTGAGCACTGAGGTGTTTTACCTGACGTGCAGACACCACATCCTGGAAGTGCTAGTTGGAGCAGTCTGGGAAAAGCTGTTTGGTAAGGTGAAGAGTCTAGAGAATCAATGGGTCAGACACTTCAAGGATGTGTGGGGAAAACTGGCAACAGGCATCCCTAAAACCCTGATGATAAGCAAATGGCTTAGGGAAAAGAAGAGGGAATATGAAGAAATACTTCATGACATCCTCACATCTGAGAAGCCACCGAGAGCTGATTACAAAGAAATAGCTGAGCTGACAGTTTTTTGGAGGCACACCTCCCCGTGGGATTTACTGGAGTCGACCAGAGGCCACTGGCCAAGCCAGATGAATTGCCAGGAACTTGTATTCCATGAAGATGCTGATGTTTTGTGACCAGCTTGAGTATGATGAAGAGACAGTTGCAAAGTTGGAACGACTCAACATCTTCCTGGCGCTGTTCAACACACCAATGTGGATGATGTCAACATCTACTGTGGATACTCCTGTGAATGATCTTCAACTCATGCAAGACATGTTGAGGTACAAGGAATCAGACCCAGAAGTTGATGAAGCAGATCTTCAGAAGATGGAAAATCGCAAATGGTACTTGACACAGGACGCCGTGCCATTCGCGTTCTTCAGTAGGAGCCTGAGTGACAAGCAGAAACAAGACAGTGCTGCTCAGCTGCATGCCACTTAGAAGCCAGACAACTTCAGAAGGAGAAAACCTGTATTTCAGAAGGTGACAGCCAAAACCACACAAGTAGATCTCGTTGGTCCGAAATCCCACCTTCTGTTAGATATCCTCAGCATTGGATCTGACTGGCTCCTGGATCGGGTTGAATCATAGCCAGAGAAGAAAGACTACAAGAAATCCTCGGAATATGTGAGAAACTTCAGAGTAGTGAAGTACATCGCTGAGTGTAGAATTATGAGGATGAGTGATTTTGCAAATGTCGTCACCCCAGATCCCATGTAAAGGAATATCCCTTTCATGCTGTATAATATAAAAGACGGCGCTTCGAAAGCTTCAAGAAGCAAACGCTTAATAAATGACAGTGTAACATCGCTTTGATACATATAATCATGATTATCTTGGGAGTTTCAGTTGATGGTTTGACTCGTTGCAAAATTACGCTTTCCACTTTGTATGATAAAAAGGAGAAAAGTGGGAGGTGAGCCAGTTGTTGTTTGCTGACGACATTGCGCTTGTAGCAGGATCAGAGGAGGGATTAAGGAAGTTAGTGACAGAGTTTGAGGAGGTGTGTGAAAGAAGGAAGCTGAAGATAAATGTGGGTAAAAGTAAGGTGATGAGATATACTAGGGGAGAGAATGACAGTAGGCTGGAAGTGAGCATTAAGGGTGAAAGACTGGAGGAAGTGGATAGTTTTAGATAGTTGGGTGCGAATGTAGCAGGAAAGGGAGGAGTGGGGGTGGAGGTAGAATGTAGATTGAGGTGAAGCGAGTAAATGCCTTGGTGGGTTGAAAAGTGTAATGAGAAAAAGACATCTGGTAATGAAAGCTAGGAGGAGGTTATATGAAGGAGTGATTGTGGCAACAGCACTGTACGGGGCAGAAACATGGAACATGAGAGAGGAAGAGAGAAGGAGTTTGAATGTGTTTGAGATGAAATGTCTGAGAAGTATGATAGGGTTTACTAGGCTAGATAGAGTGAGAAATGAGGAGGTGAGGAGGAGAACAGGGATGGAAAGGGAACTGGGAGATAGGGTTGATGAAAGAATATTAGGATGGTTTGGACACATGGAAAGAATGAGTGAAGAAAGATTAGTAAAAGAAGTGTGGAAGGTAGAGGTGGAAGGAGTGAATATGAGGGGGCGTCCTAGGATGAGATGGATGGATGGGGTGAAAGGGGCATTACAAGAGAGAGGAATGTCTGTTGAGGAAGGACGGGAGAGGACAGAAGATAGGGGTGAATGGAGAGAGGTTGTATATAGATACTGCTGTGATGCATGAGGGGGAGTGGGTGGGAGATGGGGGGAGGTGAGGAAGTATGTATAAGAAAAAAATCGACGCAGCCCGAAAGGACTTCTCCCCGTCTTCTCCTTTTCTGCATGATGGGACGGAGAGCGGGGGTTGCCGAATTTATGAAGGTGTGCTGTGTCTTGCGACACTACTTCTAACCCAGGGCAGTGGACAGGATGCAGGGATGACCCGTCATCTAGAAGGTGCTAAGATAAGAGGGAGGAAGGAGGGTGGAGGGGAGTGGAATATATAGGAAATGGAATGGGTGGGAGTGGTTTCTATGCCTTTTTCTTTTTTGCTACCCCCCGTGTAGGTGGAAAAAGCCTTTGGTATATGTATGTATGTATGTATGATATATGTCAAATGTATGGAATTTTGCTATTTTTCCTGTAGATATTATAACATGCAATTTTTTTGTACAATGTTACTCAGATTGTACACGTTCAAAAGAACATTAAAATGCGTTAGTTAGATAACTATTTTGTTGCTCTATCTTGCTCCATGTAAAAACCATGTCTCCAGATTAGTAAAAAAGTCAAGCTTTTCAACAATTTGTCACAAGGAAAATTCACGAAGAAAATTCCTCAATTCTAAGTTGATATATGTAGAATAGATACTACTCATTCATTTGGTACCTAATTTGTTGCTCTATCTTGGATAGATAAAACATTATACCACAAAATATCATTAGAAATGCCTCAAAATATCTTCCTTTTTCATATTTCTCAATACTAGGCCTTATACATGAATCTTTAGGGTATACAATTAGGGAGTTTGCTCCAGGCATCACCAGAACTCTGCTTGCCACTGTCTAACATCTTACATGAAAGTTATGTATCAATACAGAGAGATTTAAAAAAGACAATAAGAAAAAGAAAACGACAATACGAAATGAACATCGCTGATAAATCCAAAGAGAATCCCAAAGAATTCTATAGTTACATTAGAGATAAAAAGGTTGTTAGGAATCACATTGGTCCACTATTATCTGTTGACGGTCAACTTGAATATTCAAATGAGGGAATGTGTAATATCTTAAACAATTACTTTAGGTCGGTATTCGTAAACGAAACACCTCAAGGTGAATTCCAAACTGAAACCTGTGAAAACTCTAGGGTAAACTTACTACGGTAAATATAACAAAAGAAAAAAATTAAAAGGTGTATAGACAAACTCAAAGTTAATAAAACACCAGGGCCTGACGGTTGGCATCCAAGAATCTTAAAGGAAATGAAAAATGAGATTGTTGTTCCATTAGAAATTATTTTCAAGAAATCCATCATATCCGGAGATGTCCCAAGAGAATGGAAGCTAGCTAAAGTTACTCCCATATTAAAAAAAGGTGACAAAAAGAAACCAAATAACTATAGGCCTATAAGTTTGACTTCAATCGTAGGAAAAATAATGGAAACTATCATCAGAGATGCTATCGAACATCATTTAGAAAGTAACCGTTTGATAAATGATAGCCAGCATGGTTTCAGACGGAAACGTTCTTGCATGACTAACTTACTCGAATTCTACAACACAGTTATCTCGAATTATGACAAAAGAAACAATATAGATTTAATATATCTAGACTTTGCAAAAGCTTTTGATACCGTCCCACACGAACGACTTACTAAATTAGCTTTGCATGGAATAAGTGGTAGCCTATTAGGTTGGACTAGTAATTGGTTGAATGGTCGAAAACAGAGAGTTGTTTTAAATGGAAAAACTTCTGGATGGAAAAGTGTTGCAAGTGGAGTTCCTCAGGGTTCCGTTCTTGGGCCACTTCTATTCATAGCATATATAAATGATATAGACCATGGACTAAAATCTACTGTTTCCAAATTTGCTGATGATAGAAAACTGTGCGGATTGGCAAATGATCACTCAAACCAATTAGATATCCAAGAAGATTTAGATAAATTACAGCAATGGTCTGAAAAGTGGCTAATGAAATTTAACACAAGTAAATGCAAGGTAATGCACATAGGTAAAAATAACAGTAAGTACGATTACAAGTTATTTGGAAATTCGTTAACAAAAGTGGATAGTGAAAAAGATCTCGGCGTAATTACCAGTAACGACCTCAAATCATCCAAGCAGTGTATTTCAGCCTCTGAGAAAGCAAATAAGATTCTAGGACTGATTGCGCGATCTTTTGATTTCAAAAGTCCATCACTCATTAACAAGCTATATAAATCATTAGTTCGTCCACATTTGGAATATGCTGTTTCCGTATGGTCACCGAATCTCATTAAAGACATTGACAGACTGGAAAAAGTACAACGGCGAGCCACAAAACTGATTCCAAATATCAAAAATAAATCATACGAAAATCGACTAAAACATATGAATCTGTTTTCCCTAAAAAAGCGTAGACTCAGAGGTAACTTGATACAGGTCTTTAAAATTCTAAAGGGAATTGACAACATCAAAAGTGACCAAATTTTTACATTGAATGAGAATCAGACAAGAAACAATGGTCTCAAACTGTCCGGAAATAGATTCAATTTGGAAGTAGGTAGAGACAACTTTGCCAACCGTGTAGTCAATGAATGGAATAAACTTCCTGCACAGGTAATGCAATGTAGTTCAGTTCGAAGCTTTAAGAATCATTTAGATAAATACCTAAGTAAGATGCTGTAATGATTATAATTGATCTTATATTATTTGTTTTTGTTTTGTTATAATTTGTCTGTCTGATTTTCATTTATTATTAGTTATATGTCAATCTATTATTATTTACTATTTACCTGTTTGTTTATTATTTAACTATACCTATGCATTTATTTATGTATTTTATTTGTTATTTACATTATCATAGTTTTTATTAATTATTTTATTATTAATATGATTTTTTTTTTCGCATCCGACCTAGATATGGATCAAAAGGTCTCCTGTCGGCATGCTCCGCCTTTGTAATCCTTTGCAATCCTTTGTAATCTACCGGTGACTGTCATTTACTTTGGCTGTTGGAGGTCTTATGATAGTCACTGGATTACCCCTTACCGTAAATTGTTTTTAAATATAAAGTCATAGCGTGTTGGTACAAAAGACGAGTCAGATCCTCGAAGAAAACGTACTAAAATATAGATTAAGGGAGGACTATGAATTTATAGAAGATGTATTGAAATACAGATGAAGTAAAAACTATAAAATATTAGTAAATAAAATAAATTTGAGTAAAATTAATTCGATTTATTTCTGTTAATGGCTAGTATGCATAAAATACGCATGGTTGGATAAACGAGAGAGAGAAATTGTGATAATGACAGATATAAATGTTAATGATTTGCTCCGGTTCTAGTCTTCCTGTGGCGTGATCGGAAACATGTTGGTCTCGCAGTCGCTTGTTTTTAGGTTCGAGTGCACTTTTCTCCGATTCCAAGATGTGACTTTTGCCTGCCTCAACAGTCCAAACGCATAGGGCAATAGTGACGACTTGGACTGCGGCTACACGCCTCCTAGCGTAGGCTCCCCACTCTCTTCCTAAAAACGTTCGGGAAAAAAAGAAAAAGAAAAGAAAAAAAAACACGAATATTGGGAGAAAAATAGCAGGGGTAGCATAAAGGGTGGATAATTAAGACTGCGTTTGAGAAATGAGGAGATGGTAAGGCGGGAGGATGAATGATTGAGAAAGGGAAGAAAATACGATGAAAATGAAAAATAGACATGGCGTCTGCGATCGGTGTGTACAAGCGCAATTTTCTTTATGTAAGTGAATAAATCATTGCAGACTGCAATTAATGTAACTTGGAACTAGCCAAAGGGCAAGGATGAAGTGATAAGTATCTCTTATTTTTTCACCTATTTTCTATGTACAAATAGGATGCAGTGTACTACTGTATTTTTGCATCGATTACGTCTTATGATGACGCACATAGTTTCTAAGCCAAATCATCTATTAGACATTTTAGAGAAACATATGAATGTTCTACGATCCTTTTATATGCGCATTTTGGATCTATGATGACTAAACCTACTGGCAACGTTAATTTTCTGATAGTGAAAAAAGTAGTTCGTAAATGTAGATTAATCTGAGAAAAGGGGAATACAAGTTTATATAGAACTATAAATCATGATTCGTGCACGTAGGAACACGTTCCTACCCTGTGTAAAAAAACACGACAAATAAAATGAGATTGCGGACAAACAATAAGACAGAATAACAGAGAAAAGAAGAGTAAGAAAAGGTAGGATTAAACGAATAATAAAGTAGTAAAGTAATTGTGAGGAATGAGAGCTAATGCGAAGGTATATATATATATATATATATATATATATATATATATATATATATATATATATATATATGCATATATATATGTATATGTATATATATATATACACTTATATATACATATATATATACATATATATATATATATAATATATATATATATGTATATATACATATATATGTATGTATATATATATATATGTATATATATATGTAAAAGATTAGGAGAAGTTGTCAAGAATAGAAATAAATCAGAAAAGGATATAGAGAAGGGCGCGATTTACAATATACCATGTGGTGGTTGTCCGTTAGGATATTATGGAGAGACGGGAAGATCAGTGGAGCTACGGACATATGAGCACAAAAATGACGTCAGAGCTCACAGAACCTCCAACTCGCTAGTAGTTCATTTAGACCAATGTGGTCATCTTCCAGATTGGAAAAAGATAGAGGTGCTCCACAAAGGTCTAGAGAAAAAGAAAAGAAAAATAGTGGAGGCAGCCTACATTACTTCCCACCCCTGCATCAACCATAGGGAAGGGTTTATAAAATTAGCAGGAGCGGTAAGTACTCTGATTGTCAAGGAGGTAAAAAGGACAATTGAGAACGGAGGGAGAAGTGACATAGTCGGAGTCGGGTAGAGGACGGATGGGAGTATAGAAGGAGGGGAACACGGCAAGGATGGATTATATAAGCTGTTAATTTTCTGAAACTGTATGTACTTTGAGAATGTCCTGGTAAGGACGAAACGTCAGTGAATAAAACTCCAACTGTTCTTTGTGTTTAACTCACCACCCTTCCACTCATATACATATATATATATATATATATATATATATACATATATATATATATATATATATATATATATATATACATACACTAATTGTTACAAAACCATCCTCGTTAGGTCTATGTTTCGCAACCGAGTAAGAATGGGTCAAGAGTTAGCAAAAATGAAAGAAACGATACAATGAATTCTATTTACAAACAAGTGAACTTACAACAACTTTATAATGAAATATACATTCAATTCCAAGAACAAAGGTCTGGCTAGGGGGTCCAAACAGATACTTAACTGGCTCTTAGAAGGGAGCGACGAGGCGACGGAGAAACAGTAGAGTAATATTGAGAAGAGTATCCATCGACACCTGCTGGTCTCTCAAACGGCCACAGACCCCACGCCATGAATCGACCTAACCGTCAACCGTGGCTGCCCTTTCTGGCATTCATGACCACCAGTCAGACGCACAACCATCCAACATCAACTGCATCGTTTATGCACCGAATGTACTAGGATGCCCGCATGCATACGTGCAAAACATAATACTGAAGAAAAAATGGGACCAGCAAGCAGGAAGAACATGAGAAGTAAAAGGTACCTATTATGTTCATTAGAAAAAAAGATACGAATGACAATAGATGTTAGTTCATGATGATGATGATGATGATGATGATGATGATGATGATGATGATGATGATGATGATGATGATGATGATGATGATGATGATGATGATCATCATCATCATCATCATCATCATCATCATCATCACCATCATCATCATCATCATCATCATCATCATCATCATCATCATCATCATCATCATCATCATCATCATCATCATCATCATCATCATCATCATCATCATCATCATCATCATCATCGCCATCATCATTATCATCATCATCGTCATCATCTTCATCTTCATCTTCATCAACACCATCATCAAATTCACCATCAGCACTTGCGGCAGCAGCATTGTCATTATTTCAATCTTTCAGTCATTGAACTTTGTCTCCCTTTCTCTCACTGAGTGTCCTCCGTCCTGTCATGTCTTCGTCCTGTGGGTGGGTTGCAAAATATGATTTCTCCCGTCTGCAGCCCTTCACCGAAATTTTGTTTCAACATGGTGACTGGGAGTGCTTACCTCCGCGTTAAAACACACGCGCGCGCGCGTGCACACACACACACACACACACACACACACACACACACACACACACACACACACACACACACACACACACACACACACACACACACACACACACACACACACACACGCACACACACACACACACGCACACACATGTCGATCATCACAGTGTAAAGATGTCTCAACTAGATCTCCCGAGAAACAACAGAACTTCTCAACTATAATTATAATACGGTAGAAAAAAGTGAATATTAAAGAAAATGAAAATGAATCGAAATAGAACAGGAAATGTCAATGGAGTTGAACCCAACCTAAACATTGGAAGAGCAGAGACCACTACTGTACTGGCACAATACCGAAGCGTAGCGAAAACATCGAAGCACCACTGGGTGTTTTAAGGCATGATGAAGAAGATTTCTTTTTCTGGATGTAATAAACATGATAGAGAACTGAGTAGAAATATAGATATAGAAAAGGACATGAGATCATGGAATTGAGAGATTGGAGCTAAAGAAAGGAACCATGTACTTAAAGAATGAGTACAACTGATAGACTTTAAGAAAGAAAGTGCGGAAATAAATAACGGTGGAATAAATTGAAAAAGAATTAATCAAAGTAAAAATTAAATTAAAAGGATGAAAAACAAGAATATCACCAATAGTGAGACATTAAAAAAGAGGTAAATAAATAAATTAAAGCAGTGACCGAGAAAAGATCAAGAAAGCCAAGCGATAGCTTTCAAAGAAACTATCCAACAACAAATGCAGGAGAATACCAAAGACACAGCTATTGAAGTAATCAAGAAGAAAGGAAATTGCGTTAGAGATACATACATACGCACATACATACATACATACATACATACATACATACATACATACATACATACATACATACATACATACATACATACATACATACATAATACATATACCAAGGCTCTTTCCCCCTTACAAGGGAGGTAGCCAAAAAGGAAAAAGCATAAAATCATTCCCACCCATTCCATCCCTGAATACACTCCACACCCCTCCACTCTCTCTCTTATCTTAGCACCTCCTGGATGACGGGTCATCCCTGCACCTTGTCCACTGCCCTGGTTCAGAAGCAGTGTCGCAAGACACAGCACATCCACAGCAAGGCCGCTTTATCAAATCGGCGACCCCCCTCTCCGTCGCCCCATGCATAAAAGGAGAAGTAGACAAAAAAAAAAAAAAGTGCAAAGTAGTATATAGTATAAAGGGATAGCATAACCTAGTTAGGTACTTAAGAGAAAAGGAAGAGAAGAAAATAATAAGAAAAATTCTGAAAGCAGCGCAAGACGAAGAACAAGAAATAGAAAATGAAATAGAAGAAGTGCATTGAATGGGCCAATACTAAAAAAAAATGACCTCTAAGGATCAAGTTAAGGTCACAAATGGTAGCAGAAGTACTAGCAAAAGGAGGAAGGTTAGGAAATAGTAAAAACTATAAAAAGTATATGGGTAAAAAAAGAACGACGAGGAAAAAGAGAGAAAACACTAAGAAGTGAAGCTAAAGACAAAAAAAAAAAAAAAAAAAAAAAAAAAAAGAGAGAGAAAAGAACGGAGATAAAAAGGAGTTCTATTGAAGAGTACTAGACATGTG
>NC_134792.1:37982400-37984900 GCF_046742065.1 Oratosquilla oratoria | reverse complement strand
GAGTGGTTTTTATGCCTTTGTTTTTAGGCTACTTCCCTTGTAATTGGGAAAAAGCCTTTGGTATATGTATGTATGTAGATTATCTAATTGGGTAACTCCTCTAGTTGTACCCAGTACAGTACCTACATTTCTGCTTTCCATTCTCTATTCTTCATGGCTGTTGCTAAATCCCAGCACTCGGTTCTTTAACCGAATACTGACTTTAACATGGTCTTATACTTGATGATTTTAACACTAGGTAGAATGTCTGTCTTTTCATGTTGTTTCTCTTTTCCAAAATTAATCTGAAATATTAATATTTCTAGACTCGTTTTAGTTGTGTATCCTTGATGAAGATATTGCATACAAATCCTTCTAATCTTATATCCATCACGTCCGATTTTTCTTGACTGATCTTGATTTCCATTTTAGTAGAAATTTAGCTTCACTTTTCTAATACTACCTGCAGCTCAGTTTTTTCACAATTACTGTATAATAATCATCATAATCACCATATATATTTTGATTTCTGCATAATATCCGAACATTTTGGTGCACTTACCCATGAACTGTGTTAACATGAGAGGTGACAATACACTATCTTGTATTACACCTGTGTTAACCTCAAATTATTCTTTATAATATATTATTCTACTTTATATCTATTCCTCTTATATAAATTCATCACTGTTTTGACCACATGTCTTGGGATGTTACACTCTTCCTCCTCCTCCTCCATGATTTCCCATAATTTGTTTCTCACGATGTTGATGTTAAATCTCCTGATAAAAACATTGCCGACTATAATGGTAAAGATGATGACAAAGATGTCACTGACCCTGTTGTTGTATAACGCTTTGGTAATCGTACTGCCGGCAAAGTCATTGTCGAAGAAGAAACGGAAGAAATAGAAAAAAAAAATAAAAAAAACAGGGACCAGAAAAAAAAAAGCACGGAGAAGAGGAGGTAGAAGAAGACGAAGAAGAAGAAGGAGAAAAAGAAGAGGAAGAAGAAGAAGAAGAAATAGAAGAAGAAGAAGAAAAGGAACAAGATAGAAAAGAAATATGAAGAGGAAATAGGGAAGATGAAGAGGAAGAAAATGAAATAGAAAAGATAGATGATTCCAGTGATGCAGGTAAAATAAGATAAAATGAAATGCAATAGAATAACGTAAACTAAAGTATACAAATATACTAATAAATAAATCAAATAGATACATTATGCAAAATTAGAATAAAAAAACTGTCTATAAAGAAACAGGTAAATAAAAAAGTAGATAAATGCATGAAGAAATAACTAGACAGATACGAAAACAGCAAAACGGATGAATAAATGAGCGAGAGTATAAGTGATAAGACACAACTGAATAAAGAAATGATTTGAATTTAAATGTAGCTTATCTTAAATGACTTCACTAGAAGAGCTTTGGACCTACTTTATATGCTATCGAATACACGGAGAATTTGTTCAATTCTTGGACTACGCGGTTATCGATGATGGAATCTACGCCCAGATAGTCTGGTCTCATTGATTTGCGTCTGGATTGTAATCTTTACAAAAAAGAAAAAAAAAAAAAAAAAAAAAAAAAATTTCACCCCTGATGGTATCAGTTTCCTTGCATATTTTTATTTGTATGTTGTATGAACTGTTTTATACAGTTGATACAACAGGGGTCTTCATAACATCACCACGAGCCAGTCAGCAGCATTTTTACTTACTTATCTATTATTATTATCATCATCATTATCTTTAATCACTGGAGAATACTTTTCCATCGGGGGAAAAAAAAAAAAAAAATCTGATCATCTATCATCTCTTGGCTTATGCTATCCGATTCCGTTCAGCTTAGAGGTATTCCCTTGCATGAAATATGTGAATAGATCATTTCAAAATAGGCACAGCCTCAAGAGAACTTCAAGCTTCCTAACTATAATTCGTCGTTGATACCAGCGCTTCTTTTCTTAGGGACAGTATCGGGCAAAAGATGTGGAATCATAGAGATGATAAAGGAGGTATTTCAGTAGGGCAGCAGAAAAGACAGTAAATATTGAAAATTATCAGCATTTTTCTTTGAGTGGAAATTAGTCTCCAATAAAAAAAATAAAAAAATACTACATGGCTCTGATCTGAAGAATTGTGACTAAATTCCCCAAAGTCCTGACTACATAAAAAATTGCAGTTAGTAACCCCATACGGAAAGATAGACAGATATATAGATAGATAGATAGGTAGATAGATAGATAGATAGATAGATAGATAGATAGATAGATAGATAGATAGATCGAGAAAGGGATAATGTGTGCCAAACTGGAAGTGAGAGAAATGGAGTGGAGGTGAGGGTGGAGGTGGGGAAGAGACCCGTCTCAGTTCTTGTAGCCGATTTGACTCTCTGGAAAATGTCTGTATATAAATTCGACGTGTGTTTACTTAGGCGTGTTGAATACGGCCGGTCTTGAAAGGTGATTTGACCTTTAAGAAATTTAGGGGAACGCCGATCGACCTGATCCCTATCTGACTGAAG
>NC_134792.1:37969900-37974900 GCF_046742065.1 Oratosquilla oratoria | reverse complement strand
GAAATGCTAATAGGAATTTTAGATTATCAGTAGGAGATATTTTGCTGGAATAGGATAGGTTAGATTTGGTCATCACTACAATAGGTCAAATTACAGTTATGGTAGATTAGGGGAGGGCGAGGCTAAAGTGATTAAAAAAAAATGGAAACTTTTTCCATAGTAAATATGACATCCAACTGACCTCCTAATATGCTCTAATTTAAAGATACGTCATCTGTATTCTATTTGAAGTATGTGCCTCATATATGTCATGGTCACTTAGTAAAAGCTTAAAGACCTTATAGTTGGTCCTTCATTGAGCTCACATGGTATGTGAGTAATTAGCGTCCGTTTCTTGTTGATAATCACGGGATTCCTCGGTAACCTTTGTGGTTGAACTTTTTCCTTTGGTCGAGAGACACTACAGATGGGTATGCGGGGAAAATTTGTTTCATTAAATCGAACTTCGTTTAATCAACACCAGGGGGTTCCCGAGTGCACTGGGTACCCTCGAGCCATTCCATCCAGATGAACAGCCATAAACGGTCTTCAATTAGATATGTTGATATGCTATAAAGGTAATTGGCAGACCTTACGAATTCAAATTCATACAAATAATTCATTCGTTACGATGCTGTTCGGTAAGTTAGATAAAGTAATTTTGTCTTTTTTTTTAGAGTAAAATTTTAAGCTCTTTAAGTGTTGAATACCCAACCAAAACATTTAGAAATGTTAGTCTGGTCAGAACCAGACTATTCTATTTAACTTTGAGAAACTTACAGTCGGTGTTAAACTATCTTAGGAACACTATCCACTTTCCGGACTAATTCCTCAAGGATTAAGTGTCCCAGTTAAGATATTTGTATATTTTTCCTGGTTAAAACCAGTCTTAAGTAACCTCTGGCATGTAACGAGGTAAAGGTGTCATTATAGAGAAGAAGTTAACTGATTTAATTACCTTAATTTCCTCTCTGCGTCACTGTTCCCCAAGCTGGATAAAATAGTGCGGCGTTAATAGAAAATAAAAAGATTAAGTGCATTACTATAGTGAAGGGGTTTACTTTAGTGTTTTATTATGATGAACATGATCTCATATGGGCAATTGATTGATTCTCATCATTCTAAGCTGTGTAAGCATGTGGGGCTCTTTAGAGGCATCGGTTCATGTCCCACCACTGGTACCCGTTGAATTAGACCTTATGTGCCCATATGACAGTAAATTAAAGGAGAAGGTGAGGAGCCTACGCCAGGAGGCGCGTAGCTGCAGCCAAAGCCGGCACCTTTGCCTTATGTGCTTGGACTGTTGAGGCAGGTAACAGTGTTAGGAATTGGAGGGGAGTGCGGGATTCGAACCCATAACTAAGTGAATGCGAGAGCAGCACGCTTCCGATTAACCCACTAGCGAATTTCAGATCAAATAGATATATTACATTAGAAAGCTGGCTCTTTGAATCTGACACGGAACCCGAAAGCGGGCGCTCCGCGCTCCATAGAATACTGACGAACGAAAACTTCCGTTGCCAGATGGCGACCAGTGAAAGTATAAAATATCTAAAGCAGTTTCCTTCTTTAAGGACTTTGATATGGTCAATTCCAGGAGGTCTTGCTCAGCTTAGAGATGTTCTTCTGTGTTTTTGTGAGTCAGACGATAATATAAATATTTCTTTCACGTTTTCAGGATGTGGTGAGTACCATACAGGAAGAGAATTTTTTTTACTTAATACGACTGTTTTGCATAAGGTAGAACATTTTACAAACGCTTAATGGATTAATAAAAAAAGTCTCAGCCATTTAAAGAGTATTTTTTCCATATGAACAAATTAGTCTAGCGTCTTCCACAACACAAACCTTAAGAGCGACGACATTCCTTATTTTGGTTAATCGAGTTTTTACACATTCGAATTAAATCGTTTAGTGGTCGTCTGAATAAAATATTCAAACGTGACGACATTCCACAACCCAATGTTTTCCGTATTAGTCTTGTTTCTCTTATTAAACAGTGACCTAGTTCATGAAAAAAACACCTTTTTAGTCAGGTATACCCTACCCATGTTGTACATGCAAAGCTAATCATGAAATATATAATCAATTAACCTATGGTTTTTATTGCAGTTCAGAACAGGTGAACTAGCAATTCTTCCAAACCCAAAGTTTTTGTGTGCGCATGCATGCGCGCACGCGCGTGCAAATGAAGGTGTGTGAATGTGTGCGTGCGAGTGCATGAGTGTATGTATTACTTTCTTTGTACGCGTGTTTGTGTGTGCAACTCTTGTTTGAACCAGTATGCAGTCGTGCGCTCCAGCCTGCGCAAGTTAATGTACCAGTTTTGAGCTTCAAGCTAGTTACATAAGAAAGTAAGCGCGAAATGTGTGGCTTATCAAGAGGGCAAGTATAATGTAGCGAGTGTTGATATATCTCGTTCTCAGGAGGAGTAAAGGACTAGCATGATTTCTCTCTCTCTCTCTCTCTCTCTCTCTCTCTCTCTCTCTCTCTCTCTCTCTCTCTCTCTCTCTCTGCCCCCCCTCTCTCTCTCTATTTATTAATTAATATTTTTTATTTATTTACATGTTTGTCTATTCGCTTATTTGTTCATCTATTTATCTACCTTTTTTTCTCACACTATGGTTATTGAGGGCATACTTTTAAACACGGAGGGTATTTCCGGAATGGGTTTCATACTAGTTTTTGTGGCACGATGCTCGTTTAATGGTTGTGTGCGAAGTACCCAAATAATGATTTCATTGATAAATAATTAGACAGCGGACCAGCATGTTGCGCTGAGTTCCTTTCACTGTAGAGAGTGTACTTGTGAAACCGGGAGGTTTATAGTTTATTTGTTTTATTTCATTAAACACCGTTAGATGATATTTTCCTAAGGTTTGGTTTTATCCTGAACGACGTCTCGACTCCTTGGGCTTGGTGCCTGTCCTCACATAAATAACTTCAAATGGAATTTCCGCGAGAAAATCTATAAATTTCGCCACAGCAGGGATGGAACTAAACAGATGTTTCGAGAGGGTTCTGACAACAGCTAGAGATCAGATACGAACGTACCAGAATGGGGTGCGAAGAGGGACCCAGGGAGTGTGCATGTCGCGAGGCGGGAGTGAGGAGAAAGACTCCTACTTAAGGTCAGAGGTACCGAAGTGGGACGTCGACTTGTGGTGACGGGAAGGCGGTCAAGTAATAGTACATGTGTGAGTAGTAATATTGGTTAAGGTGATGGTGGTTTATACGGTGGTGATGATAGGAGACTAGTCGGCGATAGTGATGGTGTTTCTTATGTTGATGAATGGGTTTGCTTCTTTCTCAGCCACTTAGTGGATACTGATCAAGGAACAAAATTGATTCTATGAAATATAAATTTTAGTTAAATGTGTAATATTACCATAAAAACAGAGAAAAAATAACGATGGAAAACTGCAACTCACTGAAATTTAAGAATTAAAATAACCAAATCTGGCAACGTTAACAAAATAAAAACAAAAGACAAAACAAACATTCTAGGTCAAAGCAAACGGAGAGTACATGGTATGACTATTTAAAATACTAGTTCTGCTTGACACTTCGTTGTAATCACTACCCCTTCCGTTTCGGTGGTTCTTTTTTCTTCTAGTCTGTCTGCCAACAGGCTATTCTATCCGTGACACCTTGCCTCAAGACCCGCATTCCTGTATTTGTTGGTAATTTCACTTTCATTATTAATCTCACCAGGATACTATATTCACCCATACAACATTCCTTCAGGGGATAAACAATAACAGAACTTCTAGGCTTACCTACCACTTGAGGGTGATACTTCAGCTTCTGAAATCGCAGCCATGACCAATGCGCAACTCCATCTCAACTTGCACTTGGCCTTTCTGAGAGAGATTTCGTATCTTCGACCACCTTAATCATGATTACTATCTCCAAATTGTTACTATTAATGTCCCCATTATTTTCACCCCCTGCCATTCATAGCACTTCCGTTGTTATCACTACTCGCATCGCTATCATCACCATATTTGTATCCAGCTGCATTACTGCTACCTTACTCAAACCTTCATACCACAAAAAATATGAAAGGTATTTCGACCCTAATATATACAATTTCCTCCACCGCGAAAAACACTTAGGTATAGGCATTGGAGGAATGTATATGTATATGCATGTGTACAGTATATGCATATGCATATGTATATGTATATGTATATGTATATGTATATGTATATGTATATGTATATGTATACGTATATGTATATGTATATGTATATGTATATGTATTTGTATATGTATATGTATATGTATATGTATATGTGTATGTATGTGTATATGTATATGTATATGTATATGTATATGTATATGTATATGTATATGTATATGTATATGTACATGTATATGTGTGTGTATGTATAAGTATATGTATATGTATATGTATATGTATATGTATATGTATATGTATATGTATATGTATATGTATATGTATATGTATATGTATATGTATATGTATATGCATATGCATATGTATACGTATACGTATACGTATACGTATACGTATATGTATATGTATATGTATATGTATATCTATATGTAATTGTGTATGTATATGTATATATATATACATATATATATACATATATATACACACACACACACACACACACATATATATATATATATATATATATATATATATATATATATATATACATATATATACATTGGGAACGTATATAAATAAAATTAAACACGCTGTACAGTGAATAATAATGATATTAATAAAACACCGTAGAAAAAACGAAGACGTTTTGCAGATCGTTCTGCATCTTTGGTTGGAGTGTAGACATGTAAACGAGTGATCAGTATAAATATGAAGCAAGACAAATCTTGGAGGGTGGTCACATATGATTCTCCTCAGCTTGGCTGGCGCTATTTCAGCTATACATCTGCCTAGATGATTGTCTAAGGCATGAGTTTTGGTCATCCGTGGGGTGCTTGTGTGTGTTGTGCGCCTCTGTGGGGTTCCTGTGCGTGGGTGT
>NC_134792.1:37947400-37949900 GCF_046742065.1 Oratosquilla oratoria | reverse complement strand
TCATGCTTGGGTTTGTGGCGATTTGTCTAATGCTTGGGATGGCCTTAAGGTCATCTGCTTGTATATTTAGATTTAGGCTGAACTTTGTATTGTATAATACTTCTAAGATTAAAAGGAGTCTATCACTTGAACATATTTCCAAATTTTAAATGTTTTTTTTTCTATGATGTTTCTTGTTAGTGCTATGCTAGGGACTTCTCTTGAGTGATTTTTAGGGGCTTCTGATTTCAAGTAATATTAAAGGCGACGGACTAATCTCATCGTCGTCATGCTAATACAGGTGGAGGGGAGGACTTCACATTTCCCTTGTGCACATGTAAACCTATGGATGACAGGTGATTTCTGAAGTTCCTTTTCTTTCTTGGTGGACGCTGTTTAAGTAAGAGTTGACTGGTCTTCCTTGTCTTATAATAAGTCACCAAGTTAAGTACTCTGGGCTGACTGGTTTAATGTTCCTCTTTATAATCTGCTTTAATCTGATAAAAAGATAAATTTGTAATAGATACTAATTTTCTCTTTATTGTTATTATCTTTGTACCAACCGTTCATTGTTTTCTTGGTCTGGTGGTTAACATCTTTCTCACTAAAGCAATTATAGTACTAAGGTGGAGTGTTCCATTTCATTGTGTACTTTTTTCCATTAAATCGAACGCTCTACCCAAATATTAATCAATAATGGGTTCAGTGAGAAAGATATTAACCATCAGATCAAGAAAATAATGAACCACTGGTGCAAGGACAATGATAATAAAAATAAAGAGAAAATTAACATCTATTATAAATCTACTTTTTATTAGTTCATAAAGAAGATAAATGTGTAATTAAACATTATAAACAAGGATATTAAACCAGTCAACCCTGAGAAAGTACTTAACTTGGTGATTTATTATAAGGCAAAGAAGACCAGTCATCTCCTACTTAAAGACAACCCCCACCAAGAGAGAAAAGGAACTTCAGAAATCACATGTCATCTTTAGGCTTACATGAGCACGAGGGAACTGCGAAGCCCTCCCCTCTACCTGTACTGACATGACGACAATGAGGTTATTCTGTCGCCTTTCATACCACTTGGCATCAGGAGCCCCTAAAAATCACTTAAGGGAAGTCCATAGCGTAACACTAACAAGAAACATCATAGAAAAATAAATTCAAAATTTGGAAACATGTACAGATGATAAACGCCTCCAAATTTTACAAGTATTATACATTATAGAGTTAAGCCCAAATTTAAATATACAAGCAGATGACCTTAAGGTCCCAAGCATGAGACAAATCGCCACAAACCCAAGCATGAGACATAGCACCAAAAATCTATGTGCGAGAAAAAACGCCACAAGCCCAACCGTACGACATTTCGTCACAACACGAAGCCGGAGGCTCCCCCTAGCACGTGACATTTCATCACCGCCTGAGTTAATATGTAGCCTCTCCCAGATGACCGGTAGCCTCTCGTAGTGAAGAGCAAGTATAAAAACTTTAGTATAAAAAGTAATTTAATTAGATAATTCACGGAATTAATTCTTATCCTGATCAGATAGAATATCCCCAAAGCTACTGAAGAAGGATTTTGAGCCTAAAATCGTGATATAGCAAACATGACCACCTATAGTGAAGTCACAAACCTTTCAAAGGAGCCCACCTATAGTGAAGTCATTAACCTTTCAAAGGAGCCTAAGTTCATATTAAGGCATTAACCATCACTTTTAATGAAGTATGCAAAAGAGAAAATCTCCTCCCCATATATACTACTTATATATATGTATATATATATATATCTATATATATATATGTATATATATATATATCCATATATATATATACATATATATACATATATATGTATATATATATATGTATATATATACATATATATATCAGCATCGCTGTACTATCAGCTGACACTTCAGCTCTGGTGGGCAAGGGGATGTGTGCGTGTATGTGCGTAAGGTCACAGCATCAGTCACAGATCGGGCCATATGTGAGGTCTGAGGTCTTTTCCAGGCGAGTAATTGGTTAATACCTGTTGATCACGAACCCTATATATGATCCAAGATAGTGTTGAATCTCAGACAGACAGACAGACAGACAGACACACACCTACACACATTTCTCTTACCTGAGTGTGGTTGTGCATATTTCATTTGCTTAGAATCGGAGTAAGATCATCGGTATATAACTACTGGAAAGATAACATACATATCTAGATTTCAATACAAACATGTTTCATTTTGAATCATAGTGAATTACACAGAATTACTCACTTTTGATTCAGTCCTGAGAAACTCACCTAATTAAACGCAAACATACATGGACACATATACGCCCGTGGATGTAAACCAGGATGCACGCCCGCAAGTGTACGGGCACAACTGAATAAACAATTTTTGCAGTTTGAGGACAAGCAAATATACACAACCTCAAAAATGCATGTCATCCAATGCAGAGTGCATAAGAGTTCATTTGCATTTTCAAAGTGGAATGCTTTGTAACTAAAACGACT
>NC_134792.1:37934900-37942400 GCF_046742065.1 Oratosquilla oratoria | reverse complement strand
GCGGCGCGTCGATATGACAGCAAACCTATCAATGAGCTTGCTCGCATCTGTCTGGTTCCCTGTCTACCTTTCTGTGTACCTTTCTGTGTGTCTGTCTATCTGTCTGTCTATCTGTCTATCTTTCTACCTGCCTGCCTGCCTGCCCGTCCGTCTGTCTATGTGTCAGTCTCTGTCTGTTTGTCTTTTTTTCTGTGTCAGTTTAATTCTCATTCTACCTGTCAATCAATAAGGATTTCAGAAACTTGCAGAGTATACTTATGAACAAGTCAAGCATAATAACAGGTTCAGTTTAAGCTATGCAATTAGAATAACTCATTTATTCTAATTGCTAAACTAGTCAAATAAGCGGTGTTTTTTCCGCCTGGTTTTGTGACCATCCTAATGACTAGACAACTGTTATTACCCGGGAAACTTAAGCGCGGTTCACACGAATAATGTTTCGGCAACAAGTTCCCGCTTTCTCGTCAGCTGTTTCCCGCTTTGTTCGTGTGAACATCGGTTGATATGAGAAAAGCGGGAAAAAGATGCCGAAAAAACGGGAGCTTGGTGCCGAAACATTGCTCATGTGAACCGCGCTTTACCTTCATACCAACAATGACTTGTGGTTCACAATGATGGGTTCATTTGCCCTTCCTCTAAAATTGTTATGCCCAGTCTCCTCTGATAATGTCCTCTAAAGATGCAGTACAGAACAATGCTAAACGATTTAATGGATTTTAGTTGAATATCGCTATTATGAATGGATCAAGACACTTGAAATCTCCCGAACTCTTCATAACTTGAGACCAATTCTAGAAAAAGAAAAAACATCTGGAGTCCACGACAAAAGAAAATCATAGTCTTCTTCTTCAAGAAAAGAAGAAGAAGAAGAAGAAGAAGAAGAAGAAGAAAAAGAAAAAGAAAAACCTCCAAGGAGTGAAATGTTGCAAGATCAAGAGTCTCCGTCCTCAAATGGTGTTTACTCTGAAAAAAAAAAAAACATATATAGTGGATGCAAGGACTACGAGTTTTATCTCATGAAGAAAGATTAGATACAAGGAAAACTACATCCAATATTCAGGGACTGTAGCAAAGGGTCACGAACCGAAGGTGCACATATTTTTGTTGAGCTTAGGATGATAAATTGAAGAGTAAAAGACAGGACCCCAGGAGCGTAGCTCTGTTCCTGTATACTGCAATTAGGTAAATACACACTCATATTCACACGCACACATCCACACGCCACCCCACGTGCGCGCGCACACACACACATAAACATACAACCACACGTACACACACACACACAAACAAACACACAAACACACAGACATACGCGCTCGTTAGCGGACACTTACCACCTGTGCCGGGGGTAGGCTACCCTCAATGTTGACTCCACCTGGGGTCAAAAGAGTTTTTGTGGACTGGGTTGGGCCTGGCACCTGCGCCGTCGGAGTACGCGAGTCGAAAGTGGATTTAAGGATCAGACTGGACTGACAGGAGAGAAGTGAAGGGGAATCGAGGATGGTGGAAGGTTTGGCGAACGAGAATAAACTTGCACGGTGGGTAGGAGATAGGAATAGTTGCGTCTCACATAAAACGGAAAGGGTGATTGTGGGGTTTCTATGGCGTCCATAGATTCGGAATAAAGATTGCTATCAAAATAGAACATGGAGAAAGTCCACCAATTTATCAACTGGGATGCGACATGCATTTATTATTAGTAGGTTACGCTAAAATTATAGAAAAAAATCAAGTGTACAAAGTTGCGTGAAAAAAAAGATGGGTGAGTGACAAAAAAGGTCATTCTTGTGGATTAAAATGGAATATGAACATGAAAATAGAAGATAAATGCAGGAACTAGAGAAAAGAAACGACATAATAGAAAGAGATAACAAAACATAACGCACAAAGTATGAGCAGAAAACATTATGAAGCGTGTTGGTCATTGAACAAACACGTCGAGTATAAAAATGAGTACGGATGAGAGTGTGTGTTGGTTTGTGGGTCTTTGGTGTATGTATACATATATATATATATATATATATATATATGATTCACCATTGTCTTGGATCACGTGTTGGACTCGTGATCGACAGCTATTAACCTCCCGGAAGAGAGCTCAAAGCTCGTATGACCAATCTATGGATAATACTGTGACCTTACACGCACCCCACCCCCGCAATTAATTCCCAGCCCACGAGAGTTGGAGTAACAATCCGCAGCACAGCGATACTGAAATTATTTCAGCACTGGGCGGTATTTGAACCCGGACTGCCGTAGTGTGTGTGTGTGTGTGTGTGTGTGTGTGTGTGTGTGTGTGTGTGTGTGTGTGTGTGTGTGTGTGTGTGTGTGTGTGTGTGTATGCCCATGCATGCGTGACTGCATATATGTGCGTGCGTACATATGTGTCTCTAAGTGTGCGCGTGTGTGTATATTTGCATGTATGTGTGTGTGTTTGTGTACGTGTGCGTGTATATGTGTCTCTATGTGTGCGCATGTGTGTATATTTGCATGTATGTGTGCGGGTGTATACGTACAGTCTTGAATATCATATTAGATTTGTGATCGACAACTATTACTCTCCCGGATGACAGCTCGGAAATGATATACAGTATGGCCTAATCATGGATGATACTGTGACTTTACACACACACACACACACACACACACACACACACACACACACACACACACACACACACACACACACACACACACACACACACACACACACACACACACACACACACACACACACACGCACACACACGCACACACACACACACACACACACACACACACACACACACACACACACACACACACACACGCACACACACGCACACACACACACACACACACACACACACACACACACACACACACACACACACACACACACACACACACACATACACACACACACATCCACATACTCACACACATACACACACACACATCCACATCCACACACACACACACACACACACACACACACACACACACACACACACACACACACACACACACACACACACACACACACACACACACACACACACACACAACCACACACACACACACACGGCTCGGTGGCGGATTGGTAAAGCACTGGCCTCACAAGCCAGAGAACCGGGGTTCGATTCCCGGTCGGGCGGAGATAAGTTGGGTTTGTCTCCTTTCACGTGTAGCCCCTGTTCACCTAGCAGCGAGTAGGTACGGGAAGTTAGTCAAGGAGTTGTGACCTTGCTGTCCCGGTGTGTGGTGTGTGAGTGGTCTCAGACCTACCCAGAGATCGGCTAATAAGGAGCTCTGAGCTCACTGCCGTAGGGTGGTGTCTGGCTGTCTCGACAGAGACTGCAGCAGATCCGAGGTGAATGAATACACACACACAGACACACACACACACACACACACACACACACACACACACACACACACACACACACACACACACACACACACACACACACACACACACACACACACACACACACACACACACACACACACACACACACACACACACACACGTACAGGCACACATATACACATATTTACCAACCAGAGTTGGATTGCCGGATCGTAGTGCAGCGATGTAAAATATTTCAGTCCTGGGTGAAACTCGAACTTGGATCACCGAATTAGCTCTCTAGCGCAGTACCACCACACCATCCAGCCGTGCGAGCGTATGCGTGTGGTTTTGCACTGCACATGTGTGTGCATGAACATGTGCGTGTATTTGTGAGTGCGCGAGTGTGTGTGTGCGTGTGCGGGTGTGTGTGTGTGTGTGTGTGTGTGTGTGTGTGTGTGTGTGTGTGTGTGTGTGTGTGTGTGTGTGTGTGTGTGTGTGTGTGTGTACCAGCGCGCGCACGTGTATGTGTATGTGCGTAACGTTGTTTCTTGTGGGTGAAGGGTGTGGGTGGATGATGAAGAGAGGTGAAGGCTACTGATGATGGACGCGTTTGAGTGGGGGGTGGTGGTGGAGGGACGGTGGATGTAGAAAGGCCGGTTGCCCAGTGTCCAGCGGTTGCCTGAAGAAGTCCCGGATAAAGTTAAATATGAATTAGTGACAGGGTGTTCTGTTTTTGGCGCCGGTCTCGTAATGGTGATAATAGTTTTGGTGGATATAGTAGTGATAGGGGTAGTACCAGTGGTGGCGGTGGGGCGACGTTGGTGTTGGTGATAGTACAGGTATGGTGATCAGCAGACAGTGAAGGGGAAGACTAGGCTTAGGCGGTTAGAGGTCAGAGATGTTAAGTGGTTCAAGGTGGAAGACGAGAAGTAAGTTGCGAAAGGTAATAACTGGTCATCATGTATGACTGGTGATTTACACAGAGATGAGACTGAGCTGAGGCGAGAAGTAGGGGAAGCAGTAGTGAATGAGTTAAGACAATGAGTAGGCTGAGGAGGAAGACTGCAAAGAAACAAGGTCGGATGAAAAAAAAAAAAATGGAATGACGAAGGGAGTAAGTGTAGGAGTGTGTGGAAACGAATTAGCTCACCATCGCTCAGAACTCCACCTTACCTGATTAGAATCATCTGGGCTCCTAGACAAAGCGTCTCGAGTGCAACTCGAACATAAGCGGGTTACTCGAGACATTACCCATTTACTATCTGGAATTCCTTCTTAGATGAGCACCAACTAAAGAAAGTCTTTAAAGTGGAACACGGGTATAATGTGTTAACAATGTCTGTACAGGTAAAGGGCGGGGAAAGGTGGGTTGAGAGATGAGGAATAAAATTGACTGGCAGTAGCCAGAACGTAACGAATTAATCAAGATAAAATATAATTCTTGCTTTCGAGGGCGTGTCACGACGGTAAATGGCACAGATTAGATGTAGCCAGAAATAGAGGGACAAGGCCAGTCATAAAGAGTTAACTCCTTTTGCTATGATGACCTCCTTTACATATTTCATTCTAGTTACAAGTGACTATTTAGATGGGAGTAGAAGCCCGTCCTGAAGAAGTTGTCTATCGCATATAACTTCTTCGTTACGATAGCTCTCTTTAAAAGTTTTGTTTTGGTTAATTACAGACAGGATTATTACAGACACAGTTATTCAGGCAGGATCCTATGCTAGTGGGTTCAATGTTCTTGGATTTGTTTGACACATCTTCAGCAAGTTAAGGTCAACCGTCATTGTTTATTGCAGCTGATACTAGACGGTTTTATTCAGTTGAAGGGTTGATTCAAGACTATGGACTATTTTATTCACCTCTGTGGCACCTCTTCAATAGTAATAGGATTATAGCTTTTAATTATCGGGTCACACTTAGCATATTTTCCTGCCTGTCACCAGGCCAAGTGATCAATTTTCTCAATTTGTACAAATACAACTAAAAGAGGAGGAATGATGAAGTAGGCAAAATATAATGTTTAAGTGATATGAAACGATTCATTTACTTGCATGTGTCTTCGTCCTGAACAGCACATTTACTCTTCCTACCATCAAAGATCACCATCAACCGAGAGAAAATGTGTGAGTCCTTAAAAGGTTGATACCTATCGCAACGCTGTTAATATATTCATTCATTCAGCCGCTGGAATTCCTACCATTTCTCATAGGTTAAAATTCATGTCGATTAATCCATTCTGGCGACGGCTAGAGGATTTCACTTAGCCAGTGGTAAGCCTCTTACTTCCCTTTGAGTCATGACCCAATCATATCAGTTATTAACCCTGGATTGAAATTCCACTAAGGCCACAGCCCGTCACTATGAAAGTCTATGTCAGTCCAATAGGTAAGGTGATATCTTAATGAATTCAGACGATCATATTCCGAGTTTGCTCTGCAGATAAATAGAATCATTTAGCATTATCTAGAAAGGGAAATCATATGGTCAGAGGTGGGGCTGGGGCGGGGAGAGAAATTGATCGACTGAATGAAAGACTAATGGAATGGGTGACCGGTCAAATCTGGGGCCCTTAGTACTAAGACAGATAGTGCTGAAGACCACTCTGTAGTAAAAATGATAAATAAATGCATAGGGATTAAACAGAAATAAGTAATAGAAAAATAGAAACGAGCATACGACAAGAGATATTATAGAAATATCAAAACTTAAAATAAAAGCTTAGGAATACAAAAGATGCTTAGTTTATCGATTGAATACTGCCTAAGATTATCAGCTTTGGATGGGAGGCCTTATGTCCTATTAAGGAAGGCGTGGTTTTGCCTCCTTTCAAACACAATCCCAGCTCCCTATGTCCCTGTACCGTTCATCTTAAGGAAGAGGAGGAAGGACTGAGTAATCGTTGAACAAGAAAACAAGTGTAAACAGATAATACTACAAGACAAGGAGATATTCAGTTAACCAATGCAGCTGAATGCAAGGTGAATGAAAGCTGTAACATGTAGGAGTAAAAGACACAGAAAGGCAATTGACGTGCACAGGATTGTGCGTTGACTTCCAAGGCTTCAAGATGGCCCTCAACAACAAAAGAGATTGCTTGGCTCCTGTGTTCGGGCGACCTTGTCTGAGCTGGATGTAGGTAATGTCTTTTCTTTGTGACCTTTCTTATTTGGGTAATAAGAGGTTTGGTCTTGGACACAGGAAAGAAAAGAGAGAGAGAGAGAAATAGTAATTGAACCACTGCTATTCAAGACCACGTTTTCTATACGTTCTTGGAGAAAATGCACCTCTGGGCATTAGTGTGGGTCCAAAAAGTTTAATGTGGAGCTGTCGGAGACAAAGATGAAGAAGAGTTGCGGTCGAGAAGGTGGCGTCATCCGTCGGTGGAGGAGGAGGCTACAGCGACAGGAGGTGGAGGGAGTTGCAAGTCTGCTTTTGGTAGGTCGCTTGGAAGGTTTCGTTCTATTGGGGTCATGGGTTAACGAAGGGACTGAGGTATTTCATGTTTGTGGTCAGAGGAATGATGAAAGGCCTTTGCGTTTGGCCAAAAAAAAAAAAAAAAAAAAAAAAAAAATCAGAAAAGTTGATCGTTCATTAAGAATTTGATTATGGGTCACAGTACTGAACAGATACACTCATAAGCAGTCTGGAAAAGAGTAAATTCTTGAGTATATTAAGCAAAAGTAGATTATAAAAAGATTCCAGTCATGGATAAGCTAAGCACTGGTCCTTTCATAGGCGGACTGGGCAAGAATCAATCCTAGACAAGAGTCTAATCATAAGAAGATAAAACAAATGTCCATTAATTGGTAGGTTGGACAAGGATCTATATATGGCCGCATTAGATAAAAGACTTTTCATAGGTACAATGGACAAGTGTTCCTTAATTGTAGATTGGATTAGAATTCGTTCATGGGTAGATTGAAAAAGTATATTAATGAGTAGATTAGAAAGAGTTCATATATAGGTAGAGTGGACAATAGTCCATTCTAAGGTATGTTAAGGAATTGTCCATTCACAAGATTGAAAAAGTATATTAATGAGTAGCTTAGAAAGAGTTCATATATAGGTAGAGTGGACAATAGTCCATTCTAAGGTATGTTAAAGAATTGTCCATTCACAGGCAGGCTGGACAAGAATACCTTGTTGTGCGGAATGAGCAA
>NC_134792.1:37924900-37927400 GCF_046742065.1 Oratosquilla oratoria | reverse complement strand
TCTCTTCATCTATCTGTTTTCTTCTCCATCTCTCTCTCTCTCTCTCTCTCTCTCTCTCTCTCTCTCTCTCTCTCTCTCTCTCTCTCTCTCTCTCTCTCTCTCTCTCTCTCTCTCTCTCTCTCTCTCTCTCTCTCTCTCTCTCTCTCTCTCTCTCTCTCTCTCTCTCTCTCTCTCTCTCTCTCTCTCTCTCTCTCTCTCTCTCTCTCTCTCTCTCTCTCTCTCTCTCTCTCTCTCTCTCTCTCTCTCTCTCTCTCTCTCTTTTTCCCTTTTCTCTTTCTCTCTTGGTCAATCTCTCCCCATGTATATGGTACTGACTGCATAAATTTAATGCAATAAAAATCTAGGAACTTTAGTGATGTCTAGTCATGCAGTCTATTATGAATAGAAAATAGTCACTACTTAAAAGAGATGTTGATGATTTTTAATTCTGTTTCCTCTCTTTTCTGTTACCCTTTCTAAATCTTTTCTTTGCTTCCTCTATGACTCCACACCCTCGTATCTGCAGATGAAAAACACTCTCTTTCCCTGTCTCTGTAGGTCTGGTTGTCTCTTCCTCTCTTTCTCCTCTTTCTCCTTCTCTTCCTTCACATTTTTACTCTCTCACCCTCACACTTTCTCTCTCTCTCTCTCTCTCTCTCTCTCTCTCTTTCTCTCTCTATTAATCTATGTACATTTTTTTCCTTTCTCGTTCTCGCTCGCTCTTTTTCGTCTTTCTTTCTCTTTCGTTGCCTGTTTCCCTCTCTTTTCTCTCTCCCTTTACCTATCTTCCTAACATACTATTTAACTTTCATCGTCCATATTATCATTTTTTTCATGTTCTATGGACATTCTTACACAATTTATTCACTTTCATATCTTGGGCTTAGGAATCAAGGCTGGGCGGGTGAGCATAATGTTTTACCCTTCCAGTTTACCATTGCAACCAAGGTGAGTTCTAATAGACATCAGTGAAAGGAACACTGCCTCCCCCCCTCCCCCCGCTCATCCCCGTTTCTTCCAACTTCCCCTTCTCCTCCCACCCCCGCCGACCTCCATCCCATTCCCCCCACCCCCACCCACCTTGCAAGACGCTCATCGTCACAGAACCCCACCCTCCACCATCCTCGTGGCCACTGTCATTAAACTACGAGAGGAATATCAAAACAGAATCGTAGGAAGTGAAGGGAGGGAGAAAAGAGTGGGTATGAGAGAGAGGGACTAGGATTATGAATGAAAGTGTGTGAGTGAAAGTGTTAGTGTAGGTGTGAGGTCATAAGTGTGTTTGTGAATATCAGTGCGTAAGTGTTGGTGTAAGTGTGAGTGTGAATGTAAGCGACTGTGAATGTGAATGTGAGTGTTAGTCTGAGTTAGAGTGTGAGTATGATGGTGAATGATGTGTGTAAGAATGTGAGTATGAACATGAGTGTGAGCGTGGAGGATTGGGGAATGGTGGAAGAGGAGCAAGAGATAGGAATATCTGGACACTACCCTTCACCGCCTCTTTCATTACAGACTTCAGGGTTGAGAAAGGAATTCAGGTCCTGAGAGCGGCCGGTGCCAACTAACGGAGCAGCCGAAAGGGCATCTATGGGTTCGACTTGAAAGGAGTTTCATCGGACCAGGAATGGAGTGTTCTTAGAGTTGCTATATATCAGTGGTTCCTAAGGTTTTTTATCTTCGTGCCTCTTTAGTACGTAGCTCGAACATCTACGCCCCTTTTAGTAGTCAGACTTTATCTGCACGTCCCCGTGATAGTTTAGACCTTGTCTAAATGCACCGCCACTCCTTCCGCCAGAAATTAAGATAAATAAATCGTACATTTATCTGAGGGTAAAGATAAGAAATGCGTGCGTTGTCTTATTTTATCGTTCAATTTCATATATGCTCAGAGAAGCTCTTACTTTTCTCTCCGTGTCCGCGCACTCTTGAAGACACTCACCTTGGGCACACCGTAATCTCTTCTTTCCCCTTTTTTTTTTTTGTGGGATAGCAGCCGCCCTAAAAACAACAACTTTTTATTCTTGGGAGTCACTCTGCCAACGAGTTCAGTATACCTAAACTCACAAGTTGTCATTAATCCTCGCTGGCTCCTTCCACCAATTTTCGTGGACTACAGATAAACAACGCACCTCACAGCGGCCGTACCATGTGCAGAATGCTTCATGCCAAGACTTTGGTCAATTTGTCTCAATTGCTTTCGAAGGGATGCAACTGGGATGACTGAAATATTTTGGAGGCAGTCAGAATAGAACGAAAAGTGACATCTGGTACGGAATGGGTTAGGCGAGACAAGCTCCAGTGGTCCCTTCACTTTCGAAGGGGCGGGAACTACGGAGTCGAATAAAATAAACTGGTGTTAGAAGGAATAAATCATAGGTACCATTTGGCACGACAGGGGTCGAGACGGATATGTCTGCGGATATCGTAATACAAAAACATTTGTTCTACGAAAACGTATATTACATTCTGCGATGGTTCACTTCGCGTGAAAAGATCAATCCTACTATTAAATAAGGGTTCA
>NC_134792.1:37917400-37922400 GCF_046742065.1 Oratosquilla oratoria | reverse complement strand
ATACAATAGCCTGATAGTGGCCAACATAAAGGGAAGAGGTTAGCCAAAATAGGATATAAGCCATTCTCTATGAAGACGGTGTCAATTAGAGTAATTATCGTGATTGCTGCCAGAATAAAAGGCTATCTGGTTCAGAAAATATTAACGTACCAGATGATACGTACCATGTAGAAAGCTCGGTCAGGAATTCTGAATATTTTTTATGGCTACTTTCTGATCTATAGATTAAGATGACTAAATAATTTTTTGAATATACATTTTTTTTTGCATTACTCTTTTGGGTTGACGTAGGTATTTCAATGGTACTGTTATTCTGTTATATAATCTACAATTCTAACACTAAAATGAATTACAGTAATTGAACTTAGAATTACAGTTTTCTTCGTAGCAAACAACTGGGAAGAAAAAGAGAGTAGAGCTTAGAGCAGAGCTCTAAGCCATTCTAGAACATATAAAGCTTTCTCTCTCTCTCCCTCCTATTCTTTTACATTCATCCCTCCATTTACTCTCTCATCTTATCTTCTTCTCTCATTCTTTCTTTCCCTTCCTTCCTCTCTCTTCCTTTCCCATTGTCATTCTAAGGCTTCGTCCATTGGTTCTGCCTCTACCTCTTTCTCTGCTTCTTCTGACCTTCATTGCTGTCTCCTCTCCATCCTCACACACTCCCACCTCCACCCAACAGTTTATCCGTAACTGGACTTTGCCCTTATTTCTTCATAGTTCTTTTGTGTCATTGTCTTCTTCACTACTCTGTGTCCCTTTCTCTTTCACTAGTCCACTGCTAATCCAGTTGTAAATCTTACAGCTCTATTATCAGTGTTACATATGTATTCTAATTCTATTTCTTTTAACCCCTTCCATACAGAATAGTTATTTCTTTTTTATTTTGTCTACCTACTGTACTCATCTCTATCTTAATACTTCCTTGGTAGTGAGGGGGTTACAGCCTATCTTGATTAATTCTTTCCAAACTGACTTTCACTTTATTTTTTGTTCGGGGTTGCACAAGTGTACTTTATTCACCCATGTGGCACTCCCTCTATGGAATAGGAATTGGTGAATCGAACTAACTTTGTTTTGATTTTTTGCTCATAAGGTATTCATTGTTTTTTGCTCAATCTTTTTCTGTTTCTTTACTTGGCGAAGTTCAATGCAAAGTGCTAAGTTGTGTTAACTCCTCTGAAAATATTTGAGTTCGCTTCTTCGTATGAATAAAGCGTGTTTTTTTTTTTCTGTTGATACCATTAGTAATTGTGTCAGACTTACTTAATGTGTTCCTTTCATAAAAGCTCAGATGTATATAAACAAAATGTTCTATTTCGTTTTTTTCAGGAGCCTGTTGACGAAAAATGTATTGCAGTACTTGATAACACCACCCTATTCTTGGAAGAAGATCTCAATTAAAGACTGGTGGTCTTTCGACATCGTGCGAGTTTGAGAGGCTCTTCACATATATATATATATATATATATATATACAGGGGTTGGACAAAATAATGGAAACACCTAACATGTTGGCATCATAATCTTTGAACATGTTTTAAACAATCAAAACTTGACATATTTTAATGTTTTATTGTATATTATTGTTGCTATTTGAAATGTTTATCTAAAATAAATGTTTTTTTTTCAGATATTAAAAGAAATTGGTCCGACCCCATAAAAATGGCAGACCTCTCGGACTTTAAAAGAGGCCAAATTGTTGTCGCTCGTATGGCAGGCGCTAGTATAACGAAAACTGCTGAATTGCTTGGTGTTTCAAGAGGTACTGTCTCAAAAATAATAACTGCCTTTGAAAGAGAAGGAAAAACGTCCTCAGCAAAGCACAGGTATGACCGAAAGTTGAAGTTATCTGAGAGAGACCGTTGGACTCTAAATCGAATTGTTAGAAAGGATCGTAAGACCACGGCATCTAAAATCACTGCAGAGCTCAATGAACACCTACAAAACCCAGTTTCACAAAAAAACTGTTCGTCGGAAGCTGCACAAATTTGGATTCCACGGAAGAGCTGCAATTAGAAAACCTCTGCTCTCAAAGACAAATGTTTCAAAGCGTTTAGAGTGGTGTAGAAACCACTAGAATTGGTCCCTCGAGCAGTGGAAAAATGTGATTTTCTCTGACGAATCATCGTTTTCCTTATTTCTGACCTCCGGCCTAGTGTAAGTTTGTAGACAGCCGAAAGAAGCCTTTCATCCAGACTGCCTTCTCCCAACCGTAAACCATGGCGGGGGTTCTGTGATGATCTGGGGTGCTATTTCTTGGAAATCCGCCGGGCCAATGATTTCCCTTCATGGAAGAATTAACAGCCGAGACTTTTTAGGAATTTTGGGCGACCAAGTTCATCCTATGGTTCAAGAACTGTTTCCGGAGGGGAACGCCATCTTTCAAGATGATAATGCCCCAATCCATTCAGCTAGAATTGTTAAAGAATGGTATGAGGAACATTCTAATGAAGTTGAGCATCTCATCTGGCCACCACAATCCCCAGACCTCAACATTATTGAGTCTTTATGGTCGATTTTAGAGAATCAAGTAAGAAGTCGATTTCCGCCGCCATCATCTCTAAAAGAACTGGAGGGTTTTTTAACTGAAGAATGGGTTAAAATTCCTTTGGAAACAATTCACAATCTGTATGAATCAATACCTCGGAGAATTGAGGCTGTAATTGCCGTAGAAGGTGGACCTACACCATATTAAAATATATTTTGTTGATTTTTCAAGGTGTTTCCATTATTTTGTCCAACCCCTGTATATATATATATATATATATATATATATATATATATATGTATATATATACATATATATATATATATATATGTATATATATATATATATATATATACTAAATTCAAATTCCTTTTTTGTATTGGCCATGGTTCACTCTGCTTGCACCATTGCTCAGTATATGAATGTCATAAACATCTTTATCAAATTTCTCAAAATCAAAATACGAATATGTCTTCAGTACTTTTTACCATCTCTTCATCATAATCCTCTACCTCCTCCCCTCACACACACCAACCCGTGCCGGTCGGCCTTCCTTTGCTCTTCCACATCCCCACCTCAGGTCACCTCGGCCCTTTAAACCTCCCCACCTTATCCCCAACACCCAAAGAAACTTTTACGCCTTTTCAAAGAGCAGTATATATGTATATGTATATGAATATATATATATATATATATATGTATATGTATATGTATATGTATATGTATATGTATATGTATATGTATATGTATATGCATATGTATATGTATATGTATATGTATATGTATATGTATATGTATATGTATATGTATATGTATATGTATATGCATATGTATATGTATATGTATATACATATATATATGTATATATATACATATATATATATGTATATATATATATATATATATATATATATATATATATATATATATATGTGTGTGTGTGTATATATATATGTTCCGTTGGTTTGTTTGATCAGAATCTTAGAAAACATGAATGTAAACTTTTGGATTCGGATAAAAAAAAACTAGGTAACGAGCTTGGCTATATGCCTCCTATATGTATAATAAAACGTAAACAAATATACTTGATGTCTATTTCAATACATTATTCTCTCTAATGGTTACATATACAGTCGACGGTACAGCACTGTAGATCGGGGTCCTGATACACTATAAATCTGAAGTCTAAATATTGTTGTGGGATCACATGATCTACAGAATAATTTGTAGATCATTAATTCTTTCAAGACCTTTGGGTTACAAACCTCAATTGGTTATATTTTTTTATGGTCACCATTTCTTTCTTGTTTGTCAATTGACCTAACCTGAACAGAAATTATATCTATCATTACCAGTCAATTTTCGCGACCAGTTCTGTACGTACAAGATGAGAAATGAACGTGGACAATAACTTATACAAATCAGACTACCCTAAAGATGATAGAATATCAATATTTACCAATACATTTATTAATAACAAATCGTCTTAAAAATGATAATATAAAAGCATCACGCTAGATCACGATCATTCTAAGCTTGTTCCTTCAATGCACTGTTCCTGGACGATGCACAAAAGTTTGGTTACGTGAGGAGGTGCGGCAAGGGATCTCTCTGTTTCTTGTATTCGTATCCGGTAGCCACGGCGAAGACAGAGTAAACAGCATTGTCATTACCAACGAAGCTGTGGAAAGTCCCAAGACTATCAATAAATGGAACAACTTTCTCATCTTCAGACAAACTGAGGAGAGGTCCATGATCTCTGTATTCTAGCCTGCTAGTGGCTTGGACGTTGGTCTGTTCAAGCGCTCCAGTGGTTAAGTACGGCTACAAGTTTGTAGAAACAATCGTGCCAACAGCGTCGTTAATGAAAAGAATAAGCTTCCAGACGAGGTGACTGAATGTAATGCAACTCAAAGCCTAAGAATTCACCTGGATAAACATATAAACAAATGGAGACATCTATTCTTGCATCCGAGATCGTTAGAGACCAAAAGGTGTCTCCTATTAGCATGTTTTGTTGTTCTGACTCATTACGACTCATTGTGACCATACAGACCATATCATCTAGTTGATCATTTTTCATATTCATGGCTTTGAGATTGCAATGACTTTACATTAAAGAAGTTGGTTGCGCTTTCAATTGTACTGCTGTAATGATTCACAAGGTTATTTTCTTCTTCAACAAGAACCTCAGCGCCTGGTCAACATCAGCTTATTTACCAAGGTCGTGCAAGCAGTTATTTGTCAGAAAATTAAGGGCTTTTGGAACTGTGTCGTCACCTCGACAGAAAAACGTCCATCTGAACCCAAAGGTAGGCTGGGAGATTTGGCATATTACAAGAATTTCAAAATTTTCAATTTTTATTCTCCCAAACAACCCGTACCGTGACCATAACCCACCCAAAAGAAAGTTATCTACAAATTGATCATATATCATATGTATCATACATTCTATATCAAGTATTATTACTATGTGTAAAATATCATACCACATTATATCATATATCGTA
>NC_134792.1:37897400-37899900 GCF_046742065.1 Oratosquilla oratoria | reverse complement strand
CTCCTACCTTCTCAGAGTTAGCGCTTCGTGATTGGCTGTCTCAGCGGGCCAATCAGGACGCAGCGCTATACGTCCGCACACCCCCTTGAGCCATAAGGCGGGTTTATAATCTCTGTATGTTTCTAGTATGCTCATTCCTTTGAGAAAGTCGTTAGACGAAACGTCAGGAATAAAGCTTCACCTCCAGTCCATGTTTCCTTTACCGTGTCTATACAACTTGTTCACATGGATTTTCATTTTTATATATATATATATATATTTACACACACACACACACACACACACACACACACACACACACACATATATATATATATATATATATATATATATATATATATATATTCTGTTGAAAACGACAGCAAATTCATTAGAAATTAATTTCTTTCTTAAGCTTTCTAGCTTTCGGAAAGTAGATTTCTGGGGGAATGAGAGGGGAAGAAGTAAATTTCCAATAGACATTGGTAACTTATATTAACACAGAAGTCTATGTTATATACAAAATAAATGAAAATAAACAAAACACAGTATAATAAACCCAAGACGTTTCGCAGATCGTTCTGCATCTTCAGTTGGAATGAAAGGAAGTGTGACCAAAAGGAGTATAAATATGTATAAAGGAAAAAACTTGGAGAGGTCACTTAATGACTCTCCTCTGTTTGGCTGGCGCTGTTTGGTTGGTTCCTAAGCCTAGCCGATCGCCTAAGGCATGACATGTTATCCTCTGTGGGGATATTTTGGACCTTTATGGGTGTTCTCTGATCTGGTCCTTGCATTTTGGTGAGCAAATGTCTCCTGCGTGTAGGTTTCATGCTGGGGAGGAGGGAGAAATCATTTGTTTGTACATTAATAATAGGTTGTAAATCTTTTATGATTACAGCCTCCAAAATGGTCAAACGTTGGAGGTCCTTCTCCTCTGCGACGATTTCTGTGTTGTGTACCATGGTTTCCCTGTCTAGATGGCGTCTGTGGTGGGTCCAAAGGTGTTGTTTCGGTCCTCCTTGTTGTAGGTGAAGGGTGATTCTTCTGGACAGGGTGGTAGTTGTCCTTCCCACGTAGGTAGATAGGGGCGTACAGTCCTCCTCTGGGCAGGTGAATTTATATACTACGTGGGATTGACGTATACCATGAGGTTTTGGGGCGGTGTGATTTCTTAAGATTGGAGAAGATGTTTTCTTGTTCCTGTAGTTCCTGTAGAATATGCTTAAAAGAGAATCTCCTGCCACGCTTCACGAATATATATATATATGTATATATATATACATATATATATATATATATATATATTTAGCTGGTTGGTGTTTGGGAGGAAAATGAAGGGTAGCCACACTAATGTTGAGAAATTATGGAGAGAGAGAATGAAGTGAAAAAGGTTGAGAACCACTGAGATAGACGCTTGATATCAAAGGAAATCGAAGAGAAGAAAAATATGGAGAAGGATACTAAAGGAGAAGAGGGAAAGCAGTGGATGAGAATGAGATGGAGGAAGGAATGAAATAGGTGGAAAACTAGGAGAGATAGAGGAGGAGTAGGATATTGACCAAGAGAGGGGAGACGAGGTGGAACAAGAGAAAGAAAGAAAGGTGAGGAAGGAATAAGAGAAAAAAGAAGAGGAAGAGGAGGAGGGAAATGAAAAGGAGGAGTAAGAAGAGAGACAGGATCGGGAGGAAGAGGAGGGTGTGGTGGAGAGGGAGAGGATGACGAGAAGGTGAGAGTGAAAGCCCCATAGTCCGCGCATCGCATAGCGCCAGCAGCAGCAACGCGTTGTTTTTTTAGAAAACGGTCTGCCACAAACAATACGAACGACATTAGCTGATGGGATGTACATTATGTATCGTACAGTAACATGATCTGTGTCTGTTGTACTCTAGAATACATATGTGCAATACTGCTCCTATGTGAGATTTTTGCTTGTATATGCTATACGGATATGGTGCAGCATAATATAGTACAGGTTTTCATTTTGCTATTTTTTGTTTCTTTTCAATAGAGGGGTGGTGGGAACCCACCAGAATGAAAGGGTTGAAATGAAACTTTATTGTAACACTGAGGTGAACATAACAGATTTTGCATAAAACAACTGTTATTTTTCAGTCGAGAGCCATTGCTTATGATTGAAATTTAATTCTAAAAATGAATTGCGGTAAACAGAAGGCAGCATTTTCGTAGGAGATATGAATAACATATTAGTTGACAACTCTTTACGACAAGTGGAATATATGTAGGACTTACAATATCGGATATTACTGGTCCATGCAACATAGGCTCCTCGGTTATTCCAAGGCTTCTGATTTATCCTTTTTGAATACATGTTTCAGGCTCCAATTTTATAGAATATGTCCCTCAGGGTGAGTGATTAAAAAAAAATCTCTTGCTACGTATATATTGTGAGCTCTAAAGGCGATTATATCAGATTTTGCCACCTTCTTTCTCAAAAAAAAAAAAAAGTACTGAAGAGTATAAGTCTCTCGGGATCATATCAGACAAACACTTAATACAT
>NC_134792.1:37884900-37887400 GCF_046742065.1 Oratosquilla oratoria | reverse complement strand
GCCGGGGTGTGACGAGTAAGATACCTGGCTGCGATATGTGGACGATATCTTACTCGTCACACCCAGGCGTTTCAATCTTCATTGCTTGCAGTCGGCCTTAAACGAAGTGGAGCCCACCATTCAGTTTTCCCTAGAGGAAGAAATCCACCATTCTCTTCCTTTCCTGGATACACATATCTTTAAGTACGGTAACCAGCTTGAATTCAAAGTGTATAGAAAGCCCACCAACAAAAATTATTTAATTCATTTCTACTCCTACCATGATATAAGGACTAAGAGAGGAGTAGTAATAGGCTTCTGCCTTAGGGTATTTAGGATATGTAGTGCAAAATACTTAGAAGAATAGTGCAGTTTTATTAAAGAGACCTTTTTAACACTAAAATTTCCAGAATTTCTTTTAGATAATTGCAGACGGCAGGCCGCTAAGATTCGGGAAAGCCGTAGGCAGCAGGACAGCACAACAAGACGTCTCGTGTTGCCAACCAGCGACGTTGCCACCAACCTGACACATCTTTTAAGAACCACCAACTTGGAAGTAGTGTGTCAGACAAGCAGAACGATAAAAGACATCACGAAGACGAAAATACACAACAACCAGACACCGGGCACCAAAGCCGGCGTTTATCGTATTCCGTGTTCAGGATGTGATAAAGTTTACATCGGAGAAACGTCACGCGACCTGAATACACGAATACGTGAACACCGTTACGACGTCAGGCATGATGTCACCACCAATGCATGTGTGACACATAGAAGCAAGGAAAACAATCTTATGGACTGGAAGAATGCAGAGCTGCTGATACGAGAACCAGACAAAATCGGCAGAAAGTTTTTAGAAGCAGCAATCATTCAAGGAATGAACACTATTGAACAAAACAGGGGCATGTCTAACATCTCGCCTTACATAATTCACCTAATACCTATGGCCAGCAAAATTTTAAATATTTAAACAACCCTTTGTGGACATTTCGCCCCTGGACGTTTGGGCCAGCATTCTCATCCTTTCCCAGTGTTCAATCTCTCCCCTTCTCCTCCTCCTCTCCTCCTCCTCCTCCTCCTCTTCCTTCCCCCCTTTCTTCTTTTCTCTCCCCGTTCCCTCCTTTCCCCTTATTTAATCTCAAGCATTTGTATCTCAACTTGTACTTGAAAAAGCTGTAATAAGCGAAACGTCGTACAAATAAAGGCTCCGTCCTCATATGGTGTTTAACTCGTCAATCAGAATACAAGGTATAGATATGAGGAAGAACCATCGAGACTGGACCTAATAATCACATCAGAACCCGTAATAGTGGAAGAATCAAATATAAATCACCAATAAGTAAAAGTGACCACATATTGGTTGAACTGGAACAAAATGAGGAAAAATACATGAAAAAAGAACAATGTAGAAAGGGAAGATTGATGTATGAAAAAATAAACTTTGACAAAATAAAAGAATTCTTTCAAAAAGCTGACTGGGAAAGAATACACAAGGAGAAAACAACAGTAGAAGAGAAGTGGAGTCTTTTGAATCTTTTTTTATAAAGGAGTAGAAAAGTATGTGCCAAGACAAAAGTAAGAAAAAGGATATGTATAGTGCTGGTACAACAAAAGATGTAGGGAGTTAAAAGACAAAAGGGATAAAGCTTGGATAAAAAAAAAATAAAAAAAAAACTGGAAAATGGAAAATATATACTAGTTATAAAAATGAATATGTACAAGTGCACAGAGAAGAAAAGACAAAATACGAAAATTATGTCATAGAAAAATATATAGATCAACCAAAATTATTTCACAGATTTGTAAACAACAAACTGAAAAGCAAGCAAGAATTAGAGAAACTACGACAAGGAGGAGTCGAATACACAGAGGAATTAGAAATGGCAGAATTTTTTAATAAGCATTTTAAATCTGTGTTTACAAGGGAGAACATAGAACCTAGAGATGTCGAATGGTAGGAGAGAGTTCCCCCTATGAAAAAGATAGAAGTATCAAGAAGTGAAATAATGAAACACTTGAGTAATCTCGATGTCAGAAAATTGCATGGACCGGATGAAATGGCAAACTGGATTTTGAGAGAATGCAGGAATGAGCTAACAGACAAAATACATAACCTAATAAACAGTTCATTGAAAGAGGGAAAAGTTCCAGAAGATTGGAAAAGGGCAAATATAGTACCAATATATAAAGGGGGAAACAAGGAAGACCCTACTAACTATAGACCGGTCTCTCCAACAAGTACGATAGCTAAAATCTGTGAAAGAATTATCAAAACTAGATGGGTAAGGCATTTGGAAAACAACAACAACAACAAAGTACTAAATCCAAGGCAATTTGGATTTAGATAAGGACGATCATGTGTCACAAACTTGATATGTTTCTATTCAAAGCTAATAGATGTAATACAAGAAAGAGATGGATGGGCTGATTGTGCATTTCTAGACCTGAAAAATAGCTTTTGATAAGGTGCCACATAAGAAGTTGCTTAAGAAATTAGAAAATGCAGGACAAACTACTGAAG
>NC_134792.1:37869900-37872400 GCF_046742065.1 Oratosquilla oratoria | reverse complement strand
CAACGGGAAGATGGGCACCCTGGGCTTGGTATCCGCCTTCGTTGGCCACGTAAGTGATGGTGTACGTGATACCATCATCACCGACGAAGCTGTGGAAAGTCCCAAGATCATTAATATATGGAACAACCTGTCCATCTATTTTTTTTTTCTTTGACAAATGAAAACTCAAAAGTGGTCCTCGAAATCTGGATTCTGACCTGCTTGTTCCCTGGACGTTGGTCTGTCCAAAGGCTCCGGGGGAACCAGACTCGCTGATGGAGATGCCGTTGTCGAGCTGTACGTTGGTGCTGTAGGAGCCTAGCTCAGGAGCCACTCGGTCGTCAACCAGGACGGCGACGGGGATGGTGGCAGCGGTGGCGACGGCCACGACGGCGGCAAGGACGATCTGGAAAAAAACAAAAAAAAAAAACATAATGATATTGTTTTCGAAATCTACAAACACTCTTTTTTCATGATTATAATATCCTTTTCATTTCCACCAGAGATCAGCCCACAAAACAAAAATTTATATCCAGTGAAATGGATCTCAATGGCTTTACAATTAGGTCTTTCAAAACCAAAAACAGTTTTGTAAACTACAAAACACTAACGAGCTTCATGATGTCGAAGGAGAGGTTGTGTCGGTTGTGTTCTGAGTCTACAACGGCACAGCTATATATATAGGACACATGTAGACCTCCAGTGAAAGCGGGTGTGTATATGAGAGGGGCAAGGGTGAGGGTAACCTTGAAGACCCACCGGTCAGCTGTCCAGCTTTCATACCCAATTTACAGAAACTTTGGTGAACGGCAGTTCCTCGTTTTCTTTTTACGTGTATACGAGTGACATTGCATTTACAAGTGATTTTATGTTTTCTTTTTCATTGAAAGGAATGTGACCATATGACACAAATACGCGTACACACACACACACACACGCACACACACACACACACACACACACACACACACACACACACACACACACACACACACACACACACACACACACACACACACACACACACACACACACACACACACACACACACACACACACACACACACACACACACACACACACACACATACACACACAAACACACATACACACACACACACACACACACACACACACACACACACACACGGATACACACACGTGTGTGTGTGTGTGTGTGTGTAGAGACAAAATTGAAAGGTCCATTACCATCCAGCAGTGTAGGACATGGTGCATATAATTGTTGGATTAGAAACAGAGAGGTAAAACAAGGGGGTGGAGTTATGTTCCTGACTTAGAAGAATATAAATGTGAGGAATGTCACATATGGAAAGAATAGAGTAGAGATGATTACGATGGAAGTGGAGGACAAGAATAGGAAGTGGAGGAAGTTTTTAGTAAATTATGTGCCGTCTAAAACGGCTTCGTGGGAAGAGAGAGAACACAAAAATATGTTAGAAGATACCAGGACATCACTAAGTAAGATAAAGGAAGATAGAGACGAATAATTATAATGGGTGACTTTAATTGTAAAGAAATCTGCTGGGAAGAGATGACAGTGAAGGGTGGAGATGACCTATTACTTGATGTGATTATTGAACATAGAATGACGCAATGGATACAAGAGAATACTTGGTATAGAAATGAGGAAGAACCATCAAGACTGGACCTGATAATCACATCAGAACCCGAAACAGTAGACAAGATCGAATATAAAACACCAATAAGTAAAAGTGACCACATATTGGTTGAACTGGAACTAAATGAGGAAAAATACATGAAAAAACGAACAATATAAAAAGGGAAGATTGATGTATGGAAAAACAAACTTTGACAAAATAAAAGAATTCTTTCAAAAAGCTGACTGGGAAAGAATACACAAGGAGGAAACAACTGTAGAAGAGAAGTGGAGTATTTTGAAAAAAATTATAAAGGAGTAGAAAAGTATGTGCCAAGGCAAAAGCAAGGAAAGGATATGTAAAGTGCTGGTACAACAAAAGATGTAGGGAGTTAAAAGACAAAAGGGATAAAGCTTGGATAAAATGGAAAAAAGACAAAAAACCTGAAAATGGAAAATATATACTAGTTATAGAAATGAATATGTACAAGTGCGCAGAGAAGAAAAGACAAAATACGAAAAAGATGTCATAGAAAAATATAAAGATCAACCAAAATTATTTAACAGATTTGTAAACAACAAACTGAAAAGCAAGCAAGAATTAGAGAAACTACGACAAGGAGGATACGAATACACAGAGGAATTAGAAATGGCAGAAATTATGAATACGCATTTTAAATCGGTGTTTACAAGGGAGAACATACAACCTAGAGATATCGAATGGGAGGAGAGAGTTTTCCTATGAAAAAGATAGAAGTATCAAGAAATGAAATAATGAAACACTTGAGTAATCTCGATGTCAGCAAATTGCATGGATCGGATGAAATGGCAAACTGGATTTTGAGAGAATGCAGGATTGAGCTAACAGACAAAATACATAACTTAATAAACATTTCATTGAAA
>NC_134792.1:37849900-37864900 GCF_046742065.1 Oratosquilla oratoria | reverse complement strand
AACTAAGTTTATACTGGATACGACAATAAAGAAACAAAAACTTAGAGTCGTTTGTGCAGTGGACCCCTTATTGTGATGATGTGACGACCCCGTTACATTTTGTGTCTATAAGTGACGTTGGATGGAAACGATGTAACCATACCGTTACACCCGTCCCGTTACACATATACATATACATATACATATACATATACATATACATATACATATACATATACATATACATATACATATACATATACATATATACATATATACATATACATATACATATACATATACATATACATATACATATACATATACATATACATATACATATACATATACATATACATATACATATACATATACATATACATATGCAACATGTGCATATACATATGTAAGTTTTTACAAAGAAATACCTCTTAACATACTCTTAAATAAGTTTTTAGTTTTTACAAAATTAGGAACATAACTCATTCTCCGTAGACCTTCGTAGTGCTTGCTAGATCTCTATTAAAATGTACGAATAGATTTCAATATTTGTTTAGCATTATTCTCAATCTTTTAGAATCACTTGAATAGATTGCTCTAAATATATTTGGTGTCCTCTGTGGTACAGTATAAGCAACATGTATATCATTTTATGTTTCTATCTAGTTTTGAATTTAGAAATAAAGATGAATGGCAAATACGAGTATTTTTTATGTGCCGTGATGTGATCTTATGTTTTTTGTTTGGATACAGGGTACCTCGTCTTCACAGTGCGAGGCCGTCACATTTTGCGACAGGAGTTGTAAATCATAACTGACTTCGTTACAGTCAACGTACCATAAGAAGAACATAAGAACATAAGAAATAAAGGAGACTGCAAAAGACCATAAGGCCTACACTAGGCAGCTCCGTATCCATCACCACCTGTCGTCCCCATCCATAAAGTTGTCTAATCGTTTTTTAAAACAACTGATAGTTTCAGCGCTTACTACGTGGTTACTAAGTTTATTCCATTCATCGACCACCCTATTTGTAAACCAATTCTTGCCTATTTCCTTCTTAAATCTAAATTTGTCCAGTTTATACCCATTACTGCGAGTCCTGCCCTGTTGTTTTATTATGATGACCTTGTTTGCATCACCCTTGTTATAGCCTTTGATCCGCTTGAACACTTCTATTAGATCACCCCGCACTCTGCGTCTTTCCAGAGAGTGTAAGTTTAGGTGCCTAAGCCTCTCTTCGTAAGGCAAATTTCCGAGTCCTTGTATCATTTTGGTCATTCTTCTCTGTACTGATTCTAGTGAATTTATGTCCATTCTGTAGGACGGAGACCAAAACTGTACCGCATAGTCAAGGATGGGTCTAACTATCGCTAGATAGAGTTTAATAATTACCTCTGCACTTCTATTCGTTACCGTCCTAGCAATGAAGCCTAATGCGCTGTTTGCTTTATTTCTGGCGCTAATGCACTGCTTCCTGGTTTTAAGGTCCGGACTCACCAGAACTCCCAAGTCCCTCTCGCACTCAGATTTTTCTAAAAACGTGTCATCTAAGTTGTATTTATTTTCGGGGTTGTGTAGCCCTACGTTTAACACGCTACACTTAGAGATATTGAAGTTCATTTGCCATTTCACCGACCATGTTAACAGTTTATTAAGATCATCCTGCAGAATCTGGGCGTCTTCTCCTGACCTAATTAGGCGTCCTATTTTAGTGTCGTCCGCAAACTTACTAACATCACTATTTAACCCATCGTCTAAGTCGTTTATATACATAATGAACAATAAGGGACCCAAAACCGAGCCCTGGGGGACCCCGCTAGTAACATTGCCCCACCTAGATTTTATTCCATTTATGGTGACCCGCTGTTTTCTGTTACTAATCCAAGCTCTAATCCATTCTAACACTTTTCCTCCTATGCCATGGGCTTTGATTTTATTTAGTAGTCTCTGGTGTGGCACTTTGTCGAACGCTTTGCTAAAGTCAAGGTAAATAACATCGTAATTTTCATTGTTGTCTGACGCCTTATATAGATATTAGATATTATCTGTCTATATACAAGGCACATAATGCAAGTGTTGCATAGTTTCTTGGTGTGACTCGACTATGGATATATCTCCTGCACGCACACTATACATTACGCGCGCGCACACACACACACACACACACACACACACACACACACACACACACACACACACACACACACACACACACACACACACACACACACACACACACACACACACACACACACACACACACACACACACACACACACACACACACACACACACACTCAAACACACATATATATATATATATGTATATATATGTATATATATATATATATATATATACACAGTATATATATACATATATATGATGAAGGTGGAAAGAGAAGCCATGGGTCTAGTACCGCGTATTTGTGATTATTCCTGACCGGTTTGGCTCTATCCTTCTTCAGAAGAAGCATAGAGCGAAACCGGTCAGGAATAAACTCAAATACTGGGAACTAAACCCGTGAATTCTTTTTCCACCTTCATCAACTTGTCACACTATCCCAGTATACATACATACATATATACATACATATATATATATATATATATATATATATATATATATATATATATACGTATAAACGTATACATACGTACACATATACACACACACACACAGTCACATACAAACACTGACACACACACACACACACACACACACACACACACACACACACACACACACACACACACACACACACACACACACACACACACACACACACACACGCGCGCGCGACTCGATGGCGCAGTGGTAGCATTTGCGTCCGCCACTACGGCGGCCCGGGTTCGAATCCCGCCCAGGGCTGAAATAATTTAAGTATCGCTGCGCTGCGAGTCGTTATTCCAACTCTTATGGGCGGAGAGTTGGGTGCGTTTGTGCGTGCAAGGTCAAAACATTACCCATAAATCGGTCATATATAAGCTCTGAGTCTTCCGGGAGGGAAATAGCTATCGATCACGAGTTCAACACGTGATCCAAGACCATGATGGTGAATGACACACACACACACACACACACACACACACACACACACACACACACACACACACACACACACACACACACACACACACACACACACACACACACACACACACACACACACACACACACACACACACACACACACACACACACACACACACACACACACACACACACACACACACACACACACAAAGAGAGAGAGAGAGAGAGAGAGAGAGAGAGAGAGAGAGAGAGAGAGAGAGAGAGAGAGAGAGAGAGAGAGAGAGAGAGAGAGAGAGAGAGAGAGAAAGTGAGTAAGAGTCTTGCAAATTGAAATATTACTATGCTTGCCTTTCCCTCGTGACCTTTTTTCTATAACTCGTCATGCGTGCAGAATAAGCCGTGACTTACCTACCTTAAAGATATATTAGATATGGCTTGACCTCATGAATTATTTGCTCATATTTTCAATCTAAAGGATATTTTTTCCACAGATATACTGATTACAATTACATGAAAAAATATATATATTGGCTCGACAAGTATAGAGTAAATATTTATTACATCAGGAAGCCGCAATTTATTATCATACATGTATTTTTGAAAGAGAAATATAACTATAGTGCAGTATATATCTCGTAGTTGTTTCATCTCTGTTCAGATCCAAACAAGCCCGATGCAGTGCTGTTGTACACTCAGTGTGGGTCTGCTGATAACGGCTTTCCTCATATTAGCTTATTAAGCGTGGTTGAAATGTTTATCGTATTTTATCTTGAAATATCAAAAGACATGTTAGATATGAAAAATCAATAAGAAAAATAGATCTGTGTTCACAAATGAAAAATGTTCTATACCAACACTGAGGCAAGACCTATTACTTAAATTATATAAAAACAACAACTATAATTAGAATGGAAATGATATAGAAATGTTATTTTTATTTTTTTACTCACTATCTATTTTGTGTATCTTTGAGAAATATTCGTATTGTCATAGTAACACAGCAATACCAATACCGTGCGCTGGTGGCATGATTAGAATCGTGCTGGACTCGCATTCACTTTGTTGTGGGTTCGAATCCGGCGCTCCTCTTCGATTCCCAGCAGTGACTGTTACCTGCACCAACAGTCCCCCAAGTACATAGGGCAAAGGTGACGGATTCGACCTCTGCTACGTGCCTCTTTGCCTAGGTTCCCTCACGTTCACCATTCTCTGGAAAAACCTCCAGAGACCGTAGCGTCTAGTAGACTAAGATTTGTTAAGTAAATTACTCTAGGAGTAGCGTGATTGAGAAATTCGTAATTTAGTTAGCACAAAAATCTCACCAAGCGATAAAAATGATATAATCTGTAGAACTCGTCGTTGTATCCAAGATGGTTGATGTTCAATTTATGAAAAAATAGGATCGTGAGCAAAGCTGTTCGGTCTAGTAAAGTAACAGAACAGAAAGCAAACTTTCCAAGTTTCTCACATTTTCCCATGTGTATATTATCATATTGTAATTTTGTGGCTAGGGATATGTAACCGAGGAGAAAGAAATGTCTAAGTAAACTGGTAGGTTTATACAAGGCGAAACTACGGGCATCGACAGATGTCAAGGTCACACGCGACGAGAGGCTGAGGCGCGTATATATAGTGAGCTGACGAGCAGAGCAGTACACATTCGCGTCCACCTCTCTACCAGCAACATGAAGTTCGTGAGTAGATATATAGAATCAATAATATTTTCAATAGGTATTTTTGAAGCTGTATCCTAAAGTCGATTTAAAAACCATTACATGAACATTTTCATTTTTGTTTGTGTGAAATTATATTTCGTAGATGTCAGTCAAAAAAAAAAAAAAAAAAAAGTTCGTTAAGAAATAAAACAAAACAAAATTCTCCTCCAGGTTATCTTCTTCGGCCTCGTGGCCTCCGCTGTCGCCGCTTCCTTGAATCCTGTTCAAGTCGTCGTTGACGACCGCGTGGCCCCCGACGCAGGAGCCTACAGCCTTAACCTGCAACTGGACAACGGAGCCTCCGTTTTGGAAACTGGCTCAGCTGGAGTCGCGGGCCAGACCAACGTCCAGGGAAGCCACAGGTGAGGGCTGGATTATGGTGCAATGTTCCGTGTTGAGAACGTTTGGTTCCATTTATTTTCATTGGGTGGGGACTCCTAACTTTTTGGGATATATAGATTATGTACACGTTTACATGTACACACACACAATCACACACACATAATCACACACACATAATCACACACACACACACACACACACACACACACACACACACACACACACACACACACACACACACACACACACACACACACACACACACACACACACACACACACACACACACACACACACACACACACACACACTCGTACTCAAATATGTGTGAATGTATATATACAAATATATATATATGTATATATATATATATACATATATATATATACATATATATATATATATATACAATGTGTGTGTGTGTGTGTGTGTGTGCACGCGTACATATGTGTGTATATATGATGGTATCTATATATTCATGGGCATGGAAACGTATACATGTGCATATGTATACTTTTATGTCATGCATTTGATTATACGTGTTTGTTGGGAAGAGTGCCTCTTGGTTAATACCTATGTGCAAATACATTTCTTTAGACAGAGGAAAGAGTACGTGGTTATTTGGAAATTTACCAGGGATAGACGTTAGTTATGAAGGATTATAGCTTAGGATTTGCCCATGCAGAGGAAACAGATATAAGGTTCCCTTCTTTGACAACAGCTTCGTGGGTGATGATGGTATCACCTACACAGTCGAGTTTATCGCCAATGAGAACGGCTTCCAGCCCCAGGGTGCTCATCTCCCATTGGCACCCCCAGCACCTGCTCACGTTGCCGATCTCCTCCGTATCGCCGCAGAGCAGAGAGCTGCCGGAATCACTTTCGAATAGACTACTTCTGTCACTCTTTTTCACCGATTCACCGAAATCTTGAAAAATATTTCCTATAGTGTCCCTCTCAGCACCACAAAGTGTGGAGATGGACCTAGTAACATTCATCTCAATCAACATTCATCATAAATCATTGTTTTTTCATGCAATAATAAATATCAGATGATTAGATATTTTGCTAGTTATTTACCCTAAATGCAACGTTTAGTTTGATCGAATGAATATTCTGTTGTATTTTGATAAAAAAGAAAAAAATGGCACTGATACTGAATTATGAAAAAGAAAAATACTACATTAACATAATGTTCTTTATATTTTTAAGTGTATTCTGTTGAAAGACCCGTGGAGTTTCATGTTTACACAGGTCTTTAACAACTTTTTTTGCAAGATATGACACGCGCAAGATATGTTTGGTGAAGTATGTATGTACCCCATGAGAAAGTGTGACTATATAAAGCTTGAATTTCGGTTCGGAAGCGATTTGGAGCCACACAACCTGCATTATGCCAACCCACTATAATCTATGGCTACCTCTCATATGAGGGGTAAAGCCTTTGGTATATGTATGTACTATAATCGTCTTTAGCATCTGTCTTTTTTATCTTCACTCTACCTATCCTTTTCCCTATTTCAAGAATACTAATGAGGAGAAAAAAAAGAAAAGAAAAAAAGAGAAAAACAGAATGAAGAAAAGGTGAGAAGGAAAATATTATCTGCAGATTTCTCCGACTCCAAAGTGCACATTACTTCCCATATTTATTCCTCATGGCTGTAGAACAGTCAATAAGGACCACCACTTTCCACGACACCAATTAATCAAACAGAAACAATCTAGTATATAACATCACATACACACACCCAGATCATTCAGGCTCTAACATCGTTTCATTTTCCTATAGATTTCTTTTCCTCTCCTACAAAAACCGATCCCATGCAAGCGGGTGGTCTGTCTATTCAGCCAGAAGATGATCATAAGCGAGGACCGAAACGCTGCAGTAATCTACGGAAACCTACTCGGCAGAGTGTAGTGTTCTGTAGCCAACACATAGTTTTGTCCTATACTTGGCGGTCACGAGTCTTAAAGGGGAAACTAAAATGTAGGTGTCACCAATGTTGGCTCCACTACTAGTCGCCCTTGTTGGAAGCGGCCGCCTGAAACGAATGGTAGGGAGAAAGTATGGAAAGTTTTTCACAAAGGAGAGTCAGAAGACACCTTTGAATTTGCCGTGGTATGATTCTCTTGGGCACATTTGGAATGAGCACTTCCCAACTCTGTGCCCACGGCACACACACACACACACGCACAGACACACACAACACACACACATACACATACAGGGACACACACACACACACACACACACACACACACACACACACACACACACACACACACACACACACACACACACACACACACACACACACACACACACACACACACACACACACACACACACACACACACACACACACACACACACACACACACACACACACACACACACACACACACACACACACACACACAGGTATGTAAACCTGGATTTTAGTAACGATACATGACATATTGGGCTCTCATGCAAGCATAAATCTGTCATCAATAAAATCATGAAGAAGTTTTTTGAGTTGTGCTCAATTCAAACAATATTATCCTTATTTTTTATTTTCTTTCTTAAAGATGTGTGTGTTTGTGTGTGCCTGATTACAGGCAAATGCATATGTGCTTGCGCATAAGACTTTGTGATGCGTCTAGTGCGTGAATGTTGGTGCTAAGTGCTTGCATGTCTTCTTCAGCTCTCGCAGCTGGCTAGCAAAAATGCGAAAAGGAAGCCGAGTGTATAAGTTTTCCTTGCCAATACATAGCCTCTCCAATGTCTAGACTTCTGGCATGCCTCCTCGTGACCACACAGGGAAACTGGGTGTCTTGTGGTCCCAGGCTAAATGTCAGAGGATCTCGGAGCAGCAGGGAGCCCCAGAGGTAGTGTGTTATGGTTATGGCCCACCGACATGTGGACACGCTCTGACACACTACTAATCCCTGTTCCACTGCCTTGTGGGTAAGCCTTCTGAGACAAAGGCTTCGAGTGTGTCCACGAGGAAAAGCTTGCTTTGGGAAAGTCACTGAGGCAGGAGTTGAGATATAGTCCTTGCACAACACTCCGGCATTCTCCCGCAGCAGGAGCATCGGGCAAGACGTCGGGGATGCTCCTTACCATCTGTCAAGTGTGAAAGGACAGGTCCGGCCCAAGAATATCTCTCACATAAATATCATCCTCAGAGCTTGCATCATGTTCCCTTCATCTTTCATGAACTATTTAGTACTCCATACATTTCCTTTCTAAAGAAAAAAACGAACTACTGCTTACAGATTTTCGCACTGTTTATTTGATACTTTTCCAACTAATCAAATGTTCACTTATTTTATCTAACTTTTATACATTTCAGATTATATCATTTGTAATGTCTTGTATCTAATGGGTAAATAAATATTTGACTATAATGAACACGGTGGCAATTCATCATTTCCCCCTCTATGAAAATTACACTTCACTACATATTTCCTATCAAGAGGACAATATCAAATAAAAGCTATATCTAAATTATCTTTAAACTAGTTTGTCTCGGATAATTTCGCACTCTACCCTCTTTTAGACAAACATTAAACACCCTCGCCATCCAGTCCACCATCATTGTACCTTTCTTTTTAGATACTTTGTATGACACCCATCTAACCCAGATGCCTTACCTGCTCTCATCACTTTAATAACTGCTTTCACCTTATCTTTCCTTATTTCTCCTCCATTTTTCTCACTCATCACTGTCATTTTCTTAGCGCTTTTCACTGCAACTACCTTTCTCTCCCTATCCTCCTTCACATGTAGCAACTCTATGAAATACTTTCCCTATGTTTCTCTTACTGCCCTCTCTTCCATCATCATCTCTCCACCTGCACCTTATTCCTCCTTATAAGTAATTAAGCAAGCATAGTAATATTACGATTTGCAAGCTATGGTGTGTTTGCATATGTGCATGTATGTGTGAGCATGTGTGTGTGTGTGTGTGTGTGTGTGTGTGTGTGTGTGTGTGTGTGTGTGTGTGTGTGTGTGTGTGTGTGTGTGTGTGTGTGTGTGTGTGTGTGTGTGTGTGTGTGTGTGTGTGTGTGTGTGTATGTTTGTGTGAGTCAAAGCAACCACAATTACCCAAAGCCATATGAATATACTAGAGCTCGTCTAAAATACAAAACATTAAAACATTTGGCGGACCTAAACGACGGGTTCAAAGAAACCCAGTTCTTACTCCAAATAAGAAAAGATGTTTCTTAACTCGATAAGACAAAATCCAAGAATGACAAAATTTATCTTCTGTGTCCTATTACAATATTTTCTGTCGTATTGTTATCTTTATGACGTTTTAGTCCTCGAAAGTTAAAGTTGTACTCCTGTGATTTTGCAGAATTTACTTATTTCTTTGATAAGAAATGTACTCAGATTTTTTTCGTTCCTAAAGATATATTTCATTCAAGTCATATCCAGTATGAATTGCTTTATATTATTCAGTTGTGATAGACGTTTGATAAATCTATTGAAAATTTAGGAAGCACATAGTCATTTTTTTTTTATTCAGATCCAAACTAGTCCATTACAATGCTGTTTTGCACTCGGGTCTGCTGACGACGACATCCCTCAAATTAACTTCTTAAGCGTCTTTCAGGTGTTTACTACATTTTTCTTGAGATATCTAAAACTTAACAACTGGAGTGATCAAAAAAGGAAATGTTCGACGTGAAAAATAGATAAAAATGTCAATGTTCATAATTTATTTCTTTTTGTGCATTGATATTGATATTGATATTGATGTAGGTCAATTAATAAAAAGGAAAATAAAAGTGATCTTGATATAAACATATTGTAGTTTACTAATTTATTTATAATGAATTTTACGTACCTTTGAGAGATATAGTCATAGTATTAATCTATACTAATACAATGGCCTTACGAAAGTACAGTTTCTCGATATATCAAATTTAACGTCATTCCACGCGCTGGTGGTGTAATTGGAAGCATGCTGATCTCGCATTAGCTTAATTGTGGTTTCGAATATCTCATTCCTTTTCTACTCCTAGCAGTGACTGTTACATGCCCTAGTCAAAGTGCATAGGGTAAAATGGCGTCTTCAGCCTCAGGCTCCTCACCCTCATCACACGATGGAAGAAACTCCTACTGTGGAATAGTTTACTCCAGATAGAGTGTAACTGAGAAAATCGCAAAGTTTTCAGCAGGAAAACTCCCACTGAGCAATAAATACAACAAAATCTTTAACCCCACCACTGTACTTAAGGTCGTTGATAATCATTTCATGAAATGAGTATTAATGTAACTTTATTACCATTGAGAAATCTATTCGAATTAGCACAACGGTCGAGTAGAATGCAAAAATTGCTTCTTAACTTCACTTATTCCTTAAAGTCGACATCAATATCATGTAATTCGGTGATTGGGAATATGAAACTCAGGAGGAAAAGTATCAAAGTAAACCGGTAGGTTTATACCAGGACAAGCTCCGGTCATCGATAGATGTCAGGGTCACCCGCTCCGAGAGGCCGAGGCGCATATATATATAGTGAGATGACGGGGATAGCAGTGCACATTCGCGTCTACCTCTCATCTAGCAGCATGAAGTTCGTGAGTACCTGTATGAAATCAGTTAGATCTTTATAAGGTGCTATTGCAGCTGCATCCTAAATTTGTATTAACGGTTACCACGGGAACATCTATGATTTCGTTTCATGTGTGAAATGATATATCGCATATGTCAGTCGTTAAAAGAGAATGAGGCCAAAGTTCGTGAATAAACTAGAAAATGTTTCTCCTTCTCCAGGTTATTTTCTTTGGGCTGGTGGCCTCCGCTGTCGCCGCTTCCTTGAATCCAATTCAAGTCGTCGTTGACGACCGCGTGGCCCCCGACGCAGGAGCCTACAGCCTTAACCTGCAACTGGACAACGGAGCCTCCGTTTTGGAAACTGGCTCAGCTGGAGTCGCGGGCCAGACTAATGTCCAGGGAAGCCACAGGTGAGGACTGGATTATGGTGTAATGTTCCGTGTCGTGAACGTTTTTTTCGATTTATTTCCACTGGGTGTGGACTGTTAACCTCTGGGATATATATTTACACATATATAGTACACATACACATACATACACATACACAAACACACAAACACACACACTCTCTCTCTCTCTCTCTCTCTCTCTCTCTCACACACACACACACACACACACACACACACACACACACACACACACACACACACACACACACACACACACACACACACACACACACACACACACACACACACACACACACACACACACACACACACACACACACACACACAATAAAGTGACTATATATATATATATATATATATATATATATATATATATATATATATATATATATTATATTATATATATATACTATATATATATATACTATATATATATACACACATACATACATACACACATACATACATACATACATACATACATACACACATACATATAGTGATAATTATATATTCATGTGCAGGGGAGTTTTCCAGCATCTTTTTTTTATATACATTTTTATTGTCATGCATTCGGTTTTATGTGTGTGGGAGGTAACATCTACGTGAAAATGCGTGTCTGGAAGGCGGTAAGGATGGAGCAAGTGCTTATCTGAAAAATTTGCCAGGATAGACGTTATATATGAGGGATTAGCGTTAGCTCAGTATTTGCCCGTGCAGAGGAAATAGATATAATATATCCCTTTTTTCGACAACAGCTTCGTGGGTGATGATGGTATCACCTACACCGTAGAGTACATCGCCAATGAGGCCGGCTTCCAGGCCCAAGGTGCTCATCTCCCAGTGGCGCCCCCAGCACCTGCTCACGTTGCTGATCTTCTCCGTATCGCCGCGGAGCAGAGAGCTGCCGGAATCACCTTCGAATAGACTCCATCTGTCACTAACTCTCACCGATTCATCATGATCTTTAAAAATGTCTTCCATAGCGTCTCTCAGCACCTCAAATTTTGGAGGTGGACTTTATTAAGTAACATTCATCATCATAAAACATTCATTGTCAACGGTTGATTTTTCATTCAATAATAAACATCAAATGACCAGATTCTTTGCAAGCTATTTATCCTAGCCCCATCGTTATCAGTATTGTTTGATGGATTTAAAACCCTGTTGTACTATGGTATAATAGAAAATGAGAAATATTAATATGATTGTCAAAGTCCGTTGCCCGTGGTATGTGGAACGAGGTACAGAAGGAATAAGGAATCTACATGGTACTGATGTCCGTTTAATAAGGAGCCCTCGGGCCTGTCGTTGGTTCTCCTACAGACTATGGTATCTGTATTTTACATTCGTGAATCAAGAAGTTGCATTGATAATCAATAAGTACATTGAAAATCGTTCCATTTCACCAATAATTCGAATACATTTAATCAACAATTCGTTTATACCATGACTCTGTACTCTACACAACTGACTCACTGACATAATTAAACAAACCATGAGGGGGCGTCCTAGGATGAGATGATGGATGGGGTGAAAGGGGCATTACAAAAGAGGGGAATGTCTGTTGAGGAAGGACGGGAGAGGACAGAAAATAGAGGTGAATGGAGAAGGGTTGTGTATAGATAATGCTATGATACATGAGGGCGAGTGGGTGGGGAATGAGGGGTGAGGGAGTATGTGTGAGAAATAAATTGACGCAGTTCGAAGGTATTTTTCCCGTCTTCTCCTATTCTGCATGAGAGGACAGAGAGGGTGGGTCTGTGGATGTGCTGTGTCTTGTGACACTCCTTCTGACCCAGGGCAGTGGACAGGATGCAGGGATGACCCGTCAACCAGGAGGTGTCAAGATAAGAGGGAGGGAGGAGGTGGAGGGGAGTGGAATATATATGAAATGGAATGGGTGGGAGTGGTTTCTATGCCTTTTTCTTTTTGGCTACTCCCGTGTAAGGGGAAAAAGCCTTTAGTATATGTATGTATATGTGTGATTATTTCGCCGCCAGGGCTTCACCATAAATCCGCTCCTTACTATTTCCATCCATACATGGTCTGACAAACAAAATATACGATATTAATAATGTGACTTCTACATTTGACTTCTTACTGCATGTTCAAACATATTGCAGAAATATTCTCACTTAATGCTCACCAAAAGGGGTTCCCTTGGCTACTTGCTCAACACACGCCTTCTCCACATGAAAGACAGTCACTAAAGGGAACGCTTAGAAGTGGTCTAATACCAACGTTATCTACGTCATCATTCATTGTATTCAGAGGGTAGCAATTTCATCACTCTATGATAACCCATACATGTCTTCTTCGGCTCACAGTTTAACAATACACAATATCTTATTGGCTTAAATACAATATACCGTCACCATACAGTAATACTTTCTATAACACTCGTACTACATAACACACATTAGCACTATTTTCTATCGCGGAACAATACAACGGGAGCGTAGATTAATGAATTATATTTCTTCATAACAATACCATTATCTTCTAGCATACTTTCACAACACAATTATATTATACATAATTGAACCAATGCAATGATTCAATTCCAAACATGTAACACTTCCAATATTATATTCATATATCGTGAAGTACATACTTAAATCATGATATACGCCGTGAGTTGCAGTTAGCTTGAATCATGTAATTTAATGTATAACAGACCAATTCAATATGGCTCAATTCCAGATATCAGGTAATTGGTATTCACAATTATATTGAATTATTGAAAAGGTATTCCATTACCACATATAATTTTTATCTGTATGTGTATTTTGCCGAAACAACAAGGGAGTTTTATACGTGCACGTAATATCCTTATTTACCTTAATAAATCTTCTTGAAAGAACGCGAGAGGAGATAACACTACAGTAAGACTGAACCTGATAAGGAGCATGATATTGATTCATTGAAGTATATGTAGCCTATGGGAAAGTGTGAACATATAATGCTTAAATTTCAGTTACCTGTCAATATGGAGGAAGAGATAAAATTTGCATTATACTAGAGAGAGAAGTATTGGAAAAAAGGCGGTTAGTTGTAGTCTAAAGCGTCCCCTTTGTTCCATGCCGTATGAATATATTCCATTTTGTCTAAACTCTAAATCATTAAGCTACTGTTTGATAACGACTTTGTTACATTGAAGCAGCGATTGCGTTTTTAGATCATATTTCAATATTCTCTTTGGTATTCATATGTCTGTTCAGTTCATTAAATCCAAATAGAGATTTCTGTAGTTATGTTGTAGTGACCTCATTTCTTTTTTTATATAGAAAATGTACACGGTAAGTTCACTTTTAATCCCAAAACCTTCACCAGGATCCTCGCTATAGCTGGCGATTAGGTCTGACTTTCATCCGGTTTCTCATGGAATTTCTTAAAGCGGGACAGGAAATCTATAAGTGTGTTAATACAATAATGTATTTTAGTTACTGCTATATTTATATTATAACTCAGATGCTGAGGTAAGTAGGAAACTTGCGATTCAAGGTGCTTAGTAGTAAAACAATTTACCTTTGACCTAGTGTTTGCAATGACAAGTAAAGTAGCTTTCAGAAGGAGCCTCTTCGGTCGACTTTAGTTTCATGTAGTATGATAAAACCCAACACACCACAGGAGTCTTATTACTATAATTTTTGAGGAAAATATATACGAGTAAATCTTCTGATAAAATACACTTAGGTAAAGAATAGATAAAGGTCAGCGCTAGTAACGTAGGGTTGTGCCAAATAGGGGTATAGTAATCGACAAGGATCAGTGTCGTCCGTTACCGTTACATGAGACGAAGTACAGTGTCAATAGAAAGCAGTCAGACCAATGCAGTCTACACTCACATCCACCGCTTTTATAAAAATATGAATTTTGTAAGGGCTTTACCGGAATATATCAAAATTTCATTAGATATATATTAAAAACATTTTTAATTTGTGTATTTATGATCATTAATAC
>NC_134792.1:37839900-37847400 GCF_046742065.1 Oratosquilla oratoria | reverse complement strand
GGAACAAGGACCGTTTACATAAGGGTAGAGGACATTTACCCCCTGGAAGGGGGGCTGTCAGGTCGCAAGGCTCAATACGTATTCTAATGAGGGTGGAGCGACATTAGGTCACAGTCGCAGGATTACATTTTACCTGTTACTATTTTGCTTATTTCTTGACAGATAGAATTGTCGCGTTTATTCAAGCCTTTGTGTAAGTTGGTTTTTTGATCACTGGTGGTATGGACCAAACTACACTCTATCAAGTTTGTTACTATTATGTTGTTAGTATAATAGATTGCATGGGCATTACCCCAATCAACTGGCTGATTATTCAATTCAATATGCTTGAAGATTCCACTGGAATTATTGTCATCCCTAACATTTTCTTATGTTGTTCAGTTCTAATGTTTAAGGATTTGGCAGTTTGATCTATGTAAATTTGATTACAAATTTTGCAAGGAATTTTATAAATGCATCCTTTTTTAACTTCAATACTATTATTGATTAACGTATGTTTTACTGTACTATCCTTTTTAAAAACTACCTTTACGTTGTCTTTTTAATCATTTTGTAACATTTATAAAATTTTCTTGAAATGGTAAAATTAAAACGTGATAACTAGAAGGTGATTTTGGCTGAGTTAAAAATTATTTCCTTGCAAGGAAATAATTTTCAACTCCTCAGCCAAAATAAAATTTTAGTTATCACAATGTTATTAAGTATTTCAGTTAGCTGGTCGCAGATTTCAAATCTACACTCCTTAAGCATTCTCGGACAAATTTTGCCTGGACCCGGGGAATTTGTAGCTTTAAATCTTTCATTCTGCTTGACTACTTCATCTTTACTAATGTTGATATTAGATATACTACTTTCTTCATCCCCACTGAAAATCGGATCGCAGTCAGGTACTTTATCTATCCTCTCATTAGTAAACACCGAGAGAAAATATTTGTTAAACTCCTAACTCATTTTTTCCTCCGTCTCCATCATAAGATTTTCAAAGTTTTTAATTGGTCCTATTCTTTCTTTATTTTTTGTTCTATAGAGATGAAAGAAACCCTTTGGGTTGGATCTTGCTTGACTGGCAACCTTAATTTCATAATTACGTTTCGTTGTACATGTATTCTTTTTAACCTGCCTTGCCATTTCGTTATATCTTGATCTAAGGTGTATTTCCCTGTTTTTCACTTTTACGTAAAGTCCTCTTTTCATTCCGATCTCATGTTTCAATCTGTCCGTCATCCATTTGGGAATATTACTATTTGACTTCAGGGGGATAAATGTATTTTGTGCATCTATAATTAAATCAGTTAGATTGCTATACATTTCATCCAAATCGCTGACCTGTCTGTTGAGCCCCGGCCCCTAAGTGATCTGACCTAAGGTATGTATATTACCCTCCGTGACCCGACCCCTGGTCATGTACCTAGACCCGACCGCGCCGATAATATCCGAAACGTCCGAAACATCCGTAACGTGAGTATAACATTTCATATTCAATTTCAAATAGGTTTTTTATATTATCAAAGTTTGCTCTCCTGAAGTCTGTTACTTGGACGTTATTCGTACTTTTTAATTCTTCCCAAATAATATTAAATCTTATTTCTTGATGATCGCTAGAGCCTAGACTATCTCCCACTTTTACGTTACTCATTAGGTGCTCATTATTAGTTAAAAGTTAAGTCCAGAGTATTTTCTCCCCTCGTAGGATCGGTAATCATTTGTTTTAAGAAATTATCCTGCACCACATCTATGAATTGCTTAGCTTCCTGATCTCCTACTAAAGTTTCCCAGTCAACGTTTCTATAATTCAAATCTCCCATGATCACAACGTTTTTGTACTGAGACACACTGCGAATTTCATGAATCAGGTGATCAGTCTGCTCAATGCTGAGTTTAGGAGTTCTACACAAGTCGCCAATAATAACTTTCTTATTCTTCCCTATAATCTCTACCCAACAGAATGCTATTCATTATATTTCATCCAATATTTATGTTATAAGCACTCAGAAATACATATATATTTTGATCAATAAGATTTTCTTTTGTACTGTGTTAATATAAACAAATTCAGAGTGTGAAGACAATATTAATTTTGAAAGACAGAAAAAATGCCCTTTAAGGTAACATCGTACAAGTCTGTTAAAATACCAGAGGTTATAGTTCTTTGTTTCCCCCCCAAAAATCGTGTCTCTATATAGGTACTCTGGCCTCGATTTTTTAAACCTTATAAAAAAAAAAATCTATTGGGTAGACTACCTATCACACACACACACACACACACACACACACACACACACACACACACACACACACACACACACACACACACACAAACACACACACACACACACACACACACACACACACACACACACACACACACACACACACACACACACACACACACACACACACACACACACACACACACACACACACACACACACACACACACACACACACACATAGACTTTACGTACCTTCGAGAAATATAGTCATATTATTAATCCATATTAATACAATGGCCCTACGGGAGTACAGTTTCTTGATATATCAAATTTAACGTCATTCCATGCGCTGGTGGTGTAATTGGATACATGCTGCCGTCGCATCAGCTGAGTTGTGATTTCGAATCTCTCATTTCTTTTCTATTCCCAGCAGTGATTGTTACATGTCCTATTCAAAGCGCATAGGGTAACATTGACGTCTTCGGCCGCAGGCTCCTCATCTTCATCAAACGGTGGAAGAAACCCCTGAGCATGTGAAGTTAGATATATTCGTAATTGTGGAATAGTTTACTCTAGAATGAGTGTAATTGAGAAACTCGTAATGTTTTCAGCACGAAAACTCCCACTGAGCAATAAAAACAATAAAATATTTAACCCATCACTAATTAAGATGGTTGATAAGCTTATGAAATAAATAATAATGTAACATTATTACCATTGAGAATCTATTCGAATTAGCACAGCGGTCGAGTAGAATGCGAAATTTGGAATATGCTGTTTCCGTATGGTCACCGAATCTCATTAAAGACATTGACAGACTGGAAAAAGTACAACGGCGAGCCACAAAACTGATTCCAAATATCAAAAATAAATCATACGAAAATCGACTTAAGCACATGAATCTGTTTTCCCTAAAAAAGCGTAGACTCAGAGGTGACTTGATACAGGTCTTTAAGATTTTAAAGGGAATTGACAACATCAAAAGTGACAAAAATTTTACATTGAATGAGAATCAGACAAGAAACAATGGTCTCAAACTGTCCGGAAATAGATTCAATTTGGAAGTAGGTAGAAACAACTTTGCCAACCGTGTAGTTAATGAATGGAATAAACTTCCTGCACAGGTAGTGCAATGTAGTTCAGTTCGAAGCTTTAAGAATCATTTAGATAAATACCTAAGATGCTGTAATGATTATAATTTATGTTATATTATTTGTTTTTGTTTTGTTATAATTTGTCTGTCTGATTTTCATTTATTATTAGTTATATGTCAATTTATAATCATTTACTATTTACCTGTTTGTTTGTTATTCAACTATACCTATGCATTTATTTATGTATTTTATTTGTTATTTTTACATTATTATAGTTTTAATTTATTATTAATATGGTATATATATATATATGTGTATATATATGTGTATGTATATATATATATATATATATTTTTTTTTTTTCTCTTTTTTTTTCTTTTGCATCCGACCTAGATATGGATCAAAAGGTCTTCTGTCGGCATGCTCCGCCTTTGTAATCCTTTGTAACTTCACTTATTCTTTAAATTCGACATCGTTATCTTGTAATTCGGTGATTGGGAATATGAAACTCAGGAGGAAAAGTATCGAAGTAAACCGGTAGGTTTATGCCAGGCGAAGCTACGGTCATTGACAGATGTCAGGGTCACCCGCGCCGAGAGGCCGAGGCGCTTATATATATAGTGAGTTGACGGGCATAGCAGTGCACATTCGCGTCTACCTCTCTTCTAGCAGCATGAAGTTCGTGAGTACCTGTATGAAATCAGTTATGTTATCATAAAGTGTTATTGTAGCTGCTTTCTAAAATCGTATTGGCGATTATCACGGGAATATGTATGATTTCATTTCATGTGTGAAATGATATATCGCATATGTCAGTCGTTAAAAGAGAATGAGGCCAAAGTTCGTGAATAAACTAAAGAAAGGTTCTCCTTCTCCAGGTTATCTTCTTTGGGCTGGTGGCCTCCGCTGTCGCCGCTTCCTTGAATCCTGTTCAAGTCGTCGTTGACGACCGCGTGGCCCCCGACGCAGGAGCCTACAGCCTTAACCTGCAACTGGACAACGGGGCCTCCGTTTTGGAAACTGGCTCAGCTGGAGTCGCGGGCCAGACCAATGTCCAGGGAAGCCACAGGTGAGGACTGGATTACGGTGCAATGTTCCGTGTCGAGAACGTTTGGTTCCATTTATTTTCACTGGGTGGGGGCTGGTAACTTTTGGGATATATATTTACACATATATAGTGCACATACACACACATATACAAACACACACACACACACACACACACACACACACACACACACACACACACACACACACACACACACACACACACACACACACACACACACACACACACACACACACACACACACACACACACACACACACACACACACACACAGACAGACAGACAGACAGACAGACAGACACACACACACACACACACACACACACACAACAAAATGTATATATATATATATATATATATTATATATATATATACATACATACATATGGTGATAATTAAATATCCATGTGCATGGGTTTTTTCAGCATCTATTTCTATATATATTTTTATTGGCATGCATTCGGCTTTATGTGTGTGGGAGGTAACATCTACGTGAGAATGTGTGTCTGAAAGACGATAATGATGGAGTAAATGTTTATTTGATAATTTGCCATGATAGACGTTATATATGAGGGATTAGCGTTAGCTCAGCATTTGCCCGTGCAGAGGAAATAGATATAATATATCCCATTTTTTGACAACAGCTTCGTGGGTGATGATGGTATCACCTACACCGTGGAGTACATTGCCAACGAGGCCGGCTTCCAGGCCCAGGGTGCTCATCTCCCAGTGGCACCCCCAGCACCTGCTCACGTTGCTGATCTTCTCCTTATCGCCGCGGAGCAGAGAGCTGCCGGAATCACCTTCGAATAGACTCCACCTGTCACTAATTTTCACCGATTCATCATAATCTTTAAAAAATTCTTCCACAGCGTCTCTCAGCACCTCAAATTTTTGGAGGTGGACTTTATTATGTAACATTCATCATCATAAACATTCATTATAAATGGTTGATTTTTCATGCAATAATAAACATCAAATGACCAGATTTTTTGTAAGCTATTTATCCTAAACCCATCGTTATCAGTAGTGTTTGATCAACTAAATACCCTGTTGTACAGTGGGATTATAGAAAATGAGAAATATGAATATGATTGTCAAAGTCCGTTGCCCGTGGTATGTGGAACGAGGTACAGAAGGAATAAGGAATCTACATGGTACTGATGTCCGTTTAATAAGGAGCCCTCGGGCCTGTCGTTGGTTCTCCTACAGACTATGGTATCTGTATTTTACATTCGTGAATCAAGAAGTTGCATTGATAATCAATAAGTACATTGAAAATCGTTCCATTTCACCAATAATTCGAATACATTTAATCAACAATTCGTTTATACCATGACTCTGTACTCTACACAACTGACTCACTGACATAATTAAACAAACCATGAGGGGGCGACCTAAGATGAGATGGATGGATGGGATAAAAGGGGCATTACAAAAGAGACGAATGTCTGGTGAGGAAGGACGGGAGAGGACAGAGGATAGGGGTGAATAGAGAATGGTTTGTAGGGATAATGTTGTGATGCATGAGGGAGAGTGGATGGGGGATGGGGGTGAGGAAGTATGTATAAGAAAAAATTGATGCAGCCCGAAGGGATTTCTCCCCGTCTTCTCCTTTTCTGCATGAGAGGTTGGGTCACCAAATTTATGAAGCGGCCTTGCTGTGGATGTGCTGTGTCCTGCGACACTGTTTCTGACCCAGAGCAGTGGACAATGCAGGGATGACCTGTAATACAGGAGATGCAAAGATAAGAGGGAGGGATGAGGGTGGAGGGGAGTGGAATATATATGAAATGGAATGGGTGGGAGTGGTTTCTATGCCTTTTTCTTTTTGGCTACTCCCGTGTAAGGGGAAAAAGCCTTTAGTATATGTATGTATATGTGTGATTATTTCGCCGCCAGGGCTTCACCATAAATCCGCTCCTTACTATTTCCATCCATACATGGTCTGACAAACTAAATATATGATATCAATAATGTGACTTCTACATTTGACTTACTACTGCATATTCAAACATATTACAGAAACATTCTTACTTAATGCTCACCAAAAGAGGTTCCCTTGGCTACTTGCTCAACACACGTCTTCTCCACATGAGAGACAGTCACTAAAGGGAATGCTTAGAAGTGGTCTACTACCGACGTTATCTACGTCACCATTCAGTGTATTCAGAGGGTAACAATTTCACCACTCTATAATAACCCATACATGTCTTCTTCGGCTCACAGTTTAACAATACACAATGTTTTATTGGCTCAAATACAATATACCGTCACCATACAGTAATACTTTCTATAACACTCGTACTACATAACACACATTAGCACTATTTTCTATCGCGGAACAATACAACGGGAGCGTAGATTAATGAATTATATTTCTTCATAACAATACCATTATCTTCTAGCATACTTTCACAACACAATTATATTATACATAATTGAACCAATGCAATGATTCAATTCCAAACATGTAACACTTCCAATATTATATTCATATATCGTGAAGTACATACTTAAATCATGATATACGCCGTGAGTTGCAGTTAGCTTGAATCATGTAATTTAATGTATAACAGACCAATTCAATATGGCTCAATTCCAGATATCAGGTAATTGGTATTCACAATTATATTGAATTATTGAAAAGGTATTCCACTACCACATAATATTCTTATCTGTATGTGTATTTTACCGAAACAACTGGGTAGTTTTATACGTGCACGTAATATCCTTATTTACCTTAATAAATCTTCTTGAAAGAACACGAGAGGAGATACCACTACAGTAAGACTGGGCCTGATAAGGAGCATGATATTGATTAATTGAAGTATATGTAACCCATAGGAAAGTGTGAACATATAATGCTTAAATTTCAGTTGCCTGTTAATATGGAGGAAGAGATGAAATTTGCATTATACTAAAGTGAGAGGTATTAGAAAAAAAGGCGGTTAATTGCAGTATAAAGTGTTACCTTTGTTCCATGCCATATAATTATATTCAATTTTGTCTAAACTCTAAAGCATTAAGCTACTGTTTGATAACGACTCTGTTACATTGAAGCAGTGATCACATTTTTAAATCGTATTTCAATATTCTCTTTGGTATTCTTATGTCTGTTCAG
>NC_134792.1:37829900-37834900 GCF_046742065.1 Oratosquilla oratoria | reverse complement strand
AGAAGAAGAACTCGAAGAAGAAGAAGAACTCGAAGAAGAAGAAGAAGAACTCGAAGAAGAAGAAGAAGAAGAAGAAGAACTCGAAGAAGAAGAAGAAGAAGAAGAAGAAGAACTCGAAGAAGAAGAAGAAGAAGAACTCGAAAAACTCGAAGAAGAAGAAGAAGAAGAAGAACTCGAAAAAGAAGAACTCGAAAAAGAAGAACTCGAAGAACTCGAAGAAGAAGAAGAAGAAGAACTCGAAGAAGAACTCGAAGAAGAATTCGAAGAAGAAGAAGAACTCGAAGAAGAACTCGAAGAACTCGAAGAAGAACTCGAAGAACTCGAAGAAGAAGAAGAAGAAGAACTTGAAGAAGAACTCGAAGAACTCGAAGAAGAAGAAGAACTCGAAGAAGAAGAAGAACTTGAAGAAGAAGAAGAACTCGAAGAAGAAGAAGAAGAAGAACTCGAAGAAGAAGAAGAAGAAGAAGAACTCGAAGAAGAAGAACTCGAAGAAGAAGAACTCGAAGAAGAAGAAGAAGAACTCGAAGAAGAAGAAGAGCTCGAAGAAGAAGAAGAAGAACTCGAAGAAGAACTCGAAGAAGAAGAAGAAGAAGAACGAGGGAAGAAGAAGGAGGATAGAAAGGAACGGAGAGAGGCCAAAGCAAAAGCTTTAACAATTCGCAAAGTTTTGAAACAAGAAGAGCAAGTCAAAAAAAAGTTATCAATTAAAGGAAAAAAGAATTAAAAATATATAAAAAGGGTGTTTTGAACGGAAATTTGACACCAGCACAAATCGCCTTTATAGATGACTTGCGAGAACAGCTAGATGTTGACAAGAAATAAAAAGCAATATGATTTTGATATTTCATTTTCCTAAAAAGGGGCGTAGCCTGGCCGGCGCAGCCGGTGGGCTTGTATATATAAATTTAAATTTCGCGGAAATACCCACCATATGCGCCAAATCAGCGAGAAGCGAGACAGCGCAGGAAAGGTAAACTACGCATCACTCTTGTGTGCACTGCGTTCCGAGACTCACGGTTACTCCCGCAAGTTTACTTTAGCTCTGTGAAGTGAAATTTTATCTCTGTGAAAACCTCACGATGGCTCCCAAACGTGCTGCAACTTCTAAGGCCTCTGGTACTCAACCTAAGCGGCAAAGGAAGGTAATGGCGATCGCAAAAAAGATCAAACTTCTCGATATTTTAAAAGCAGGGAGAAGTTCTGCCGCGGTTAGCCGCCATTGCGGCATCAACGAGTCGACCGTTCGCTACATAAAGAAAGACGAGAAGAAAACACGAAAGAAGGCATCGATATTTTTTAACAAAGAAGCGAAAAGGGTTGATACTTCCCACAATAAGACCATCGTAAAAATGGAAGCTGCTCTTGCATTGTGGATTGCAGATTGTAGGAAGACAAATGTAGGTTTGGATACCAACATGATCCGAACAAAAGCAAAGGCCCTTTATGATACCCTTGTGGCTGCTGCTGGACCTGACGACGACGGTGATGAAGAAGAGGACATTGACGACCCCCAACCAGGGACATCGACTGATTCTCCCGAGAGATAACGTGGATTCGTGGGCAGCAAGGGCTTGTTTGAGAAATTCCAAAAGAGATTTGGCCTTTGGAGTGTTCCGCTGTACGGTGAAGCAGCTTCTGCTGATACAGCGGCAGCCCAAGGCTACGTCGAGGAGGAATTCCCCCAGATTATTGAGGAGGGCGGCTATCTTCCCGAACAAGTATTTAATATGGACGAGACGGGTCTGTTCTGGAAGAGGATGCCGTCCCGCACCTTCCTTTTTAAGGATGAGGTAAAAAAGCCGGGGTTTAAGGCTCACAAAGAGCGCGTGACACTCATCATGTGCGGGAATGCTGCGGGCTTTATGATCAAGCCCTGGCTTATTTATAAGTTTAGGAATCCACGTGCCTTGAAAAACAAGAACAAGGCTCTCCTACCCGTCTACTGGATGTACAACGCGAAGGCATGGATAACGAAGACCCTTACAAACGACTGGTTCATGAACTGCTTCATCCCTCAGGATAAGCTATATTTAGCTGAAAGGGGCCTCCCCTTTAAGGTGCTTCTCTTGATGAATTGTGCTGGAGGCTATATAACTGATCTGCATTAAGACGGTGTGCAGATCGAGTTCTTGCCCCCAAACACCACAGCACTAATCCAGCCAATGAATCAAGGCGTCATCCGGGCTTTTAAGGCGCTCTACACCCGGACCACCATGCAGGGCCTGATAGAAGCTGTTGACGAAGACCAAGATTTCACACTCAAGACGTACTGGCGGACTTTCACAATAGCTTCGTGTTTGAGGAATATCCAGTAAGCGTTACCTGACATGAAGCCCCAAACAATTCATTCCTCATGGAAGAAGTTGTGGCCTCAAATTGTGAATGATTATGCTGGCTTCACTCCTGACGAAGTGCATCACTCGGCGGTTGATGAGGTTGTGAAATTGGCTTGACGTCTTCAGAAGGATGGCTTCGATGACATGACTTCTGAAGATGTCAACGGCTTCATTGAGTGCCACTCAGAGCCACTGACCAACGAGGACCTCGTTGAAATGAATAAGCCAGCGAGTGAAGAAGAGGACGACGAAAACCCTCAAGAGGAAGAAATAGAAGAATGTGGCTTAACTCATGAAGGTCTCCAAGACATGTGCAATGTCGCTAAGGACCTGCAACGACGGGCACAAGACATGGACGACGACATGACCTCGTCGACGGTGCCATGACTGCCTACAAGAAGATTTTGGCACAAAAGAAAAAAAGAATGTCAGCAACTCCCCATCATCATGTTCCTCACCCGCACAAAGCCGCCAGCAACAAAACCTTCGCCTTCGCCGTCGCATTCATCGATATAGTCATCATTTAAGCCAGATTGCAACAAAACCAATGGTGAGTAGAACCCCTTACTATTCGTACATATCATATGAGAGAGAGAGAGAGAGAAAAAAAGTTTATTTTAACAACTGTTGTTACAAAAACTGTATGTAGCAAAAGGAACTTAATGATTTTTTCCACTTTGCAATATGTTAGTACATATAGGGGGTGTGTAACAACTGATATTTCCGTGTACGGTACAAATACTGTACACTTCACGCAACAGAGTTTTGTACAGAACACAGATTAACTTTACTTTAAAACAAAAATGTTGTAAACAGTCTATAAGAATTTAAGAAAAGGTAATACAGATATAGGGTGGTTTAATATCAGTATGGGGAAGATTCATACACGCTTAAATTATACATCGCTATTTCACGGATTTTCACCTTTCGCGGGTGACCCTGGAACATGTTAATCGCGAGTAACGAGGGGTTACTGTATATATATAAACATACATACATATACATATATATATATATATATATATATATAACATATATATATATGTGTGTGTGTATGTATATATATATATATATATATATATATATATATATATATATATATACATGTTGAGGAATGGACGACAAAATGAGTGGCAGGGTGGTGAGATAAACACCGAGAACCGTTGAAGTTTTATTAACTGACGTTTCGCTCTTAACAGAGCTTCTTCAGAGTGTACAAACATGATCGGGAGAATCAACAGTTATATATCTTACATCATTCCGTGTTCCTTCCTTAACCTACCCCCTCCCTCCCTCTCGTACCTTTCAGCTCCTGTAAGATCATCCAGCCGGACGTTTTGGACAGCTTAATAAAACCATCACGATGGTTACAGCAGGGCTGGGATGCTATAAAAGCTGCCTCTACTATTTTTCTTTTTTTCTTTTCTAACCCTTGTTTTAATATTTCCACTCCGTCCCAGTTAGGTAGATGTCCGTATTCCTCCGCATGAACCACCAGGGCGTTTGATGTTCGGTGGGCCCTCAGGTCGCTCTTGTGTTCATATGTCCGCTTGTGTATGCCTCTTCCTGTCTCCCCAAAGTAGTTTAGATCACAGCCACCACATGGGATTCTGTAAACCATGCTGTTGTTATTATGTTCATTTCTATTCTTACTTCTCACTACTTCACCTATCTTCGTACTAGATGTACTGGCGATCTTCAGCCCTGCTCTGCAGAGCAAATGTCCTAACTCTTCTGTGTGCTTGGAGTTGGGAACTACAATGAAGCCACCTTCCTTATTCTCCTTTATCTCATCATTTCTCTTTTCCATTATTTTAAGCGCTATTTTCTTCAAACTATGGAGTAACCCTTCTGGATATTTTAGTCCTGAGAACACTTTAAAAAAAAAAAAAAAAAAAAAAAAAAAAAAATATATATATATATATATATATATATATATATATATATATATATATATATATATATATATATTTGATTTCTCTGTCAATATGTTCTTCACTACATATCCGGAACGCTCTGAGAAAAAATCAAATTATTACTCCTCTCTTTATCCTTTCACTATGTGCCGAAAAGTAGTGGATGATGTCATTTTTGTTTATAGCTTTTCTTTGAACCGAGAAACCCACCGTGCCGTTATCTTTCCTCCAAATTAATACATCCAAGAAAGGTAAGTTTTGATCCCCCTCGTGTTCTACTGTGAACTGAATATCCCTGTCTATCATATTCAGCCTATTAAGTTTGGTGGTGAAATTGGTTTCCTCCGGGGCAATGACTAGGACGTCGTCTACATATCGAAACCAATGGGTCCCTCTTCCCATAATTTTCATAAAATGATCTCTCTCCAAAACCTCCATGTATAATGATGCTAGGACTGCACTGAGTGGACTCCCCATTGCCAGACCACGTATCTGACAATATTCCTCATCTTGGAACATGAACGGTCCGAATCTGATACACAGAGAGACTAATTCTAAGAAGTCACTTTTTCCCACTGTTAAATCCTGGTAATCTATATTACCGATGGCTTCCTTGGCTGCTGTTAGTGCCCCCTCTGCGCAAACATTTGTGAACAAAGCAGTTACATCGTAACTTATCATGACTTTCTGTGAGAAATCCACATTACTGAGTCTCGTGATTAGGTCACTTGAGTCCTTCAAATGGCCA
>NC_134792.1:37807400-37809900 GCF_046742065.1 Oratosquilla oratoria | reverse complement strand
GCCGCGGGCCAGACCAACGTCCAGGGAAGCTACAGGTGAGGAGTGAACATTGAGGTAATGTTCTGCGTCAAGAACACATATTTCATCAGTTTCGTCAGTGAGGCTGCTTACCTCCGACTATCATGAATGAAATAATCATATAACAGTCAGGATAAATAGCCATTTTTATCACACACACACACACACACACACACACACACACACACACACACACACACACACACACACACACACACACACACACACACACACACACACACACACACACACACACACACACACACACACACACACACACACACACACACACACACACACACACACACACACACACACATATATATATATATATATATGAATATGTATGTATTTCTATACATATACGCATATGTATGTGTATGTATATATGTGCGGTAACATGAGTGCGTGTATCTGTGGAAAAGGAATATCAATACAGCTAGTGGGGAAGACTGAAATTTAAACAACTTGGGTTTATACAGTTGCTAATTGTCCATGGATGAATAACCTCTTTTACTTGGTGGTAGAAAGAACAAACTAAATATGGAATATCTTTACTTTGATAACAGTTTCGTGGGTGATGATGGCATCACCTACACCGTAGAGTTCGTTGCCAATGAGAACGGCTTCCAGCCCCAGGGTGCTCACCTCCCAGTGCCGCCCCCAGCACCTGCTCACGTTGCTGATCTCCTCCGCATCGCCGCTGAGCAGAGAGCTGCTGGAATCACCTTCGAATAGACTCCATCTACTACTGTCTCCCTTCATTTGCTAAAGATTTGAAATGGAACTTCCTAAACATCTCTCTACACCCGAACGTGATGAAGTGGATCTCACTGAGAAACCTTCACTCTCGTAAAGAATATAAATTATTTATTTCTTGTTACAATAAGGTAATAAATATTGCATCTTCCAAATATTTCCCAAGATATTTCCATTTAACCCTCATGTCTTGTTCACAAATGGAAATGAATGGACAGAAGTTTCTTATTTCCATAAATGGATAGCTCTGCCAGGCAGCTTTGACGATTCGTTGACATCCAACTCATTGAGTTTGAGATGAGGATTGGAAAGGGAAGAAACGTTCCCTTAAAAGGAAATTACCCAAAATGACTATATATTTTGTTTTAACATTTCATTCAATAGCTAGTCAGGTAATTTAGGATAACCTATTACCTTCCCCCCTCCGTCTAGAAAACTGTTGTCATTAGACCATACTGTAGAAAAAAAAAAAAAAATCGGACCTTGTGCAAGCGTGCGTATGTGTGAGTGTGAATATGTTGTTCACGGTGATCTTGCTTGTGTTAAACTCATGATCGTAAGCAATGCTTAAGTATCCTACCTCTTCTAATTTATCATTTTGTGTGTGTGTGTGTGTGTGTGTGTGTGTGTGTGTGTGTGTGTGTGTGTGTGTGTGTGTGTGTGTGTGTGTGTGTGTGTGTGTGTGTGTGTGTGTGTGTGTGTGTGTGTGTGTGTGTGTGTGTGTGTGTGTGTGTGTGTGTGTGTGTGTGTGTGTGTGTGTGTGTGTGTGTGTGTGTGTGTGTGTGTGCGTGTGCATGTGTATGTGTACGTGTGTGTGTTTGTGTGCAAGTATATATTTATGTGTATTTGTGTGTGTGCATGTCTGTGCTATGTATAAGTGTGTGACCTATTTGTATATATTTTATGTGCTGTGAGTGGAGAATCAAATATATGTTTTCTGGAGACAAAAGAAGAAACTAGGATTTACATGCAACAAGATAATATATGTTTTGCTTATCGTGGTCTACAACAAAACCATTACTTATTCACAACCACTTACTGAAATTGCGAATGCGTAGATATATGAGAGCCAGATTTTATCTGAACATGACACTGAGATCAAAATATGGCGCAGGAGGAACTCTCACATTGCTTCATAAAATTCTACATTCTATTGACAAGTATTGCATAGCTGGCAAAATAAATAAACTGTTGGTAGAGTTTCAGACAGGATATAACGAGGGAAATGACGAGGAATAGAATTATGATGATTGAAAGGAGAAACATCTAATTTAGAAATTGTCCTTATCTTGTCAATGCAATAAAATGTGAGTAGACTATTGGATATCACAAATGAGAACAAAATGTATATTTTACATATAATTATATATTTTTATGTCTAATTCTCTTGCAGGGACACATTTTCTTCATATATATATATTTATTCAACATTAAAGAGTTCGGTAGTACTCGATCAAATATGGCAAAATATGTCTGAGTCACTGCCAAGAGATTATGGTAGTCTCTTTTTCTTCTTCTGCATAAGAAATGAAAATATGAACAATAATTTTTTTTTTTTTTTTATAGATAAATAAGTGAAAAATTAATAGATAAATACATGATTAAATAAATCGATAAATAAACAAACAAATAGATCTATAGATAGATAAACTCATAAATATATGATTAGATAAGAAATGTGCAAATAAGTAGATGAATAAATGACAATAAATAGATAACCTAA
>NC_134792.1:37797400-37802400 GCF_046742065.1 Oratosquilla oratoria | reverse complement strand
GATGAGGGCTGCATCTATTCAAGCGGGAGATGCAATTTCGGCATCCTCACAGAGTTCAGTATGGAGTGAATTACTAGCTAATGCGATATTCGAAATATCTTTTGTGTTGTATTTTTTTTTTTTTTGTAAAGTCTCAGAGGTCACTTTATAACTATCATCTGACGTTACTTTATTTTGTTCAAAAGACTTATCAAACAACTGATAAACATCATGGCAATGCTGTTCTTCTCTTTGCATGACTTCTTCGCTCTTCATTCTATTCTTTTCTTTCCTCTCTCTGATAAGTTCCTTCCTTTTTACAAAAGTAGTCTGTCTATTCCTGTCTGCATAATTTATTGAGCCCATATGCATACTGCCTTGGCCCTCTGCTTTTGTTCTCTGTGACTTGATGAAGTCTAGCTCTGAAACAGGTATCCTTGTCACGTGGGCAACAGTAGTCAATGTGCGAATTAATTTTTCTCCTATCAGAAGGAAAACAATCTGTTTTTGAACACAGAACTATAGAAAACTTGCAGCTCAAAATATCAAACAGTTTATAAAGTGAGTGTAGAAATGCATTTTACTTTGCCAAGAGATACTTGAACTGCTCTTTCCACACAATCCTTTAAGTTTCAGCTCAATTGTTCGACACTGGGTGATCACAGGGGGTTTGAATAGGGCATTAGCTGTTGTCTATTGGTGCAGAAGATGGGGTAGGATATCACTGATAATCTCCTTATCGGTACAGTTCCTTCTGTCTTTGAAATTTTGTTCTCAAGGGAGTAACCAAAATCTCAAAATGTCTCTCACTGATGGAAGCTCTGACATTGGAAACTCTCCTTTTACCAGTTAACAGTCTCAGATGGGATGATAGTTGACCTCTGGTCTTCCGTTTTAACATCTTGTGAAAACCTGAAAACAGAAGACATCCTTTCAAGTAAATAACGACATTTATTTATTGTAAAATATGAAATTATGTTTATATAAATAAATCAATATTCATATTATAAAACAAGAATATGAATTAATGCAAATATGTAATATACTTTGATTAACTTTAATTTCTATGATAGATTAAAGAAAAGAAGAAATCTGGACTGACGCGAATTTTATTAAAAATTGCTAAATGTAATAGCGTTATCGGGTGATTCGCTGTGTAATACTTACATTGATATATCTACATGTATACTTCTGTTGTTAAATTTTTGTAGGAGCACTGCGAGAAAACCAGTAACTCTGGCTTCTTGTAGGAAACTGAGCTCGCGTGGTTGGCCGGTTGGGTGACGTGCTGGGAATGGTATCAGGACAACTGCCCCCGGGACAACTGCCCCCGGGACAATTGCCCCCCGACAACTGCCCCCGGGATAATTGCCCCCGTAGGACAACTGCCCCCGTAGGACAACTGCCCCCGACAACTACCCCCTGGACATTTGCCCCGACAATTGCCCTGGAATTTGTTGCCAATTACGTAATTACTTTCCAGTAATTTCCTGAGTAACTATTTATATAAAAAATTCTTCATAGAGAAATGGTAGTAAATAAGAACTATTAAAACAATGTTTTATTATTGTTAATAAAAGTACATGATTTTAAAAAGAACATTATATACTCAAATTTGTTGCCATTTACGTAATTACTTTCTAGTAATTTCCTGAGTAACTATTTATAAAAAAAATCTTCATAGAGAAATGGTAGTAAATAAGAACTATTAAAACCAATGTTTTATTATTGATAATAAAAATACATGATTTTAAAAAGATAACATTATATACTCAAATTTGTACAAATATAAGTTGCAAAAATATTGAAAAAGGATTTAACTACTAAAATTTTAGATTGTGGTTCTATGTATCTAAAAAATTCCAATACATCGCGGTTCTGAAAGTCTTGCACAATGTTTGATATTCTTATGCTAGAATCCTGATAGCGTTTCCGCTTAGGAGGTACTGGCTGCCCAGCAAGTATTTGATTGATTATGACGCTGGATAGTGCCTGTTCTCTCTTCAACACCCCCAGAAATTTCCATATATTTGGATGAAATGACGTAACGCTTGCTTGCATATGGTTATGCCATCCTTCTAAGGCGTTGTTTGTTCGAGGTAAAGCTTCAACAACACAAGTATACATACTCCACATGCTTACAGGGAAACGTGGCTGTCTCCTTGTATGTCGACGTCTTCTGCCGATGTATGTATCTTCAAAATAATCTATTATAGCATCATTCTCAGGTGGTAACGTCTCTTGCAGTTTCTCAAATGCTTCAATAACTTTTTCTGGGGGAACTAACGCCAAAGCTGGAATCATACAGATTTGTAGGGGGGCAGTTGTCCGGGGGCAGTTGTCCGGGGGCAGTTGTCCTACGGGGGCAATTGTCCCGGGGGCAGTTGTCCTAGAACCGCTGGGAATGAAACTGATAACCTATTCTGTTCATGTTATTTCACGTATTTTGTGCTGTAGCTACAGAAGTGAAATAAGCTTCATGTGCTTATATGAGAACAATATTTGAGTCAAATTGATCATTCAGACTAATTTGCATTTGTTTTCTATCAAAAGAACATAATGAAAATTTAGGATGAAATTGATGTAGGATAGAGTTATTTTAATCTACTTTGCCATACATATCTCACATTTAAGAATGAAAAGGCCCAATAATTTTACTACCAAAATTTATTTTTGGCATTTTGTGAAAATCGGTACCCTAATACACCATGCTATTTCATTTGCATATAATACTAAGTTTGCAAAATGAGTGAAAAATCAAAGAGAACGCCAGGTGGTGCTCCAAAATATTATTTTATATCTCTTCCTTGGGAATCAAAACCGTTACGAAAGAAAAAGAAGAAAATATATGGGAGTGTTGATGAAAAACATCCCGTCAACGGAACTGATATATCAGTAAGATTGAACAAAATGGAAATTAATCAAGACTAATAACGTAAACGGTTCTAATGAAAATTTTATCGAATGAAGCAAAGAGGCGGAACTAATAAGTACAGTTCTAACACCGTGTTCTAAAAATAGGTAAACACAACTAGATACTACACATTCTAGTATACATTGTCATGCTATTATAAGTGTGGGTGCATAGTTTAAGCCTCCCTCAAACGTTTATTGTATCTGTGACGACTATGGCTGTGAGGTCAATAGTCCCTAACTTTTTTGGATGTAAGTGTATTTTGTATATTTCTTCTTTTGAATGGTATTTCTTTTGTTTGTTAAAGATTGTACGTATAAATATGGATGACATATAACGCTTAAACGTTTGGCGAAAGACTTTCGTAACAGTAAAGGTATGTTCCACCTCACTGGAGTATCTAGTTGTAATAATTTTTCTTTTGTTACTCTTATCAATATTTGTTATCTTATAGAAACTGTATAACTATTATATAATGTATGCAATCATATATTGTAATATATTAAAGATGCTGTAAAAATACAGTTATTATAAAGAAAACAGTTGTGACGAGATGTGAAAACTTATGAAATTCTGTATGTCTTATTTATTCTTGGCACGTTGTCTTTCTTAATACAAATTCAACTTGTTTGCTTAAGCAATTGTCCCATCCTGTTTCAAGAAACTCTAAGAAGGATATAGGAATGAAGATAATACTACCAGGTAAAGCACCAAAATATTGTATCATCTATTGCTGAAAATATTTCATTGGCATTTAGAAAAGATCAATCAGATATTCAACAATCACATAGAAATTAATGTTGACATATATTGTTCTAGTACTAAAGACAAATAGTGAAAATTATTATGTGCTTTGATTATCTTATTGGAAGTTGCCTTGTAGGAAATATCTTAGAACATTGATTTCTTCCTTCGTAAAAAACACAATTCTTACAATTCCATTAACTTGTGTGGTTTACCTTGCTGCTCAATCTAACTGCACACAATATTCAAGCCAGGGTGATACTCTTGCCATGAAATAGCCTCAAAACTCGTTTCAGTTTGTGTAGATTCTTGTCTCTGGCACCATATGTTGCCAATTCATCTTTTCTAAATCCTCCCTATTCGTCTAGGTCCCTTTATTCTCCACTTTAATTCTTGTTGTGCTTTCTTCCGGCATTATTTGGATGTGACAATACCATCTCAATTAATTTCCTTCCTAGTGCTGGTTTCTGGGTTTCAGTCCAAGGGCTTCAATTACAATTTTATTTCCTATTCTGTCCCTCCTTGTAAGTCCATGTATTTTTCACAGAATGTTCATCTCTGTCGCCTGTATACGGGTTCTTGTAGTTGTCCATGTTTCTTAGCGATATAACATCATTATTCTCAAGCCATTTGTGTGTATCAAAAATTTCTCACTTTAATATTTTCTGTATTTTAGCAGGGGTACATAAGTTTCTAGATTTTATTAAATTTTCTTTGCTTCTCTTACCTTCAATATACTCAGTAATTATATGAATCAACTATGTGTATGTTATATTCTTCATCTCTTCTACTTACCACCGAAATATAATTTTTATCTACTTTTGTTACTGAATACTGATTCTTTTTATAGTTTTAGTGACCAGTCTTTGTATCACTCCTTCGCACTTGGTCTTCATGATAGTAGTCTAATCACGCGCCTATGCATCTATGTACAGAATTCACAAATTCACAACAGCATATGAATATTTTTACTCCAATTCAATATATTTATAGCTGATTCGGTACGTTTCAATATACTTTGGAAACAAAACCCAATTTTGATTACTCCGAAATTGATAATAAATTGAATGGGCTTCGTTTTTTTTTTTTTTTTAATTAATGTACTTCGGTTCTGTTCGAGTAGCATATAAAGTCGTTTTTCACTTTCTTCTTTTTTATAATAGAAAGATTATTATTTTTTCATGGAATTGTTGTTATGTTATAATATGTTATGTTATGTTATGTTATGTTATGTTATGTTATGTTATATTATGTTATGTTATGTTATGTTATGTTATGTTACGTTACCTTATGAGCTACTGGACAATTTAAGTTTCATGTTATATATCCGTGCTTGCGTGTTTCTGGAATTTTACTAAGGTTT
>NC_134792.1:37787400-37789900 GCF_046742065.1 Oratosquilla oratoria | reverse complement strand
GTTTCGCTGTTTGTGTATTCTTTTTAACCTGCTTTGCCATTTCGTTGTATCTTGATCTAAGGTGTATTTCCCCGTATTTATTTTTACGTAAAGTCCTCTTTTCATTTCGATCTCATGTTTCAATCTGTCCGTCATCCATTTGGGAATATTACTATTTTTCCGTATTGACTTCAGGGTGATAAATGTATTTTGTGCATTAATAATTAATTAAATCAGTTAGAGTGCTATACATTTCATCCAAATCACTGACCTGTCTGTTGAGCCCTCGCCCCCAAATGACCTGACCCAAGGTAATATTACCTTCCGTGACCCGACCTCTAGTCATACCTGGCCCCCGGTCACGCACCGAGCCTCGACAATGTCCGAAACGTCCGCATGACATTTCATATTCAATTTCAAATAGGTTTTTATATTGTCAAATTTTGCTCTCCTGAAGTCTGGTACTTGGACGTTATTCGTACTTTTTAATTCTTCCCAAATAATATTAAAAATCTTATTTCTTGATGATCGCTAGAGACTAGACTATCTCCCACTTTTACGTTAATCAGTAGGTGCTCATTATTAGTTAAAACTAAGTCCAGAGTATTTACTCCTCTCGTAGGATCGGTAATCACTTGTTTTAGAAAATTATCCTGCACCACATCTAGGAATTTCTTTGTTTCCTGATCTCCTATTAAACTTTCCCAGTCAATGTTTCCAAAATCAAAATCTCCCACGATCACAACGTTTTTGTACTGGGACGCTCTACGAATTTCATGAATCAGGGGATCAATCTGCTTAATGCTGAGGTTAGGGGGTCTGTACAAGACGCCAATAATAACTTTATTATTCTTGCCTATATTATCTACCCAAATGTATTCCGTACAGTCCTCGTCCTTAATAGAAATGTTGATAATACAGTTTATTGTATTATTAACGAAAAGTGCTTCAACTCCCCCAATCCTGCCAACTCTATCCTTGTGAAAAAACTTATATCCTTTTATTTCGATTTCCGGAAGGAAATGTTTATCAGCCATGTTGATCCAAAACTCAGTAATAGCTATAATATCGAAGTTTTCTACGCATACTTTACCTCGCAGCAAATATATATTTTTAATTATGCTTCTGCTATTTGTATAGTAAACTTTAAACTTATCTTCCCTCCACCTGCCTTGGTGATTCTTTTCACAGTCCCTCTCTAAGCTGTTTCTATTGCCTAAACTATATTCCGATACTTCCCCTCCCCCTACTCTCACGTAATATACCCGAAAAAACCCTGTAGTATGCCTACTTCTCACTCGAGGGATTCAGCAAGGAGCCGAAATCCTCTGGGCGACAAGCACACCCCGTCCCTTGTATATAGATGGTTCCTACCGTAAAAGCGGTCCCGGTTGTCGACAAATGCCCATCCATTGGCTTTACAATGTTTTGGCAGCATTGCTATAGCCCTGGAATGCCACATGCCTCCAACTCTATGCCGCGGAAGGATTCCACGTACAACAAGAACACCTCCCCTATTTCTAATCTTGTCTAGCGCATCCCGGAACCACGCAAACAATTCCTCACCCCCTAACTTACCTATGTCATTGCCCCCGGCACTTAAGCAAACTACAGGTTCCTTACCTTCCCCTACTAAACACTCTTCAAACCTATCTCTAACATCTATCCCCGCGACGGGGAAACACACCTGCGTCCTATTTTCCTATCTTTATCGCAGAAAACCCGGTCTAAGTACCTCACTTAACTGTCTCCTACAACCAAAATCTTACCTGTGGGCAGGGATCCAGCGTCTGCTCTTCCCTTCTTCTCTTGAATTTCATTTGATTCTTCTTCATGCAGATTCGCCAGTGCTTGAAACGAGTTCTTGCAAGCGAGCAGGGCTGGTGAGGACTTTTTTTTCACTATTCCGCATCTTGTTTTTCGTCGTTTTCCATCCAAACTCATAGCTAGTTTTGTCCTCCGTATTTTGGGTCTTCGAGTGGAGAACTTGATTCTCCTCCTTAAGGCACTTTACAGCATCCTCCAAGGTTTCAGTTCTGCTAAGTAGAGATTATACCTCGGCGCTGAACACGGTAACACAACCACTCGCCATATCACTAATTGAAACAGCTACCAGGATGACCTGACCTGAGTGACGACTATTACTCAACATGTGTAAAGATATGTATATATATATATTTACACAAACACACACACACACACACACACACACACACACACACACACACACACACACACACACACACACACACACACACACACACACACACACACACACACACACACACACACACACACACACACACACACACACACACACACACACACAATATATATATATATATATATATATATATATATATATATATATGTATGTATGTATGTATGTATGTATATGATGAAGGTGAAAATAAAATCAGGGGTCTAGTTCCAAGTTTGTGAGTTTATTCCTAACCGGTTTTGCTCTATGCTTCTCTGAAGAAGCATAGAGCGAAACCGGTCAGAAATAAACTCACAAACT
>NC_134792.1:37779900-37782400 GCF_046742065.1 Oratosquilla oratoria | reverse complement strand
ATCAGAATTACAACAACAAAATTATGTTGGCGATTTTTAGATAATAAGTGCATAGAAAAATAAAAAATTATATGATTTGTTGAGACCTTCAATGGTTTTCACGGTTGTTATATACATTACAATCTTCTCTTCCTAAAGTTCATTACACAAAGTAGAATCAGTATTGTGTTACTTCTTATATGAAGCGAATAAAAGTAATTCAGCAGTAAGGAAGAAAATCAGTCTGAAAGAAGGCAGAGACGGATGTAGTAGGTGGGTGCCACAAGAAGGCAGACCCTGGCCCTGGACTTCACCCACCGATGTCAGGGCCATCTGCTCTCGCGAGCTTTTGCAAGCATACTACATTGTATATAAAGACCAGAGGTCTAGTTGGGCAAGTGTAAGTCGTGCGTGATCCACCGTCTAACCAGCATGAAATTGGTAGGTATCTGGAGCATTGATATTTTACATTATTTTTATGATTATTGTCTTTCCAATTATTATAGTGTTTTAAAAGGTGCCAGGTGATTTACTTTTTCTTTTTTTCTTTTCTTTATTATTATTATTGTTTTTTATGAAAGAAATAAAACTTCGGTTTATGGTTTATTGCAGATCCTCCTTGCCACTTTTGTGGCGATTGCTGCTGCCGCCACTGTCCCTGTCGTTGTTCTTATCGACGACCGCGTGGCCCCTGACGCAGGTTCCTACAAAACGAACGTGCAACTTGACAATGGAGCGTCCGTATTTGAGTCTGGGTCGCCTGGCACCCTTGGGCAGAGCAACGCCAAAGGAAGATTCAGGTAAAGATTCCTACATCAGGATATAGTCCGACCTGATGAATACAAATGTTTAAAATAATGCGACGAGACTAGATATGATATGAAATCATTTCATTGACAGCTTCATTGGTGATGATGGCGCCACCTACACCGTTGAATATGTCGCCGATGAGAGAGGATTCCAGCCCGTCGGGGCCCATCTTCCAGTGCCGCCAGAGCCTCTTCATGTCGCTTAGAACGAGGGCATTGCTGCGAAGCAAAAATAAATTCCAGTAACGCAATCATATATTTTAACCTCATAAGGACCACTGAACCATTTTTGGCACACTCCAGGATATAGTTGTACACAATTTACTATATTCAAAAGATGAAAAAAAATATATATATATATAATGAAAAATAAAAATTATTTAGATTTTTATGTTGTTATAGTTTTTATAACCAATAAATACCTTACTTATGATAAAATATTTATTTTCCTTTGTACTTCAACAACAACACGCAATCTGTTCTAAAGATATTATACTCGTAATCCAGTTCAGAGACAAAATTTGGTCCTCGAAAGCATGTAAATAAGCTCATGACAATAAACAACTTAGTATCATTGGTCATGTTATCGTAAGAGGGACTAAAGGAATATTTGCATTTAGTCTCGCGTTGTACATGAACAAGGCTTTAATGAAAAGAATCTAATATTTCAACAAGTGATATTTGGTCGAAAGCACCCATTCTTTTTAAGTGATAGTCGGCTTAAAAGTCACCAATCTTCAGCACATCATCATCTCGGTATGTTATTGCAATTCACAGGGGTCGACTAGAAAATGGTGCTAAAGAGAAAACCGAACTGATAATTGCCCTATTTCGTGAACTCATGCCTAATTTCATGTAGGACGGAGTTCATATCTAAAGTCGATAGAATTTAAGGGGTCTTGCTTTTTCTGAACTTGATCCTGTTAGTATATTCCCATTTTTTTTTTCAAAAAGATTTGTGATGTTTTAACTGAAACATTGAGCTGTAATTTAGGCTACTATCGTGGTTCTGTTCTTTCCTAGAGTGCTGGAAATATGCTTGAAGATTATAACATCTTATTTAAAAAAGTAATGAACTAATATTACAATCCCATATGTGCAAATGAGAATTTCTAATGGAAATTTAATCGGATTATAAGAGTATCCTATTCTTCAAACGGTGACTGACTCAACTCTTGAAGAATGTAATAGAATATATTTCTTTTTATCATAGCTATTTTTAGACAATTTTATGTATTTATAGGGAACTTTCACCCTTGAAAAGGTTTAAAATGATCTCATTTAATCCAATTAGTATTTGGCCCTGAGTGATATCATATGTTTTCCTTACCTTGGAAAATTTCCCACATTTCAAAAACATTAGAACAGACGGAAAACATGACCCATAAGCGAGAAGGAAGTATTATGATTACCCCGCAGCACTGGCGCCGCAGTGACGCAACAGTGTCGGTAATAGTGTTCTTGAGGTGTTTCTGATGACAAAGCAAGTATGATCGGTGCTTGGGCGTCCTTCGCTACAACTGTGTTAAGTAACTTGGGTTTCAACAGGGGAATTTAAAATGTAAAGATGAAATAAAATCTAGTAGAAATGTGTGAAACGGATAGGAATATTTTGAAGAAGGATTCATGACAAATTTGGAACTCAATAAACAATAGAATTAAGTAAATAAATACATGTGAATAATATAAACAAACAAAATAGAAAGAATAAT
>NC_134792.1:37762400-37769900 GCF_046742065.1 Oratosquilla oratoria | reverse complement strand
TATGGTTTGTATTCAGCTGTTAGTGACAAAATATCTTGCAAAACTTATCTAAAATACCATTTATCAGGTAGTTCAAACAATGAGTAATTTTCTAGCTGTTTTTTTTTTATTTCGTTTCTTATTTTCGTCTAAGTAATTACTATGAATATATTTGTTTATTCATTTATTCACCTGTTTTTGTCTCTTTGTTTATTTATCACACTTTTCATTTATTAATAGATTTGGATATGCATTACTCTATTTCAATAGATGTGTGTTTTATATAGGTTATACATATATCAAGTGTCCCTTTGGCACTCGGTTGATTAAATAAAGTTTGCATTGTGCATGTGGAATACTTGAAAAATCAATTACTTCATTCTGATACCAAAAGTCATGGTGTCAATGTGAACATAAATATACTGTGAGTGTTATATTCACATTTCATCATTCAAATTCACCATCATCCAACTCCCATACTGTGGGAAGTGAGAAACCCCTGGTAGGGCACAGTCTTGATTTTTTTTTTTTTTTTTTTTTTTTTTTTTTTTTTTTTTTTTTTTTTTTTGCGCCTGACCCAGCCTATCGGGAATCAACACAGCAAGCCCGCAGCGGCTCCCAGGACTCGAACTTATGACCATCTACTCATGAATTAAAGACGGTACCCAATGGACTACGGAACGGACCTTATTCCAAGACGACTTAAATCGGTCTACAAAAGTTTACTTAGTCTGACTATGTTCAACGCTATATTTCTTCTTGTAATGTTGAGAAAATACAAAGGTAAGGAAATCTACATGTTTAATCTAAACTTATTCATAGGATTATAATGACAAGCACAACAAACTATTGCTTTGGTGCAATTCAGTATGGATAAACTGTAAAACTTCTCGTCTGTTTCTCCTGCTGTTATGTATTTGGCAATAGAAATACTATTATTGTTAATGAAAGTAATACTAAGTTATAGAATCTCATAACTCTTTCATCGGACATAATAGAAAAAGTCGAGGATATTGAACTATCTTAGCTAGGCTAGTTTACTCAATGGTAAGAGCTGTGAAGAGGGGTGGGTGAATGTCCATCATGAAGTCAAGTTAGAGGGGGTTTACACGGTTCGTCGAACGCGGTTCGACAGACACGTGTTTAAAGTGATGTGTGAACGTGTGAACGGGGTATTTGGTTGTCGAACACGTTGGTTAAACCCCAAATTCACACGTTCACACATCGCTTTAAACACGTGTCTGTCGAACCGCGTTCGACGAACCGTTAGACCCTCTTAGTCACTTTAAGTTAGCTAATAGTCGGGGATTGATGTGGACATAATCTTCTGCAAGAAAGCTGGTTTGGTCAAGTTAGTTAACTAATAATAGGGAGGGAGAATCGAGGATAGTGATATAGAAAATTAAAATTATGATTACTTTATCTCGATTTTTTTTTACTGAAAACCATTAACCCTCCAACAGTTAGCAATTACACAGGAGTTGTACTGTTATCAGCTGTACAGTGTTAGAGCGATTTTTTATTTTGTCACTGACTGGAAAAAAGAGGAGCTCTCTCTCTAGATGTCAGTTCTCTTTGTGTGAAAAAATGTGGAAGAAAGGTAGTTATAACAGATAGAGATCTTTGGGGCAAGCCCGGAGACCGAGTGTCAGATCCTCGCGGTTGCACCTTCGTCTGGGTTTGAGAATAGTAATTACATTTGAAGACAATCAGCGGGGATAATATTTTCTCCGATGTCCGTCTCTCAGGATCACCTCATATGGGCCTCCATCATTGGTTTAGTCACATATAGGAAGTTCCTAAAGTTTATTTGTACTTGTAAATTGTTTACCTTTCCTGAATGCCTGGTTTAAAGAATTTTCGTACTAGGTATCATGTTTACTTTTATTCTGACTGCTGCTAATTTATTTCACTTGCCATTCGTTTGATAGCGAAGGGCTTAATTCTGAAAGCCGATGAGTTATAACTGACTGTTTGTAGACTATCTGGCATCTACTTTTAGGTAACATTGGTAAACAAGTCCTTTAACCCTTTGGGTAATAAAGATGACTTGAGCCAAATGAAATTGTCTTAAGTCAGCCAGAACAAATGTTTTCAATTGCGAAGACATTTTTCAAGGGTTAAAACTATCAAAATGCTCCATATACAATTGTTTATTTCGATTTACACGTTTACATATTCTGATCAGAAATGAGTTACTATTGAGACTAGGTGGAAACCCAGCAGTTAATGTGATTATGCGGTTCAAGGTTAGCTGACCTAAAAGTTTCTCTACTGCTGGTGTACATTTCGTTGTTGCCCTTTTGAAAACTACTTTGTGCCTTGGAAGCATCCACTGTCCTTGTTAACCCTATAATGTCTAAAAGCTATTCTAAGTTGAGTATAGTGCTCAGTGGTAGCTAAGCAACACCTTCAAATATGATACAAATGGAAGAAAATAGTCTACAATGTTAACAATCTCCTCGAAAAAAAAACTGATTTGTGTTATTTATTTCCAAATATGTCTACGGTACTGTAGTATTCTAAAACATATTCAGGCTTACAGTCATTACCTTCCAATATCAAAATTATTTGTATTCTACAGTTGGTCTCAAATAGAATGGCATATGGCACTTGTTTATTGAATACATGGCTATATATCACAAAAATACAGTCTTACAGGCTTATCATATACAGTATACGAGTAGTTTAAGGCTTATTTTACTCGAAGGTAATTCCAGCTGCTCGCTGCTCCTCGGCAATTCTCAAAAGCTCGGCCACGTGAGGAGGAGCTGCGGGCGCCACAGGGAGGTGATCACCTTGGGCCTGGAAGCCATTCTCGTTGGCCACATATCTGATCTCAATCAAATTTCCATTCTCATCCGGGTAGCTGTGGAAGAGACGGTAAGGATCATGTTAAGACTGAAATGCTACAAAAAGTCTAAGAGTGTAAATAAATCATATAGTAACCCTTTCACAGTGGAAAGGAGTTTCATTCAGGTGAATAAAGTGTACTAGCAGCAGCTGGAGCAAAAGACCCAATTCATATACCAACCCTTTCACTTTGGAGAAGTGTATCTCTTATCGGAATAACATTGACTAGCGACAGCTAGAACAAAAGTCCAAATAATTGCAACTAAAGGGAAGAAATATGTTTGAGATCGTTCAGCTTAACTGAATTACACTAGTTGGTGGCGGCTAGAATAAACAACTAAATTCATAAAATGCAGTAAGAGGGGTAAGAGGGCTAGATCTTTATATGGTAGTACGATTTTCATGATAGACAGTTTCATTCATTTATGGAAACAATCTCTCTCCCAGAGTTAAACTTAATCTATTGATATGTAAGGAATCAGTTCACACTTGTTAAAAATATCACCCAAGTCGACATGATGTCACTTAACTCTTGGACATGGTTTTGTGATTTTGGATCTCGTCACTCAAAAACTCTATTTCTCTGCGCATGAACAAACCTTGTGTGCAAGAATATTGAAATTCATCTCAACCTATTTCATATATAGCAGTGATTTTCATTATTTTTCTGGCTATCGCGAGGCAACTTAGGTCAATAATGTAGGTACTCTCTGTTCGAAAAGAAATGAAATCACACACACGCACACACACACACACACCTGTAAATTCCTTCATAGTTGCTTTGTCCTGCGACACCAGCGGTAGCTAACTCAGAGAATCTGATTCCGTTCTCAGCCTGAAAGTCGATGCTGAAGGAGCCATCGACGGGAACCTCTCGTGTGTCGCTCAGGATAGCAACGAATGGAGGGCCTCTTTCAACAACTTCGGCGACGACTGGGGCGGCGGCGGCGACATCGGGGACAGGGGCAGCGGGGACATCATCGGCAGGAACGACCGCTTCCTCGGGCAGTTTGGCGGCAGCGGCCACAGCCACCAGGGTAGCAACAAGTACCTGCAAAAGGAGGGTGAGGCGTTTGTTTGGATATCGTAGCAATGTATAGTTTGTTTACACCATCTAGCATGTTGATTCCGATCGTGTCTCGTAGGACGTAAGCCCCATGTTTTATATTGAAAGCTACCGGCCACATTTACTATTCCTAAAAGTTAGTTCAAAGGTGATGAGCTTTGTTATAGCTGAGTTCTTTATTTTCATTCTTGATACCAACATTCGAATACATATTCTTTACAGACATGCATGTACACACACACACACACACACACACACACACACACACACACACACACACACACACACACACACACACACACACACACACACACACACACACACACACACACACACACACACACACACACACACACACACACACACGTGTGTGTGTGTGTGTGTCTGCACGCGCGTGCGTGTGTGTGTGCATAGTTCTCCCTATGGATACTGTTATTAATCTGCATAAGTTTTGCCTGGTGGATTCTAAGTTTGTTTTTAACGAAGAATTTTATATTCAGAAATTTGAAATGTATGGAAGTGACAGTTGCCGACAAATCTGTCGAAATAAACACCAAATGTGAGGACGAAGGAGCCTTTATTAGAACGACGTTTTGCTTGTTACAGCTGTTCAAGTACATAGTCGTAATACACATGACTGAGATTAAATAAGAGGGACGGGAGGAACGGGGAGAGGGAGGGAGTTAGGGAGTTAGGGAGGGAGGGAGGGAGAGAGGTAGGGAGGGTTTATTGGGGGGGGGGGTCACTGAATACTAGGAAAGTTTAAGGATAGGGTGGACCTTCTCCTTAACCTTTCTTAGTATTAAGTAAACCACCCCCATACCCCTATCCCTACCTCCCTTCCTCCCTTCCTCCTTCCTCCCCACGTTTCCTCCGTTCCTCTTATTTAATCTCAGTCATGTGTATTACGACTTTGTACTTGAAAAGCTGTAATAAGCGAAACATCGCACTAATAAAGGTTCCTTCATCCTCACATTTGGTGTTTATTTCGATAAATTTGAAATGACAATGGGAAACCCCATGTCTCCATTATTGAGCAATTTGTACATGGAATTTTTTGAAAGGAAATTGTTATCTTGTATTCTCCCTCGTAACGTTATCTGGTATAGGTATGTTGATGATATTTTATGTATTTGGTTTTTTGATGTTAACTTGGATAATTTTATCATTGACTTAAATGGTTTAGAACCTTCTGTTAAATCTAAAATGGAGATAAAAGAAGATAACAAATTGTCCTTCTTTGATGATACCGTATACAGGAGAGACAGACATTTTAGATTTGATGTTTTTAGGAAACCCACCAATGTTTTCTCATATGTTCATTTTTATTCTGCTCATCACCTTAATACTAAGATTTCAGTTTTTTCCTCGATATTTCTCAAAGCTAATAGATTTTGCAGTCCGGAATTCTTAGATGAAGAAACAAATATGCTAGTTAAAGTTGCATAAGGTCTGGAATATCTAAAATATATTATAGATAGATCACAGAAAAGGGCCTTGAAATCTTATTATAGCACCACCCAAAAAGATCACTCCTGTAAGAAGGACCTTTTAGTTCTCCCACTTCACGAAATCTTGGTAAGACTTCCTCGTGTCCTAAGGAAGTTTAACATTCAAGTCATATTCAAGAACAGCACAATTAAAGAACTCCTCATAAAAATTCCCCTTGTAATAAGACAGGATGTGTCTACAGAATTCCCTGCAAACACTATAATTCTTGCTTTATTGGTCAAACTGGCAAAGAGCTGGATAAAAGGATGGGCCAGCACACGCACAGGGCCAGTACAGGCCAGGTGTCTAGCTTGGGATATTATTTCTCTATGGTTAGGATAAGAATGTTTCCAATGAATTCTGTGGTGACATTTAATTTTATACGTTTCTTTTCATACTTGCCCTTCACTGAGGAATGTTATCGGAAAACTAGGGGGAGTTACCAGGTAACTAAGGGAGTTTATCGGGTAACTGGAGGAGGTTACCGGGTAATTGCGAGAAGTTACTAGGTAGCTTGGGTAGTGACGAACTGTCGCATAATTGGGAGATTCTCCAGCTTCCGGTTTTGATGTAATGTCGCATGCTTGCATTTGTGCCGTTTTGTACCATACTTGGATTTGTGGCGTTTTGTCGCTTGCATGGGAGGACCTTGAGGTCCTCTGCTTGTGTGTTTAGGTTTGGGTTCAACTATTTAATACATATTGCTTCTAAGAATGGGAGGCGTCTATCTTGTGTACATATTTCCAAATTCTTGGTTGTTTCTTCTAGGATGTTTCTTGTTAGGACTATGCCATGTTTTTCTATTATATGAATTTTGGGGTCTACTGATGTAAGGTGTTCATTGAAAGGCGACGGGATAACTTCATTGCCGTCGCGCCAAAATAGGTGGAGGGGAGGGTTTCCCAGTTCACTTGGGTACATTTAAACTTATAATATTGCTCCTGTGGATTATAGTTCATGCAGTAGATATACAGCCCGTGGCTACGCTGATACGTCGTCACTAGTAGAATCCATCTGCCCTCCTCAGAGAGAGTTGGTCGATAATGATATGGCCCTCGGACAGAGGTGGTAATGGGGCAGCTTTTGTTGATCCAGTCATGTTCAGAGAAATCCATCCAGGTCCTTCTTGAATTTCTCTACGTTACGGTTATTTGAAGTTGTAGTCAAAGTTTTTCAGCGTCATTACTGTTCCTGGTCTTCATAAAAATGTCGTAAATATATCGATAGTAGATTTTTTTTCTGTATTTCTGAATACTTCCTCTGCTATACAGCCCATGAAGAATTTTGCCATTAGTACTTCAAGAGGGGATCCAATTACTATACCATCAATTTGGCAGTACTTGTTTCCGCGGAGGCAAATGAACGGGACTTTTTTGTAATATGCTCGATTGGTGCGATTTATGGAAATGTTTGTGTATAACCATTCAGCACCGAGAGAAGCAATTCTTCCTTTTGTACGATCGGCCTTGAGAATATCGAGGAAGTCGGATATTGATTGCATATTATAGATGGTAGGTGAATAGTGGATCAGGATGGTGCACAGTTTCTTATCAAGTTTAAATATTTGTGCAGGAATCTGCGAGATTATGGGCTTTATATTTCCAGGTTAGGTTTTTTAACGGTTCCGCATCAGCAACCCATATCGTACTCTTCGGTTCGTCTAATTTTATTTTGCTGGCAACGTTGTTCACTTCTATTAGTCGGTTTACTATTTTCTTTAGTGTTTCTGTCGGGTCCTTGGTGATTTTCTTGTTTTGATCTATCACTGAGGACGGTATTTACCTAATCCAAATACTCGGGGGTTTTCATGAGTGTGTAAGTAGCTGCTTTTTCAGTTTTCCCTATAGTAATGCTAGGGTCTAGTCTTAACTGTTTTGCGGCCTCGATGTGTTTATTTTCAATTAAACTACTGTTGTGATTTGCGCTAGATTGATTAATTTCTGCGATTCCCTTTTGCTTGAAGGAAGGCTCAACAATGACTTCACTTCTCTTTTGTTAATTTCTCTATGTCATCAATAAGAACTTCACATTCTGTTCATTTCTGGAATCTCTTTGGCATAGGCATTATATGACAATTGATGACAATGTTAAGCAGTTCCTCTTGGTCTGGA
>NC_134792.1:37742400-37752400 GCF_046742065.1 Oratosquilla oratoria | reverse complement strand
TATTAAAGGATTAGAGAAATGGTGAGGAAGAAAAAGTAGAAAGATAAAATAAGGAGGAAAATAAAGGTAAATAGAAAGAAAAGCAGTGAGGTCGTCAAGGATGAGGGAGGAGGGGAAGAAAAAGAAATGGGGTGAGAATTGAAGAGGACAGGGAAAGACTTCAGTGGAGACAGAGAAAGTGATTGCAAAGAAAGGAGTGGACCTTACATTGCCTCAGTGCTTACGTCACAGCATTACTCAACAGTTGATGTATCCAATTATCATTTTTATCAATTTATTTATCTATGTATGTCCCATGAAGTCATCTACACGTGTGGGGGGGATTTCATCGTTTCAGTTTGTGTTACCCGTGCCAAGTATGTCCTTTTAGTACCCTATTCCAAATAAGCGAACAAATATGCAAAAAGAAAGATGGTCAACCATAGAAAAAGAAAAGGTACACAACCAAACAGGCAAACAGACAGCCAGATAAATTGATGGACAAACAGACAGACATACTAAGAAGCAGCCAAACAGAAAAGGAGAGAAAAACAACAACAAACAGGTAGCCAAAATAGACAAACAAGAAACAGAAACAAAGATGTTTAGATATAATGGACACACACGACCTCGCATGCTCACGTGTACACATCCGGTTGCAATCGCATCAGAAAACACATCCATATCTCCTTTCTCCCCTTCTCTCTCTTTTTCACACACACACACACACACACACACACACACACACACACACACACACACACACACACACACACACACACACACACACACACACACACACACACACACACACACACACACACACACACACACACACACACACACACACACACACACACACACACACACACACACACACACACACACACACACACACACACACACACACACACACACACACACACACACACACACACACACACACACACACACACACACACACACACACACACGCACACATACACACACACACACACACACACACACACACACACACACACACACACACACACACACACACACACACACACACACACACACACACACACACACACACACACACACACACACACACACACACACACACACACACACACACACACACACATAAGGAGATGAAGGGAATGTTTAAAATATCAAATATCTTATCACCGACTCTATCAAATATGTTGTAATATCTGCTAGTTCTCATATACGAGTGAAATCTAAAAATTTGCTTGTCACTTTTTTGCTATCGAGGTGCTTCCTTCAGCCAAATGACATCACTTGGCGATAGTCGAGCAGCCCATGTAAAGGTTTACCCCTTTTCATATAGAGTGGTACTTTTTTCTTTTAATTCTAGACACCACTAGATTATTTCATGTGCTTCTAGCGCATCTCTTTCTCCTTTATCAACATTTTCTGTACCAAATGACGCCATCTAATCTAGTGTAGTATCTATCAGACTGCTTTATTGATTACATTATTTTATTTGTTATATCTATCATTTTGTTTATCATTTGTATTCCGTGACATCTCGAAAGTGAAGGGAATAAAACTTATCTTTTTCTAACGTTTTCCATACTGAATAGAGCCTTCGTCTAGTAACCACCAGACTATCTTTATATTTCCGTGACATCTTGAGAGGAATTATAACCTACCAGGTGGTATCTTCTTATTTAGTCTGGCAGCCGATAAGATTTCTTATTTATTCCCGTGGGAGCCCTTTGGTTGCGAAGGAGTTAGTGGTCCCTCACTTTGTCGAAGAAAGGCGTGAAGAAAAGAAATACGGATCTTCTTTCATAAAAAAAAAAAAAATCCTGCCTGTGACTTTGTTCTTGAGAGTCTGCCCTGTCCTTTGAGCAGGTTTACTGTGGGTCGACCTTCTGCTGAAATAGAACTGAGCTGGACGTCTATGCTGCGCCTAATTGAACTTCTTTTTGTGACGGTGTAACAGTACCCGCTAATTTATTTTGGTTGATTTAACTTTTAGTTTGACTAAGGAGGGGAATCAAAAATGAACGAATTGGATCGTATACTACTTCACAGCAACTCGAATTGGTGTATGATTGATTAATCTCACTGTAATGTGTTTGCTAAATTTAGACATATAAAATAAGCAGGCCATTGGTGTTCTGTGGCCCAATAGCCAAACGTGAACTCTCCTAGTATCTCATGTGTTAAATACTTATGATTTCAAGGCTTTTAAGTCTACATAACTTTTAAGCAACAGATGATTAAAATTGGTTAGTGAAAGTCAGAACACTTCAAAATTCTTCATACCACTTAACGATCTAAACAAGGTAGGTCTTATCTATTCCGTATCAGACATAGGGAGCTAACAAGGCTCCTAACATCCAGAAAAGTACAGGAAAGCTTTGCTCAAGAATTGAGTCCGAAAGACTAACTCCGCATCAGAAATAGTGCATCATGAGGACTAGAAAATATTGATCTACCGCAAGTCAGAATAGGCTAATAGAAGTCATACCTCCCGATAGAAACCTCCATAGCAAGTTTCGTTCAAGGCCTTAGCGAGAAGGCCATTTCCCACACCCTCGTTTCCAGCCTGGGTCCCGAAGCAAGCTGGGTGGCATCAAAAGGTGAGAGGATTCAATACCTTGAACAAGGCAATATTGTATAAAAAATAAACAAATGAATAGAGACTACCATAGCAAGTTTCGTTCAAGGTTTTGGCGAGAAGCCCATTTCCAACACTCTCGTTTCCGGCGATGCTGGGTGAGAGGATTCAATACCTTGAACAAGACAATATTGTATAAAAAATAAACAAATAAATAGAGACTACCATAGCAAGTTTCGTTCAAGGTTTTGGCGAGAAGCCCATTGCCAACACCCTCGTTTCCGGCGATGCTTCTGAAGTGAGCCAGGAAACATCAAATAGGAAAAGAATGGGTTTGGTGCATCGAATGAGATCTAAATAGTTGATTGACTAACATGAATGAATTCTATTCTTTACCTTATACTTCTAAAATTTCTAACTGACAATGAAATTGACAGCAACTTTGTAGAGGAACCCTGCAGTCAAATCTGGCTTATATAGAAAAAGTAATAAAAATTTAGCAGATAAGTATCGGCCGCAAAGGAAATAAGATTTATGAAATAAGATTTTGCTTTTCGATTGCAAATACTCGTAATGTGGGTTTGGAATAAAGTTGTGTTAAATGAAGGTAAAGTTCAATCAGTCACTTATCAACCGTAATAGAAAATAATTACATTTGTTATCAGGTTTCTGAGGCGATACGGCTGCCGATGCTTATATGTGCCCCTATGATCTAAAAAATAATGACTTTAATTCTTTATCGCATAAAAAAAATGGTACTTAGAGAAGGCACATACGCAATACACGAGGTTATAAGCTATATAGATATAGATGCTACAAACGAAAAGCAAGGATAATGCTTCCGCCTTTTGCAACTGGGGATTTGCGTTGCACGAACCAGCTGTACCAGTCACTAGACTTCAACCAAGTGATAGGAAATGTATAGAGCAGCCAGTCTCTGCAACCAGAAGTGTCAACGGTTCTTGAGTTGGGATAGAACCCAAACTGACAATCAGACGAAGAAGAAGAAGAAGAAGAAGAAGAAGAAGAAGAAGAAGAAGAAGAAGAAGAAGAAGAAGAAGAAGAAGAAGAAGAAGAAGAAGAAGAAGAAGAAGAAGAAGAAGAAGAAGAAGAAGAAGAAGAAGAGCAAGAAGAAGAAGAAGAAGAAGAAGAAGAAGAAGAAGAAGAAGAAGAAGAAGAAGAAGAAGAAGAAGAAGAAGAAGGAGGAGGAGGAGGAGGAGGAGGAGGAGAAGAAGAAGAAGAAGAAGAAGAAGAAGAAGAAGAAGAAGAAGAAGAAGAAGAAGAAGAAGAAGAAGAAGAAGAAGAAGAAGAAGAAGAAGAAGAAGAAGAAGAAGAAGAAGAAGAAGAAACACACAAAGGAACACACAAAGTAAGAACAAACAACAGCAGGCCTACTGGCCCTAACGAGGTTGTTTGTATTAACTAAACTAAACTACAGTTAAGAAAACAGGGCAACTAGGCGATAGAAGATGAACTAGCCCTACTGCTACTACTATCCTATCCAATTGCAGTTAAATGCCGGATTGTCATATCTTTTATTGCAAAGGATAGTATTTTATTTGCGGGTTAGAATCCAAGTATTTATCTAAGCGATTTTTAGATATTGTTATTGTGTTACTTTCAACGACAGTGGAAGGTAACGAATTCCACACATTAACAACCCAGTTAAAGAAGTGCTTACTTTCGTTCGTAGAGAATCTTTTGCCAATTACTTTAAAATCGTGACGTCTTCTTGTATTTGATTCGTTTAATAAGAAGTAATCTTTGACATTGATGTTGTCAAAGCCTTTGAACATTTTAAAAACCTCAGTCAAATCTCCTCGCATTCTTCTTTTTGAAAGTGAGAATAAGTTTAGACTTTTAAGTCTTTCTTCATACGGTAGATTTCTCAGCCTTGGTATCATTTTGGTCATTCTCCGTTGCACTCTTTCTAGTTTATTAATATCTTTCTGGTAGTATGGGGACCAAAACTGCACACAGTATTCAAGATGGGGACGGATCAAAGAATTATAGAGGTTTAGCAATATTTTTTCTGATTTATTTTCGAAGACTCTTCCGATGAAGCTAACCAATTTATTTGCTGTTTTAACACATTCTGAGCAATGTTGACTTGGCTTCAAGTCATTTGATATTAAAACTCCTAGATCTTTTTCTTTAGTTACTGAATCCAGTATTTTGCCATTCATTTGGTATTGGATGTGATCATTGTTACCTCCAATGTGCATGACTCTACATTTGTTAACGCTAAATTTCATTTACCACTTGCTAGCCCAGCTTGATAATCTATCTAGATCGGATTGCAGAGTTGTGGTTGTTACTTTACCGGTAATTTTTGTGTCATTAGTAAATTTTGATACTTTGCAGAGGAGGCCGTCGTCTAGATCATTTATATATATTAAGAACAAAACGGGTCCCAAAACTGATCCTTGCGTACCGCCAACTAGATGAGGCCCCGTTAATTACAACTCTCTCTTTTTTCTCTGAGAGCCAATATTTAATCCAGTTGTGGATACTGCCAGAAATACTGTGCGTTTTTAATTTGTCGAGCAATCGTTTGTGGGAAACTTTATCGAATACCTTCTGAAAATCTAGATAAATTATATCAACAGATCTACATTCCTCATATTTGTTAAAGACGTCATGAAAGAAGTCGAGGAGATTAGTTAAACATGAGCGTTTGCTATGGAAGGCATGTTGCGAATCTTTCATAATTTTATTTTCTTCTAAAAAATTCACCACACTGTCGCGGATGATGGTCTCTAGCAGTTTACACACAATCGAAGTCAGGCTAATCGGTCTGTAGCTGCCTGGTTGTGATATGTCCCCTTTCTTGAAGATTGGTGTTACGATAGCACATTTCCAATCTGATGGGACTTTACCAAGTGCTAAAGATTTGTTGAAAAGAATGCACAAGGGTTTACTGATTTGATTTTTGACTTTCGCAGAATTCTAGGTGAAATTTTGAGCTTATCAATCACTTGTATGACATCACTTTCGGTAATTATGAGTTGATTTAAAAGGTTTTGGGCCTTTTTATGTTCTGGTGGCTGATACATTGAGCAATCCTCGTCTGTGAAGACGGATGCAAAATTTTTATTAAGGATTGAGGTCATCTCATTTTCATCATCCGTATGTTTGCCTTCATCGTCATTTAATGGTCCAATGCCGCAGGTAAGCGTTTTCTTCTTATTCGCATAACTATAGAATTCTTTAGGGTTCGATTTGCTTGCCTCAGCAATATACTCTTCAAAATCTTTCTTATTACGTTTTATCAGTGTTTTGGTTTCGCGGCGAATTCTGTCTAGTGTTAGTTTATCGTCTTGGCTTTTAGTTGATAAATACTTTTTGTACGCACTCCTTTTACGAGAGAGGTTGTTACTAATTTCCCTATTCCACCATTTTGGTTTATTTGTTGCCGGACGTCTCTCACGATAGGGAACACAGATATTTACAACATTGTTTAGCTCCGTGGTGAGATTTTCCCACGCTTTATCAATAGCAATCTCGTTTGAAGTTGTACTCCAGTCTGAGTTTTCTAGTAATGAACGGAGTCTGTTAAAATTAACTTTACGGAAGTCGGGTACTTTTTCTTTGCTGATCTTAGATAAACTGACTTCCATTTGAATTTTGAATGTGATGATAGGATGATCGCTAGTGCTGAATATTTGGCCGACATTTACTTAATTTACAATATTCTGTGTTGTAGAAAATATTAGGTCACGGATATTACTTCCTCAAGTAGAGCTGTTTACGCATTGGTGGAAGTCTCTTTCCAGTAAGTTACCATACAAATCTCGTCCTGTATGTGAATTAAAATCCTCATCCTATCTCTTAACCGGTAAGTTAAAGTCTCCCATGATGACTGTCTCGCAGCGTTGGTTAGTTTCTACGATTAAATGGAATAATTTTTCATCATTTTCCAGTAGCTGACCCTGTGGTCTATAAACAAGAGGAGGAGGAGGAGGAGGAGGAAAAGAAGAAGGAAAAGGAGGAGGAGAAGAAGGAAAAGGAGGAGAAGGAGAGGGAGAAGGAGAAGGAGAAGGAGAAGAAGAAGAAGAAGAAGAAGAAGAAGAAGAAGAAGAAGAAGAAGAAGAAGAAGAAGAAGAGGAAGAAGAAAAGGAAGAAGAGGAAGAAGAAGAAGAGGAAGATGAAGAGGGGGAGGAAGAAGAAAAGATGACGAAGAGGAGAAGGAGAAGAAGAAGAAAAAGAAGAAGAAGAAGAAGAAGAAGAAGAAGAAGAAGAAGAAGAAGAAGAAGAAGAAGAAGAAGAAGAAGAAGAAGAAGAAGAAGAAGAAGAAGAAGAAGAAGAAAAAGAAGAAAAAGAAGAAGAGGAAGAAGAAGAAGAAGAAGAAGAAGAAGAAGAAGAAGAAGAAGAAGAAGAAGAAGAAGAAGAAGAAGAAGAAGAAGAAGAAGAAGAAGAAGAAGAAGAAGAACGCAAAGAAGAAGAAGAAGAAGAAGAAGAAGAAGAAGTCCGCGAAGAAGAAGAACGCGAAGAACGCGAAGAAGAACGCGAAGAAGAACGCGAAGAAGAAGAAGAAGAAGAACGCGAAGTAGAAGAAGAAGAAGAAGAAGAAGAAGAAGAAGAAGAAGAAGAAGAAGAAGAAGAAGAAGAAGAAGAAGAAGAAGAAGAAGAACGCGAAGAAGAAGAAGAAGAAGAAGAAGAAGAAGAAGAAGAAGAAGAAGAAGAAGAAGAAGAAGAAGAAGAAGAAGAAGAAGAAGAAGAAGAAGAAGGTATCGATGTCTGCGAAATACCTCGGTGAAGGTAGATTTCACTGTCACCAAGTCGTTCCCTCGCGTGAAGGTCGTATCTACGTTTAACCACAACAACTCAGTGTTACAGATTATAAATGTTTTTTCTCGCTAATGATATACGATTATACATATATGAGGAATGGCCACTGTAATAAAGGTTTAATCAATACCTTGATTAACCTTGAAGAATCCCTTTATCACCGCAAAATGCCTTTCGGGTTTGGTTCCATCTAATAGTAACGTATATTATGCAAAATGAAAGATGAGGTGTCCAACAGGAGCGTTATTTGTAAACTCATACCTAGGGTTTTTTATTGTTTAGAGAAAAACATGGATGGACAGTTTGAGGATTACCTTATTGAACCTCTGATATCCCGTGGGACTTTCTCTAGTTTTTGATTCACACATGGCTTCTCTATTCAGTTAGAGGTGTATTCGAAACTAATTTCAGCTTAGATAGTTCACTTTAGAGTTGTTCATCACGCTCGCTTTGACAGCAGTGGCATCAACGACCTTGAAAATACGTTGCTAATAGAACGCGAAGAAACCAGTTGATGGCGCCAGCTCTGGAAGTCACCAGAAGGCCGAACTCAACAAATCCAGTTCCAGCCAGAAGATACTGCTATTAACATCTTCCTATAGCCGGTATTTCAAGATACCCCAACCCATAAAAGTTTTTCTAGACCCTTTTTAGAAAACTTCACAAAATGAAACTCTACTGGCTTCCAAAACGTTCCACTAAATTGTTTTCCATTGTACCATTCGGGTATTAGGGTCATGTGTACTGATCTCATTAAGAGCACACTAAAACTTTAGTCACAAAAATTGAATTCGGCCAAATGAAAGCTGTTGGCTGGTTTCAGCTTAGGAATCTGTAGGTTTGCACAAGAGTTTGGTTGCATTGGAATGAAAATTAATTTATTTAATGAAAGTATACTACAATAACTTATCTAGAATCTAGCATCATCACTGATAAGGTAGGAATACTCGGATAATTCTTGGATGCCAACCGTCAGGCCCTGATGTTTTATTAACTTTGAGTTTGTCTATACACCTTTTAATTTTTTCTTTTGTTATATTTACCGTAGTGAGTAAGTTTACCCCAGAATTTTCACAGGTTTCAGTTTGGAATTCACTTTGAGGTGTTTCGTTTGCGAATACCGAGCTAAAATAATTGTTTAATATATTACACATTCCTTCATTTGAATATTCAAGTTGACCGTCAGCAGATAATAGTGGACCAATATGATTCCTAACAACCTTTTTATCTCTAATGTAACTATAGAATTCTTTGGGATTCTCTTTGGATTTCTCAGCGATGTTCATTTCGTATTGTCGTTTTCTTTTTCTTATTGTCTTTTTTAAATCTCTCTGTATTGATACATAACTTTCATAGTCATTAAATGCACCCAAGCACTTATATTTCTTATAAGCCTATCTCTTTTTAGCAATACTTTTTTCAGTTTCTTTGTCGAGCCATTTTGGGCGAGCCTGATTTGGGGGACGTCTGTCCTTAAAAGGAATGTAAGTTTGAATCATCTTAGTGAGCGTATTTTGAAATATTTCCCACATCTGATCTACAGGTCTTTCGTTTAATTTTGCCTCCCAATCTGTAAGCTGAAGCTCCTGACGTAGTCCTATGAACTGAGCTTTACTGAAATCGGGTATTTTAGAAACACAAATATCATATATATATATATATGAGTAGAGAGGGTGGTGAGTTAAATGCCAAAAGACCGTAGGAGTTTTATTACTAACGTTTCGTCCTTAAGAAAACTTCCTCAGAGCATACACTAGGAAAAATATTCACAGCGTATATATTTCACTTTCCTGACCCCGTTCCTCCCCGATCTCCGTCCTTCCTTCGGTCCGCTTCACCTCGAACAAGGTCACTAGTCAACACTGATAATTTAATAAATCCTTCTCTATGGTTATTACAAAAGCTGTCCCGTCAGTTATTTTGTGGAAACTGGCAGAGGAAAAAAAAAAGTCTGTATGAACACAAAAATGGCGTAATATTCAACCGAACATCAAATTCCCTAGTGGGTCATATAGACAATTTCGGCCACCTTCTTGACTGAGAAAATACAGAGGTGCTCCACAAAGGACTAGGAAAACAAGAAATAAAATAATCGAAGCAGCGTACATCATTTCAAAGCCTTGCAATAATCACATAGAAGGACTTATTGAATTATCAATGTTAACTAGTGACTTTCTTCGAGGGGAAGCGGAGCGAAGGAAGGACGGATATCGGGGAGGAACGGGGTAACCAAATGAAGTATATAAACTGATAATATATTTCTTTGTGTGTATATATATATATATATATATATATATATATATACATACACACACACACACACATACACACACACACAGACAGACACACACACACACACACACACACACACACACACACACACACACACACACACACACACACACACACACACACACACACACACACATATATATATATATATATATACATATATAAGTGTGTGTGTGCGCGTTTGCAATTGTGTATAAATGTACACACACACACACACACACACACACACACGACTCGGTGGCGCAGTTGGTAGAACGATGAACTACTAGCATGGTGGTGCGCGTAGTGCTTGGTTCGAATCCTGCCCAGGGCCGAAATTAATTTCGGTACAGCTGCGCTTCGGGTCGTTACTCTGACTCT
>NC_134792.1:37732400-37734900 GCF_046742065.1 Oratosquilla oratoria | reverse complement strand
AGAGATTAGAATCAAGGTAACAAAGCCCCATAGATATCAGTCTCAAAGTCAGATAACACAAGTCTATCTCTTGGGGAGTTGAAAGATCAGTTTCAGAGTGGAAAGGTATCACTCTAAATTTTGGGTAGTTTATGAATTTAGTCTCAGAATAAAGAAATATAAATACAAGCAATAGAGAAGCCTAAAGTTCGCTGTCAGAATTTCATTCTAAATCGTCGGTGAGCCTAGATATCACACACAGATTAAAAACAAGTCAGTTTGACTCGTAGAGAAGCTTAAAACATAGCAATAGCCTAATCTTCAGGAAATTTAATAGACTAGTCTTAGTATAAAACAACGTCAGTTTGATATTTAAATGTTTATAGATAAGATTAAAAGTAAGAGAATGCAATTATAAACCGATAGGGAGTCTCAGTATCAGAAACTGAAGACATGAGAGTCTAACCCGTAGGAAGGACAAGGAATTAGTTTCAAAGAGGAAAAACATCAGTTAAGCTCTTGACGTGTCTATAAGATTTATGTCATTATAAGAGAATGTCAGTCCGACTCATAGAAAAAGCGAGATTAAATAAGATCAAACCTAAAGTTAGCGAATGTATCTTTTTTTTTTTTAATTATGCATTACACTTGGATGTCAACTCTCTTGAATTGTATCCTTGTGTTGCTTGTACCAGCCTTCATCCTACCTAACATCCTATTTCACCTACAACCTGCTGCCATGGTTTGTTTGTATTTTATTCCGACCAGTTTTTAAGGGAATACATTGCGTTGTATAGTGTCTTTCTAGTGATATTTAAGGTCGCTTTAATTTAAGAATAAAAGGGTTTCGAAAGTACGGCATTTTATAATACGCAAATTAACTTCTGCAGTTAGGTACGCCCTTTTTTATGGGCTGGTAACGGAAATATTCTTAGTGAATCTTCATGATGTCACACCTTTGATGATATTATGAAAGAAACGCAGATGAATGTAAATAGAAACACCTGTCTTTCCATAAACTAAATATAATTGTTAATATTAAAAAAACAAACTATGACTTTCGAACTAGACACATGAAACAAGCTTCTATATGTTTCCTAAACAGTAAGGTATAGAACGTTCACGCACTTCAGAAAACAAGCGAAATGAACAATCTATTCATCAAGATATCGTTTCCATTTCCTGGAAGAGGGTAGCGAGTGGAAGGTTAGATTAGCAACAAGTAAAAGTGAGTGAGACCGAAGTTGTCCAGGCAACCTTCGAGAGGACAGCGCGACGGAGAAGAGTGAGATTGTGAAGTGGGCTGGGCTGGCCTGGGCTAGGTCGTGCTGATCTGAGCTCCGGTAGGCTGTGTTGGGGTAGACTATTCTCTTGAAATGCTTTAGACCTTATGTCCTATCTATTTTTCATACGAACACAATTCTTCTTGAGTATACATATATAAGATACCTTGCTGAAGTCATCTCAAACTCGTTCGACGCTGTGATACATAGACTCTACAATACAGGGTGACACATATGTTATCTATCCAATGTGTTGCCAAGCTAGTTTGCCCATCTCCCTTACTGAGGAGTTGGCTCAAATAAATTGGCCCTGTAACCTTCTCTCCCACTCCCTTTCACCTTCTGCTTCAAGTTTGCTCTCATTTCAACATCACCTTGTCCATAAAGGTGCTATACGTACACCACATGAACTTATCTCTTTTAAATACATTAGCAAATATAAAGTGGAAGATCTTAAAAAATGCGGAAGGGTTTAATCTTGTAGTACTGTATCTAAAATAGAGTTCAATGAGTTCAGGTGTTCTTTAAGTGTAAACAAATCTGGGATTATAAAAAGTGAGCCAAGAATGATATGTAGGAATTGGAAGATAAGTTTTTGATTATAAGAAAGATATACATTCATTAGGATCAGGCCCATAAAACAATTGGAATAGCCGTTCCTTATGTCGGAATATATGCCAACTACCCGTAATAAATGATGTAGTATAATCACAAACATTTACATACATACATACATACATACATACATACATACATACATACATACATACATACATACATACATACATACATACATACATACATACATACATACATACATACATACATACATACATACACACACACACATACATACATACATACATACATACATACATACATACATACATACATACATACATACATACATACATACATACATACATACATACATGTATTCATATATATATCTATATATATATATATTATATAATATATATATGTATATATAAACCATATATATATATATATATATATATATATATATTATATATATGTACATATATATATATATATATATATATATATATATATATATATATATAATATATATATATACATATATTTATTATATATGCATATATATATATTATATTTATATATATATATATATATATATATATATATATATACTGTATACATAAATGTAAATCTATACACACACATATGGCCTGAGCTGAATATAACATTGGTGTATA
>NC_134792.1:37679900-37699900 GCF_046742065.1 Oratosquilla oratoria | reverse complement strand
CATCGGAAGAACCGTGGAGGCGACATGCAGAAATTGAAACGTGGTACGCCCGAGGACTCGACCCTACGGCCAGCACGTGACCAGTGCTGTAGTGACATAGATCATTGCACCATGGTCTAAGTCACTACGACACTGTTCACGTGCTGGCCGTAGGTTCGAATCCTCGGGCGTATCGCGTTTCAATTTCTGCATGTTGCCTCCACGGTTCTTCCGATGTTGATTCCTTGGAATTAATGTGCATTGTGGTTGATACAAATCTATCGCTACTCACCCGCACTCAGTCAGTGTTTTACATAGCTATATACCTATATTTCTATATATATGTTTAGATATATATATATATATATATATTTATATATATATACATATATATGTGTGTATACATATATATATACATATATATATATGTATACATATATATATATATATATATGTGTGTGTGTATACATATATATATATATACATATATATATGTGTATACATATATGTATATATATATATATATATATATATATATATATATATATATAATCCCAGCATAAATCTTCAATCAAGAAATCTTGATATAATCTTATCACCGAGTTCCACCACCGCACGGAGCACAAGTTTTTCCCGTTATCTTGATACTTTGGTCGCTCAATATGCTTTTGTTGTTTCTTGTCGGATTTATATTACTTGAAAATGTATATAGTGTACGAGATATCTTAAATGTAAAGAAAATTATTCACTGTATTTCACTTGTCCTTTGGCTGAGGTATTTCAGTGCTAAAATGTGCTAGTAAAGAAGAGTATCAGTAAAACCATAAACACAGAAGTGCTCATTATATTGATTTAAGTATGCATTTTCTACATTTGTGTTAATCCTCTTATTTTCTGTTATGTTTAAATTTTTGTATATAGGCTACATATGGCGAATCAATCAAAACTTGCACTCAGATAGACAAAATTTATAACTGGGGCTAAAAAACAATAACTGATTTTAATGAAGGGTGATATATATTAAGGAAAGAAAAGATAATGGCAATATGAGGACTGAAGATGAAATAACGGGAATAAAGGTGGCGGCATACTAGGTATTTCTTGCTAGCATGTTACTTGTTTTACCTACTTCGTTTGAGTAGAACGATTTCGATTACATTCTTTTGTTTTTTCAATTTCGAAATGTCAAATTATTCTTGCGTCACATAGTGAGAAGCTGAAAATCGAACTAAATGAAGTTAAAACTCTACGAATGTTAGACACATTTCTGAGGTGCTCTTACGGAAGTCTAGAATATTGTAACCAAAATCGTATCTACTCAAACGAAGGAGCAAAAGCAAGTAGTATGCTAGGCTAGCGGGCCGCCGCCTTAAGCAAGAAGTAAATAAAGAAAAAATAAACCAAAAACATCGACCAGAGGGATTTTTAAAGTAATTATGATTTATCAAGCTGAGAAATTGCTGGGAAGGTGAACAAAGGTGAGGAAAGAAAACGATAAATCGTGGGAAGGTTTCAGCAATTATGGAAATAGAAAGAAAGTAATTTTCTTGTAAGACGAGCCACAGGACTCCACCTATAAACACTCTTACATAGTATGTCTCATTATTGCCGGGTTCTATAGCGGGGTGATGACGTCATTAAAAATAGAAAGGACCTTTTTTTTTTTTTAGTACTTAGATAAGATTGGTTGCAAAATAAGACGAGAGAATCATATGAGAGGTACGAAGAAAAAAGGAGAGAAGTAAAGACTAAGATAAAGGAGGCAAAGAGAATAGCATATGTGAAATGGTGTAAGAGTAGGACAGAATTTTCTTTAAAGTAATGAAAGGATGTTTTAGAAGGAAATAGAGAGGAAGGGGAAGCGAATCAATTAGAGAAGAAAAAGTAAAAGGTGCATATGGAGAGATGATAGTGGAAGAGACGGCAGTGAAAGGAACATGGGCAAAGTATTTAGAAAGTTGCTAAATGTGAAGGAGGGAAAGGAGGGAAAATTAGTTGAAGTGGGAAGCGCTAAGAAAATGAGTGATGAATAAGGAAAATGGAGGATATTTAAAAAATGATGAGGTGAAAGCAGTTATTAAGATGATGACAGCAGCTAAGGCACCCGGGTTAGATGGGTGTCATGCGGGGAGTCTAAAAAAGGGAGGTACAATGATGGTGGACTGGCTGGTGAGGTTCTTTAACGTTTGTCTAAAAGAGGGTAGAGTGCCGGAAACCGGGGGGGGGGGGGTATACAGTTCCGCCTTACAAAGAAAAAGGGGACAATTATGAGTGTAGTAGTTTTAGAGAGGTTGGTGTATTAAGTGTAATTGAGAAGGCTTATGGGAGGTTTTTGATTGAGAGGAATAGAGGGAGTAATTGCTGAAAAACAGTGTGGGTTTAGGACAGGTAGGGGTTGTGTGGATCATATTTTTATAAGGATGATATATAAGAAAGCCTTAGGAAAATGTAAGGATGTTTTGTGGATTTGGAAAAGGCCTATGACAGGGTAGACAGGAAGACACTGTGGGAGGTATTGCAGATATAAGGAATAAGAGGAAGGCTGTTAAGAACGGTCAGGATTTTTTACGAGAATAGTAGAGCTTGTGTTAGAATTAGAAATGGAGAGAGTGAATGGTTTGACGTAAAGGTGGGACCTCGCCGGAAATGTGTCATGTCGCCATGGCTGTTCAATCTATACATGTATGAAGTGGTGCGAGAGGTAAATGCAAGGGTAATGGGTCGAGGAATGGGGTTAGTTGAAGAGAATGGATAAAAATGGGAGATAAGCCAGTTGTTGTTTGCTGACGATACTGTGCTTGTAGCAGGATCAGAGAGGGGGATTAAATAAGTTAGTGATGGAGTTCAGGAAGATGTGTGAAAGAAGGAATTTGAAGACAAATGTAGGTAAAAGTAAGATATACAAGGTGAGAATAAGGCAGCAAATTGTAGGTGAGTATTAAGGGAGAGACACTAGAGGAAATGGTTAGCTTTAGATACTTGGGGGCAAATGTGGCGGGAAATGGAGAAGTAAAGGTGGAGGTAGAATGTAGATTGAGAGAAATAAGTAAATGCCTTTGGGGATTAAAAAGTGTAATGAGAAATAGACAATTGGAAATGGATACTAAGAAGATATAGAGGAGTGATTGTGCCGACAGCACTGCATGGGACAGAAACATGGAACATAAGAGAGGGAGAGATGAAGGGTTTAAATGCGTTTGAGATGAGGCGCGTGAATGTATGATCCAGGGAAGTGGGTGAGATACAGGGATGACCCATCATCCAGGAGAAGCCAAGAAAAGAGAGATGAAAGGTGGTGAATGGGAGTGGAGTATGTGAGGATGAAATGGGTGGGAGTGGATTTATACCTTTGACTTTGGCTACCTCACTTACAAGGGGGAAAAGGCTCTTGGAATATGGATGTATTTAGGTAAAAAGAGAAGGAAACTCGAATGAAAAGATGAGGAAATGTGTTTGTAGAGTATGAGGAGAAAATGTTAGTTTATATTTGAAATATTTTTAGATACACCAAGGAGAACCTAAGGTGGCTCGATAAAGAAGATGTAGTGAGGACATAAACAAGATATAGTAATATATGTAAAAATATGGATGATGATGATGTCATAATGAGGTATGGAAGAATTTATATATAAAAATTATACTTAAAGGAAAAAGGCGAGGGAAGAAAGGTAGAATAGGTCTTGAATAGGTCACAACAAAACCTGCGTTACATGAGTGAAGCACAATTCTGCCTGGTTGAATATTCATGCCAAAATATTGAGTGACAGAAATTTCTCTGAAAAAAAGTCATGTGGGATAAACGTGTTTCTTTCATGAAGATTGCAAATGTTGGGTTTCGTCTTACTCCTCGTTGTTGTTTATTTTTACCCTGATCTCCTCTGTTCACTTTCTCTTTCCATTTCGCTCCCTTTAAAAGCGTGAGACTTTCATCACTTCCATCAATTCCTGCATCGTCCACCTCTTCGCAATCATGAAATTCGTGAGTGTCCAGCGCAATCCTAATGAATACGAGAATTGTTGCTTCTTTATTAATTATGCACGTTTACTGAAGAATATCAATATACACTTTCTTCATCTGTGTAAACATAATCACAGAACAGTGAAATAAAAAATATATGCACATGTTCTCTAATATCTATGTCCAAACATTTGATTTCACACGCAATCACACACACACACATACACACACACACACACACACACACACACACACACACACACACACACACACACACACACACACACACACGCGCACTCACTCACCCACACACCACACACACACACACACACAACACACACACACCTCTCATGGCGCTGTGGTTAGAACTCTGGCCTGCCACTACGAGGTCCGGGTTCGATCCTCGCCCGGGCTGAAATAATATCAGTATCGCAGCGCTGAGGGGTGTTACTCCAACTCTCGTGGGGCGGGGGATTGGGGGTGTGTGTGTGGTGCAAGGTCATAGCATTACCCATAGATCGGACCTACGAGCTCTGAGCTCTCTTCCAGGAGGGAAATTAGCTGTCGATCACGAGTCCAACACGTGATCCAAAGACCAAGTGAATCTCACACACACACACACACACACACACACACCACACACACACACACACACACACACACACACACACACACACACACACACACACACACACACACACACACACACACACACACACACACACACACACACACACACACACACACACACACACACACACTTATGTGTTCATATTCTTATACTGACATTCGAAGGTCTTCATTATCAATATTTCTTGACTTCTCCTGAAAACAGATGCTCCTCTCTGCCTTCGTGGCCGTTGCTGTGGCTGACCAGCTTCGCGAACATGTTCCCATTGTGAGCGAGAGTCGTCAAGAGTTCGCCAACGGCGTCTCCGGCAGCAGTTTTGAATCAGCCAATGGAATCAAATTCCAGCAACAAATACTTGCGGGAGACGTAGGGCAGAGCAACGCTGAAGGCTCCTATAGGTGTGTCGTTGAAGAATTTCTGTTGCCAATTTTATTCTTTATTTCATCACTTAATTTATCACTTACTTTCTATAGGTTAAAAATGACCGATACTATGACCAATCCTCTCCGTCTCTCCTACAGTTACCCTGATGAATTCGGAAACTTGGTAGAGGTCCGGTACATCGCCAACGAGAATGGTTTCCAAGTCGAAGGCACTCACTTGCCCGTGGCACCCCAAGCTCCTGCTCATGTGGCCCGTCTTCTGCAAATAGCCGAAGATCAGCGGGCTGCAGGAATCTTCTTTGAATAACGTCTTCCTCATCGATGAAACAGGACTAATTTCCTCTGAACGTCTCTAATTTATAAGATTAAATAGAATACACATTTCTCTTTGACAATATCTATCCCCAAATATATATGGAAATGTGATTGTCATATAAGAAAATGACTAGAATGATGGTCTGGAGCTACGATTCGATCTGGAGAATCAGTATTTGGTGTTCAATAACTCGGTCTTCTGCTCTTTGGGGACAATATCGCACCGAAGAAGTGAAGTCATGGAGGCGGCAGATGAGAAATTTAAGTAAGGTAGCAGCATTGAGGGATGATGAATGTTGAAATATATCTACAATATTTTTCGAGTCAAAGCTTAATCTACTGTCATAAATGAATGCTGCGTGAGTCTGCATAAAACTATTGACTGCATACAACTTACAAGGTCAATACCCAATACGGGTAATTCTTTTTTGTGACAAAAGATATATGTGGTATATATATGTATATATATATATATATATATATATATATATATGTATATGTACATATATATATATATATATATATATATATATATATGTTGAGGAATGGACGACAAAATGAGTGGCAGGGTGGTGAGATAAACACCGAGAACCGTTGAAGTTTTATTAACTGACGTTTCGCTCTTAACAGAGCTTCTTCAGAGTGTACAAATATATTCGGGAAATCAACAATTATATATCTTACATCATTCCGCGTTCCTTCCTTAACCCACCCCCTCCCTCCCTCTCGTACCCTTCAGCTCCTGTAAGATCATCCAGCCGGACATTTTGGACAGCTTAATAAAACCATCACGATGGTTACAGCAGGGCTGGGATGCTATAAAAGCTGCTTCTACTATTTTTCTTTTTTTCTTGTCTAATCCTTGTTTTAATATTTCCACTCCGTCCCAGTTAGGTAAATGCCCGTACTCCTCCGCATGAATCACCAGGGCGTTTGATGTTCGGTGGGCCCTCAGGTCGCTCTTGTGCTCATATGTCCGCTTGTGTATGCCTCTTCCTGTCTCCCCAAAGTAGAGCAGGGCTGAAGATCGCCAGTACATCCAGTACGAAGATAGGTGAAGTAGTGAGAGGTAAGAGTAGAAATGAACATAATAACAACAGTATGGTTTACAGAATCCCATGTGGTGGCTGTGACCTAAACTACTTTGGGGAGACAGGAAGAGGCATACACAAGCGGACATATGAGCACAAGAGCGACCTGAGGGCCCACCGAACATCAAACGCCCTGGTGATTCATGCAGAGGAGTACGGGCATTTACCTAACTGGGACGGAGTGGAAATATTAAAACAAGGATTAGACAAGAAAAAAAGAAAAATAGTAGAAGCAGCTTTTATAGCATCCCAACCCTGCTGTAACCATCGTGGGATTGCTATCGTGGGATTGCTATCTGATATGCGATCTGATTGCTAAAGGACATTTTTAGCATATCAATATAAGGAGCAGTGTTATATAGACTTGCCACAAGTATACAAGGAACGGTATAAGCCTACATTTAGCATATATCACTGTGGAGCCCGCAACAAGTTTCAACAAGATTCTTGTTGAAACTCGTCCTAGGTAAGCAGCTTCTCACTGAGTCATTTGCTGCTTTGGAATCAACCAGGATATCTTCTGGACCTGGCAGAGTGGTTCCTTCAGGCAGAAAAAATGATCCTGTCTAGAATTCTTTTGAAAAACTACCAACAACTTCTGGCAAAGGGTACTGAGCGAGATGCAAAGACTGCAGCCAGGCATTATGTCAAGATTGAAATCTCACAGAGATAAATGCCAAGGTCAGCCACAGCATACAGAAGAAGAAATTGATGACCCAGGTAAATAATTTTACTTATATTGTGTGCATTTCTCCCTTTTCATACGCAACTATATACATTTGGTGAACAATGGAGAGCATGTGCAATAAAAATGTGAAGGCCTAAAGAGATGATACTTCAACTTCATTACTTTTAAATTTGGGTAATAACTATATCACTATAATGTACTGTATCCACTGAACTTTGGGGCCTAGATGATTGTTATTCATTTCATTCAATATTGTGTTATACATTTCATAGGTTCCATTGGAATTCAGCTCACATGGGATTCAGCCCAAAGGGATTTAGCCTAACCTAACCTAGCTAACCCATTATTTATAGTGAATTTAAAAGTGGACTGAATCCTGTGTGGGCTGAATTCCAAGCCCACCTATTTCATATCCTGTTAATTATTTCCAAATAATTTAGTGGCTTGTGTGAATATGATCATTATCTAAAAAAATAACTACTGTACTCAAAAGTAGCCTAAATCACACTGTATTCATTCATTTATTTATTCATTTATAAATTATGCAATATGCTAAAATTTTCTGTTTCCATTTCAGGATCTGTATCAACAGCTTCAATCCCTTCATTATCGGCTCCACTTGAATTATCTGCAAACCTGACTCCACCATTAAAAAGGTCACTATCAGACTCCTCTACAGACGCCACTTCTGCTACATCATTTTCATCTAAAAGAAAGTCATTAACATCTCTGGACAGATTTATCAACATAACTTCAGCCTCTCAAAAGGGAAATCTAGACAAAAAAGTTGCAAGAATTATATTTGCTACAAATTCACCATTTCATCTTGTTCAGCATCCTCAGTTTCTCAAGATGGTTCAGAACCTGAGGCCAGGTTATATTCCTCCATCCAGAAAAGATATTGCTGATAAGTACTTGGATCTTGTGTATGAAAAGGAATATAAGAAGTGTGCAGATGGCCTGAATAATGAAACTGTATGTCTTTCAATTGATAGGTGGTCTAACATCCATAATGAGCCCATAATATGTGTCACTCTAACAACATATACTGGTCAGATTTATTTAGTTGACACAATAGACACATCAAGGAAACCTCACACTGCTGAATATCTTCTACAACTTGTACAAAATTCGATCAAGAAGGCTGAACAAGATTTTGGTTGTCACATTGGAAGTGTTGTGACAAACAATGCACCAAATGTCACCAAGATGAGAAAAGTCTTGGAGGAATCGAGTGAACCTGAGCATACCGTCCTCACATATGGCTTATACCGTTCCTTGTATACTTGTGGCAAGTCTATATAACACTGCTCCTTATATTGATATGCTAAAAATGTCCTTTAGCCATCAGATCGCATATCAGATAGCAATCCCACAATATTAAAAAAAAAAAAAATCTATTTAAATCAAATAAATCTGATTTAAATAAAAAAATCTGTTTTTTATATTCTTTAAGAAGATAAAAAAAAAAAAAAAAAAAAATCGCCAACCCTGGTGGCCACTGACCTCGTACAATAATACCTGTTAAGTCTGGCTAATATTGGCATTTCAAAGCATAACAGTGTCTTAAAAATAGTCTCTTATTTCACTATAAAAGTTTATATTAACTTATACTGCATTGAATAAGTCAATAGTTGATATATTTGTCCTATATACAATGTTAGGTTTCTAGTTTTGATATATTTGTCCAATATAAAATGTTAGGTTACAAAGAAAGCAATGGCCTTCGCTAGAGGACCCAGGGATCTGGGTGCGCACGTCCTGTGTAATAGTAGTCCTTGATATATATATATATATATATATATATATATATATATATACATATATATACATATATATATATATATATATATATATATATATATATGCGTAAGTAACCACTAGGAAAAGTAAACTAACGAAGCAGAGCGCTTTCGTATAATTACATCTTCAGTGCAGATACAAAGAAGGAATTATAAGATGAAGAAACAAGGTACAGAATATATGACATAGTGAAGAGGGCATTCGGAGAGGTAGTGGAAGAAGTACACGTGACGGACGTTTGGGCCGTCCTGGTAGCCAACAAGTATGGGACGTTTGGGCCGTCCTGGTAACCAACAAGTATGGGACAACTGCTCATAATTTATATTACAATTCAAACAATTTTGAAATTTCATGAGAAATAAAACTATCTAATTTGTACAAACCTTGATGAAGATTAACATTTATCCCCTTACTAGATTTGATCAAACTGCATTCAATTAAATTTCTTTCTGTTATGTTGTTGTTGTATGTGATGACTTTAGCGTTATCCCAGTCAACTGGGTGGTTAAAATGGTTCATGTGGTTGAATATACCGCTAGATTGGTTTCCCTCTCTAAAGGTATTGTTTATGGTGCTTTAGCTAATCAGGTACCTCCCAGCTGTCCAGAACGTTTTATCACTGCTATTAATTCTCTCAAAAAGGATAGTGATTTACATATCACAAAAGCTGATAAATCAAACGCTGTAGTAATTATGAACAAAAATGATTATTTAAACAAAATGGATGTACTACTTAAAGATCAAGATACTTACGTCCAACTTTTAAAGATTCCTACTGAATCAGTGAATAGCCATTTCAATAAGAAGATAAAAGAATTGTTAAGTGGAAATAGTGAACTAATCAAAAAGTTTATTTCTATCAGCCCTCCTTTGCCTTACATGTATGGTCTAATTAAGACACATAAACCAAATAACCCGGTAAGACCAATCGTTTCTTCAATAGGTTCAGCTTCATACAAACTTTCGAAATGGTTGGTAACAATTCTTAGTCCACTAGTTGGAACTATTTCCACTTCACATGTTAAGAACAGTTTGGACCTCATTAACAAACTAAGTGAGGTAAAACCAGATTATGAATTTAAATTGGTAAGTTATGATATTGTTAGTTTGTTTACGAAAGTTCCTTTGGATGACCTTTTAATCTATCTTAAAGAAGAGTTAAATAAGCACGATTTACCATTACCTTCAGGCACCTTAATTGAACTGATCAAATTGTGTGTTAAAGATTGCAAATTCCAATTTAATGATAAATTCTATTCTCAGAAATTTGGAATGAGCATGGGTAATCCTCTCCCCGTATTGAGTAATTTATATATGGAGTTTTTTTAAACCAAAATTTTAAGTAAGATCATTCCCCCCAACATTACATGGATGCGGTACATTGATGACATCCTATGTCTGTGGCCCATTCAAGATAATGTAAATGATTTTTTATGTAAGCTTAATAATTTGGTCAGTTCCATTAAGTTCACGGTGGAGATAGAGAAAGAAGGTGTTTTGCCTTTCCTTGATTGTAATATCTACCGCCGTGAAAGTGAGTTGAAGTTTAGTGTATATCGCAAACCAACCAATGTTTGTTCATATATACACTATTATTCCTCACACCCTGATGGCGTAAAGATATCTGTTTTTTCGTCGATGTACCTCAGGGCCCTACGCATTTGCAGCCCAGAGTACATCGATGATGAAATAAGATGTATTTACGACATTGGTACTAAGCTACAATACCCCACACATGTTCTTGACAAAGCTTACAATCGTGCTAAAAGGACATTTTATAACCTTAGGTCAACTCAAACTTTCAATATGAATAACTTGCTAATTTTACCGTACCAAGAAAACCTGCAAAATATTCCAAATATATTACGTAAATTTAACATTAATGTAGTTTTCAATAATAAGAACACTGTAAGACAACTGCTCATAAATAATTCTGTCAATAGTAATAAAGGGTGTGTGTACAAAATACCTTGCAAATCATGTAATCAGTTTTATGTTGGTCAGACTGCTAAAACACTCACAACACGAATCAATCAACACAAGAAATACGTTAGAGAGGGAAACCAATCTAGCGGTATATTCAACCACATGAGCCATTTTAACCACCCAGTTGACTGGGATAACGCTAAAGTCATCACATACAACAACAACATAACAGAAAGAAATTTAATTGAATGCAGTTTGATCAAATCTAGTAAGGGGATAAATGTTAATCTTCATCAAGGTTTGTACAAATTAGATAGTTTTATTTCTCATGAAATTTCAAAATTGTTTGAATTGTAATATGAATTATGAGCAGTTGTCCCATACTTGTTGGTTATCAGGACGGCCCAAACGTCCCATACTTGTTGGCTACCAGGACGGCCCAAACGTCCGACACGTGTACTTCTTCCACTACCTCTCCGAATGCCCTCTTCACTATGTCATATATTCTGTACCTTGTTTCTTCATCTTATAATTCCTTCTTTGTATCTGCACTGAAGATGTAATTATACGAAAGCGCTCTGCTTCGTTAGTTTACTTTTCCTAGTGGTTACTTACGCATTTGTGAACACACGCTCCTAGTGTTTTTATTGCATATATATTTATATATATATATATATTTATATATAAAATATACATATATATATATTTATATATAAAATATACATATATATATATATATATATATATATATATATATATATACATATTTATCAACCACAATGCACTTTTATTCTAAGGCATCAACATCGGAAGAACCATGGAGGCAACATGCAGAAATTGAAACGTGGTACGCCCGAGGACTCAAACCTACGGCCAGCACGTGACCAGTCCTGTAGTGACTTAGATCATTGCACCATGGTCTAAGTCACTACGACACTGGTCACGTGCTGGCCGTAGGTTTGAGTCCTCGGGTGTACCACATTTCAATTTCTGCATGTTGCCTCCACGGTTCTTCCGATGTTGATGCCTTAGAACTAAAGTGCATTGTGGTTGATAAAAATGTATCTCTAATCACCGGAACTCATTCAGTGTTGTACATAGATATATACATATATGTATATATATATATATATATATATATATATATGTATATATATGTATATATGTATATACATATACATATATATATTCATATATATGTAAATATATATACATATACATATACATATATATATATATACATATATATATATATATATATATATATATATATATATATTATATATATATATATATATATATATATAATCCCAGCATAAATCCTCAATCAAGAAACATTGATATAATCTTATCAGCAAGTTCCACCACCGCACGGAGCAAAATTTTCCCCCGTCATCTTGATACTTTGGTCGCTCAATATGTTTTTGTTGTTTCTTGTCGGATTCATATTACTTGAAAATGTATATAGTGTACGAGATATCGTAAATGCAAAGAAAATGTTTCACTGTATTTCGCTTGTCCTTTGGCTGAGGTATTTCAGTGCTAAAATGCGCTAGTAAAGAAGAGTATCAGTAAAACAATAAACACAGAAGTGCTCATTATATTGATTTATGTATGCATTTCCTACATTTGTGTTAATCCTCTTATTTTCTGTTATGTTTAAATTTTTGTATATAGGCTACATATGGCGAATCAATCAAAACTTGCACTCAGATAGACAAAATTTATAACTGGGGCTAAAAAACAATAACTGATTTTAATGAAGGGTGATATATATTAAGGAAAAAAGACAATGGCAATATGCGGACTGAAGATGAAATAACGAGAATAAAGGTGGCGGCGCACTAGGTATTTTTTGCAAGCATGTTACTTGTTTTACCTACTTCGTTTGAGTAGAACGATTTCGATTACATTCTTTTGTTTTTTCAATTTCGAAATGTCAAATTACTCGTGCGTCATAATAGTGAGAAACTGAAAATCGAACTAAAAGAATTTAAAACTCTAGGAATCTTAGACACATTTCTGAGGTGTTCTTACGGAAGTCTAGAATATTGTAACCAAAATCATGTCTACTCAAACGAAGGAGCAAAAGCAAGTAACATGCTAGACTAGTGTGCCGCAGCCTTAAGCAAGAAGTAAATAAAGAAAAAATTAACCAAAAACATCGACCAGAAGGATTTTTAAAGTAATTCTGATCTATCAAGCTGAGAAATTGCTGGGAAGGTGAACAAAGGTGAGGAAAGAAAACGACAAATCGTGGGAAGGTTTCAGCAATTATGGAAATAGAAAGAAAGTAATTTTCTTGTAAGACGAGCCACAGGACTCCACCTATAAACACTCTTACATAGTATGTCACATTTTTGCCGGGCTCTTTAGCGGGGTGATGACGTCATTAAAAATAGTAAGGATCTTTTTTTTTATTAGTACTTAGATAATATTGGTTGCAAAATAAGATGAGAGAATCATATGAGAGGTACGAAGAAAAAAGGAGAGAAGTAAAGACTAAGATAAAGGAGGCAAAGAGAATAGCATATGTGAAATGGTGTAGGAGTAGGATTTTTTTTTTAAGTAATGAAAGGATGTTTTAGAAGGAAATAGAGAGGAAGGGGAAGCGAATCAATTAGAGAAGAAAAAGTAAAAGGTGCATATGGAGAGATGATAGTGGAAGAGACGGCATTGAAAGGAACATGGGCAAAGTATTTAGGAAGTTGCTAAATGTGAAGGAGGGAAAGGAGGGAAAATTAGTTGAAGTGGGAAGCGCTAAGAAAACGACAGTGATGAATAAGGAAAATGGAGGATATTTAAGAAATGATGAGGTGAAAGCAGTTATAAAGATGATGACAGCAGCTAAGGCACCCGAGTTAGATGGGTGTCATGCGGAGTGTCTAAAAAAAGGGAGGTACAATGAAGGTGGACTGGCTGGTAAGGTTCTTTAACGTTTGTCTAAAAGAGGGTAGAGTGCCGGAAGACGGGGGGGGGGGGTATACAGTTCCGCCTTACAAAGGAAAAGGGGACAATTATGGGTGTAGTAGTTTTAGAGAGGTTAGTGTATTGAGTGTAATTGAGAAGGGTTATGGGAGGTTTTTGATTGAGAGGAATAGGAGAGGAATAGAGGGAGTAATTGCTGAAAAACAGTGTGGGTTTAGGACAGGTAGGGGTTGTGTGGATCATATTTTTATAAGGCTGATATATAAGAAAGCCTTAGGAAAATGTAAGGATGTTTTCTGGGTCTTAATGGATTTGGAAAAGGCCTATGACAGGGTAGACAGGAAGAAACTGTGGGAGGTATTGCAGATATAAGGAATAAGAGGAAGGCTGTTAAGAACGTTCGGGAGTTTTTACGAGAATAGTAGAGCTTTTGTTAGAATTAGAAATGGAGAGAGTGAATGGTTTGACGTAAATGTGGGACCTTGCCGGAAATGTGTCATGTAGCCATGGCTGTTCAATTTATGCATGAATGAAGTGGTGCGAGAGGTAAATGCAAGGGTAATGGGTCGAGGAATGGGGATAGTTGAAGAGAATGGATAAAAATGGGAGATAAGCCAGTTGTTGTTTGCTGACGATACTGTGCTTGTAGCAGGATCAGAGAGGGGATTAAAGAAGTTAGTGATGGAGTTTAGGAAGGTGTGTGAAAGAAGGAATTTGAAGATAAATGTGGGTAAAAGTAAGATATACAAGGTGAGAATATGGCAGCAAATTGTAGGTGAGTATTAAGGGAGAGACACTAGAGGAAATGGTTAGCTTTAGATACTTGGGGGCAAATGTGGCGGGAAATGGAGAAGTAAAGGTGGAGGTAGAATGTAGATTGAGAGAAATAAGTAAATGCCTTTGGGGATTAAAAAGTGTAATGAGAAATAGACAATTGGAAATGGATACTAAGAGGATATGGAGGAGTGATTGTGCCGACAGCACTGCATGGGACAGAAACATGGAACATAAGAGAGGGAGAGATGAAGGGTTTAAATGCGTTTGAGAGGAGCCGCGTGAAAATATGACCCAGGGAAGTGGGCGAGATGCAGGGATGGCCCATCATCCAGGAGAAGCCAAGAAAAGAGAGATGAAGGGTGGTGAATGGGAGTGGAGTATGTGAGGATGAAATGGGTGGGAGTGGATTTATACCTTTGACTTTGGCTGCCTCACTTACAAGGGGGAAAAGGCTCTTGGAATATGGATATATTTAGGTAAAAAGAGAAGGAAACTCGAATGAAAAGATGAGGAAATGTGTTTGTAGAGTATGAGGAGAAAATGTTAGTTTATATTTGAAATATTTTTAGATACAACAAGGAGAACCTAAGGTGGCTCGATAAAGAAGATATAGTAAGGACAGAAACAAGATATGGTAATATATGTAAAAATATGGATAATGATGATGTCATAATGAGATATGGAAGAATTTACATATAAAATTATACTTAAAGGAAAAAGGCGAGGGAAGAAGGGTAGAATAGGTCTTGAATAGGTCACAACAAAACCTGTGTTACATGAGTGAAGCACAATTCTGCCTGGTTGAATATTCATGCCAAAGTATTGAGTGACAGAAATTTCTCTGAAAAAAAGTCATGTGGGATAAACGTGTTTCTTTCATGAAGATTGCAAATGTTGGGTTTCGTCTTACTCCTCGTTGTTGTTTATTTTTACCCTGATCTCCTCTGTTCACTTTCTCTTTCCATTTCGCTCCCTTTAAAAGCCTGAGACTTTCATCACTTCCATCAATTCCTGCATCGTCCACCTCTTCGCAATCATGAAATTCGTGAGTGTCCAGCGCAATCCTAATGAATACGGGAATTGTTGCTTCTTTATTAATTATGCACGTTTACTGGAGAATATCAATATACACTTTCTTCATCTGTGTAAACGTAATCACAGAACAGTGAAATCAAAAATATATATGCACATGTTCTCTAATATCTATGTCCAAACATGTGATTTCACACGCAATCACACACACACACACACACACACACACACACACACACACACACACACACACACACACACACACACACACACACACACACACACACACACACACACACACACACACACACACACACACACACACACACACACACACACCACACACACACACACACACGCACACACACACACACACACACACACACACACACACACACACACACACACACACACACACACAGACAACACACACACACACACACACACACACACACACACACACACACACACACACACACACACACACACACACACACACACACACACACACACACACACACACACACACACACACACACACACACACACACACACCACACACACACACACACACACACACATACACACACACACACACACACACACGCACACACACACACACACACACCACACACATACACACACACACACACACACACACACACACGCACACACACAAAACACACACACATACACACGCACACAATCAAACAAACACACACATACACACACACACACGCACGCACACACACACACACAAACACACACACAAAACACACACACATACACACACACACACACACACACACACACACACACACACACACACACACACACACACACACACACACACACACACACACACACACACACACACACACACACACACACACACACACACACACACACACACACACACACACACACACACACACACACACACACACACACACACACACACACACACACACTTATGTGTTCATACTCTTATACTGACATTCGAAGGTCCTCATTATAAAAAATTCTTGACTTCTCCTGAAAACAGATGCTCCTCTCTGCCTTCGTGGCCGTTGCTGTGGCTGACCAGCTTCGCGAACATGTTCCCATTGTGAGCGAGAGTCGTCAAGAGTTCGCCAACGGCGTCTCCGGCAGCAGTTTTGAATCAGCCAATGGAATCAAATTCCAGCAACAAATACTTGCGGGAGACGTAGGACAGAGCAACGCTGAAGGCTCCTATAGGTGTGTCGTTGAAGAATTTCTGTTACCAATTTTATTCTTTATTTCATCACTTAATTAATTTATCACTTAATTTCTATAGGTTAAAAATGACCGATACTATGACCAATCCTCTCCGTCTCTCCTACAGTTACCCTGATGAATTCGGAAACTTGGTAGAGGTCCGGTACATCGCCAACGAGAATGGTTTCCAAGTCGAAGGCACTCACTTGCCCGTGGCACCCCAAGCTCCTGCTCATGTGGCCCGTCTTCTGCAAATTGCCGAAGAGCAGCGGGCTGCAGGAATCTTCTTTGAATAACGTCGTCCTCATTGATAAAACAGGACTAATTTCCTCTGAACGTCTCTAATTTATAAGATTAAATAGAATACACATTTCTCTTTGACAATATCTATCCCCAAATATATATGGAAATGTGATAGTTTCCAAGTCATATAAGAAAATGACTAGAATGATGGTCTGGAGCTACGATTAGATCTGGAGCTACGATTAGATCTGGAGCTACGATTAGATCTGGAGAATCAGTATTTGGTCTGCAATAACTCGGTCTTCTGCTCTTTGGGGACAATATCGCACCGAAGAAGTGAAGTCATGCAGGCGGCAGATGAGAAATGTAAGATAACAAAATGGAGGGATGATAAATGTTGAAATATATCTAACAATATTTTTCGAGTCAAAGCTTAATCTACTATCATAAAAGAATGCTGCGTGAGTCTGCATAAAACTATTGACTACATAAAACTTACAAGGTCAATACCCAAATCGGGTATTTTTTTTGTGACTAAAGATATATATATGTATATATATATATATATATATATATATATATATATATATATGTATATATATATATATATATGTATATATATATACATAAATGTATATACATTTATATATATATATGTATACATAAATATATATATATATATATATATATATATATATATATATATATATATACATATACACATACACACTGAATGGTTCCCGGTGATCAATTAATATATTTTATTCAACCACAAATAACTTTTTTTCCATGCCATCGCAATCGAGACTGAGAGTCGCTCGTTGGAGGCATCCGTTGGAAATTGAAACGTGGACCAGCCGAGGATTAGAACCCAGCTAACTCGTAATAAAGTTACAGTGACGTAAACCAATACGCTATCCCCAAATATCTCTTGATAGCGTATTGGTTTACGTCACTGTAACTTTGTTACGGGTTAGCTGGGTTCGAATCCTCGGCTCATCCACTTTTCAATTTCCAACGGATACCTCCAACGAGCGACTCTCAGTCTCGATTGCGATGGCATGGAATTAAAAGTGATTTGTGGTTGAATAAAAGATATATATATATATATATATATATATATATATATATATATACATACATACATATACATATAGATATAGATATGAGCTGACTACAAGAAAAATAAGGATTAAAAATTGTCTATCTAGCATATTTGCATGATTGAGAATTATTGGAGGGAAATGAATAGATCATAGAAATATTGGACAGGACCATGTGTCTCGTACATTTTGACCTCTTGTGTATTTAAAAGGAAAGGACAATTACTTGATTATGTCTGCGGTAACTACAAAATCATAAAGATGAGTAAGCGAATGTTTGGACTAAAGCTCAGTTATTGTTTCAATACAAGGTTTCATTAGTCCCCTAATTTATAAATGAATCACTTGTATAGTAATTCATCTCGCTACTTTGGTGTAGGATAATCCCAGGCCAATCACCTTATCAACACAATAATGTGGTTCTTGCTTTTTTCAATCACCATTTTCACCGTCACGTTTCTTCATGTCTTATATCTCGTCTCACTGTCCGAGACCACGCAGCTCATCAACGAATATTTAATTGATCCTAACACCATCTTCACTGTCACACCCCTATGAGTAAATTTCACCCATGGGATAAGCAACACGAGTTTCTTCGAAATGCGTAATATTTTTTCTCTCCAAATAGTTCCTACAAGTCTGAGAAAGGGAGTTAAAAAAAAAAAAAAAAAAATGTTTGGAGGCTCCCTTTTCCTTCCTTTTTTTTTTTTTCTTTCTGTCTTTCTTTCTTTCTTTCTTTTTTTCTTTCTTTCTTTCTTTCTTTCTTTCTTTCTTTCTTTCTTTCTTCCTTTCTTTGTTTTCATTTCTTTCTTTTCAGAGTGGTGTTTGCCTCTATTTTTTGGGCCTTGTATTTGTGTTTCTACTTGTTAGCTTTTCTATTTACACTGGTGGCGTACTAAGAAGCGTGCTGGTCTCGCATTCGCTAATTGTGGTTTCGAATCCCGCACTTCTCTCCGATTCCCATCAGTTACTGTTACTTGGCCCCAACAATGCAAGCGCACATTGCAAAGGCGACGGCTATGGCTGCAGCTACACGCTTCCTGTTATAGGTTCCTCACCATCATCTACCTCCATTGGTCGTGCACATGGACGATTCGTGAATTAAGCAAAACGTGTAATCAGATTTAGACAAAGCATGTAACTATGCCTAAAAATGGCACACTGATCTGAACGAGGTTTAATGGAAGAGGGAAAAGCAAAATAATTATATCATACACATTGTTAGAGTCAATAAGAATGTTAACCAATGTGAAAATTTGAATAATATTACAGAAAAATCTCGACCCGAGGTCTGATTTGGGTACTGGTAAGTTGACCAAGTCGCCAAGTTAGAAAGAAGGCAGAGAAAGGAATGAGATATGTTGGATAAGGTACATCAAAGAATATTGAGATGGTCAATGAATACAGAAGCAGAGGAGGAAGAAAGACTAGAATTAGGTGTGGAAAGTGGGAGTGTATGGAGTGACCTTCAGTGAAAGAACGGAAACGAGAGGTCATTGTTTGTAAGAGGATTGTCTGTCGAGTAAGGAAGGGAATGTGCAAAATATAAGAGTGAACAAAAATTTATAAATGAACGCAGAAGTGACCCAAATCGGTCTTGTCTGTTCTGTAGCTTTTTGGAGTGGACGAGAGGCCGAAGTCGCTATATAATGAAACGGGCAAGAGAGACCCCCCCACACACATACACACATACATATACATAACATACACACATACATACACGTACACATACACATACACACACACACACATGCATGCACACACACATACACATAGACGCACACACACACACACACACACACACACACACACACACACACACACACACACACACACACACACACACACACACACACACACACACACACACACACACACACACACACACACACACACACACACAC
>NC_134792.1:37647400-37672400 GCF_046742065.1 Oratosquilla oratoria | reverse complement strand
TATATATATATATATATATATATATATATATATATATATATATATACATATGTATATGTATATATAGCACAGCGTAATGTAATAGCACATTGGTAAAATGAAACTTGTTAAGCCACTGTCGGAGAAAAGAAATCAGAAATACTAATTATCTGTATATTTCGACCACTGACTGTGGTCCTCTTCAGCAGAATGATACAAAAGAATAGAGTTAACAAGTATAAATATGGACAGGGAGAGAACAATTAGGAGACGCGGGCAAGGGGACTCAAGTTACTTGGGGTTGGTATGTGGGAATCTGTCCTGCCGCTTTCATAATCAATTTGTTTGCTGCCATCCATGTGATCCAGTCTGGTGACCATTGACCTTTCGATAAATTAAAATTGGGTAGGTGTTTAATGAGAGAGGATTCAATAATTTTTCTTCGAAAACTACACTGGGATTTATGAATAATTTCAGCCTTTTCCCAATCCATGCGGTGGTCCTCCTTACTGGTGTGGAGAAACACAGCTGAATTTTCTTGTCCGTACTTAACGGAATTTTTATGCTCCTTTATTCTCGTGGTTAAGTCTCTTCCTGTTTGGCCCCAGTACACTTCATCACAGTCTTTGCAGGGAAGTTTGTACACACCGGCACTGTTTTCTACGTTGGTGCGTCGGTGTACATTCACTACTTTCCTGAATAAACTGTTGGTGTAATTAAAAATTAGTTTGACATCATCATTGGGCAAAAGTTTGGAAGCTGCCTTAATGGAATCACTATATGGTAATAACAAGTTATTCTTGCTCCATTTAAATTTATCATCAGGGTTGGATGTTTTATAAAAATTGTGTTTTGCTTTCTTCAGGGCTTTGGACAAAAACCACCCTGGGTATCCTAGCTTTGAAAGTTGTGATTGAATTAATGTTAATTCTGCATCCAGATGTTGTGGGCTGCATATCCTGTATGCTCTAAGAAACAGGCCCGACGCTACACTACATTTGATATTATCCGGGTGATGACTAAAGAAATGTAGGTAGCTGCCGGTGTGTGTGGGCTTCCTGTACACTGAAATCACAACTTTCAAAGCTAGGATACCCAGGGTGGTTTTTGTCCACGAGAATAAAGGAGCATAAAAATTCCGTTAAGTACGGACAAGAAAATTCAGCTGTGTTTCTCCACACCAGTAAGGAGGACCACCGCATGGATGGGAAAAGGCTGAAATTATTTATAAATCCCAGTGTAGTTTTCGAAGAAAAATTATTGAATTCTCTCTCATTAAACACCTACCCAATTTTAATTCATCGAAAGGTCAATGGTCACCAGACTGGATCACATGGATGTCAGCAAATAAATTGATTATGAAAGCGGCAGGACAGATTCCCACACACCAACCCCAAGTAACTTGAGTCCCCTTGCCCGCGTCTCCTAATTGTTCTCTCCCTGTTCATATTTATACTTGTTAACTCTATTCTTGGTATCATTCTGCTGAAGAGGACCACAGTCAGTGGTCGAAATATACAGATAATTAGTATTTCTGATTTCTTTTCTCCGACAGTGGGTTAACAAGTTTCATATGTATATATATACATATATATATATATATATATGTATATATATATATACATATATATATATATATATATTCACAATAATTGTTTGTATTTGCATAGTTGAATACATTGGCAAAAAACTTTACATGATATATATGTTCATTACAGTTATACACGTATACATGTAATCTTTTTTTAGATTAATTCCTTCTCGACTAGATGTAAAAAATATTGTAATTCATAATCAAAACATGAAACTGCACGGAACACTCACAAACTTCATGTTGACTGAGGAGTGGACGCTACCGGAGTGAATACAGGTTGGACTGTCCAGGTCTTTTTAAAGCAAACAGGGTGTAGAAGAGAACGGGAAAGAAGGGAAGGACAAGGAAGCATTTGTCACCAAGAATAATTAACACTTTCCCTTTCAGTCTTATTATGTTAGGCAGGTTTTTAACATTAATTCACATACAAGAAAATATGTAACCAAATATGCATGATTATGTTACATAATAGAACAAAACCTGATACAAAATCCAAACAATCACAAACATAAACGTCTCAACGGATCAGTGGTACGTTTCTCGACGACTAATTCATCCACCCATAAATCAAAGATTTAATTAGATATAATTAGAAAATTAAGCAGCTAAATTCTTCCATTGTTTAAGAACCCTAAAATTCCGGCCATCACTTTTAATGTTTACATGTGGCGTACATCCTTCAAGGAAATGACAGTGGAAATATGCAAGAAACTAAAGAATAGTAGCAAATAAGGACTTTGATCGGCGGAGGGAAACTCTGTTCATGGTCTCGAACCATTCATGAAAATCACATTGAACTGTGCTTTTTGGTTCCTTTCAATCGGGTAGGAAAACATCCTACAGGAAATCCAATATAAAGCGTCGAAAATGACACCAAGATTCAACAGAGTCGCCTCAATGACGCATTTACATGTAGAAGTCGGAGTCCTGTCAATGCAACAACCCATGAAGGTGATGGGAGCACTGTAACATATAGGGGCGCAAGCGCCCTAGACCTTGCTCGACTATTTCATTACATTTCCCAAACACAGTCAACTGAATGAAAAACAAACAAACTACACCGGCAGCATACTTCTCAATTATCTACTTTTACCTTCCACTTGCACCACACAACACATCCTTACAAAAAAAAAAAAAAACACTTCAAGACTGACCAAACCCTATATTCTGTTGGATCCCTCTAAACATTAGCTCCATAGAGAAATTCTTTCCTAGATAAACAAGACCTACACTATTACGATTATATGCAAACACTGTACGAACATAGAATAGGCCTATTCATACAGTAGAAGATATTGCCCCAGATGCAACTATCCGTAAGATATGAAACAATTCTTCCAACACTGCCTCATCCCAGCTACTTAGATATACACACAATACAATAGTTCCTCTTTGAGTTACTTGTAGGTCAATCTGGTGGCCATTTGCAGTTATCCATGGGTATCCTACAGTAAAGATCTGGAGCAACGGATTGATTGATTGATTAGTTATCTTCTCTTAGCTTTTCTTATAATATGTACTTTGAGAGGAGCTTGTTCCGGATTTGGATGAATTGGAGCTTGTAATTTTTCTGTAATCTCTCCATCTATATAATAAAAAGTCGTCTTTGTGTCCTACAGGTTTCTGTGTGTCTTTCCTATAATCCTATCGATGTATTTGTCAGTGGCAGGTGATGTATTGCCAACACTCCCAGATCTTTCCATTTTTTGTATTTATTATGCATATTATTGTGGCAAAGTAGCATGCAGTTGATACTTTAGGGTCTATATGGGGCGCCCCTACGGACCACAGCACACATCATTTTGTCTGTGATAGAGGAAAACTCTGTTCGTAGAGAAATGATGACACTTTTATTATACCGCGACTGTCCCTCCGTTATGATGTCCCCCAACCCCTTGTTACTGTCCACCAAGTCTTCCTACTTGAGTCGTAAGAGGCGACAACAAACGGGACGGGGGATAAAACTAGGAATCCTTCTACCTGTAGCCCCACAGGGGACATTCCTAAAAAAAAGTAAAGGCATAAAAGGGTCTGGGAGTTTTCCAACCAGTACCCTAAAGTTTTGGTCTTTTAATGTACATGGATGTGGTACAGATGGAAGTAAAACGAAAGACATAGGCAGTATGTTTGTGAGAAGAAAGATGGATGTGTTGGCATTGAGTTAAACTAAGTTGAAAGGGAGGGGCGAGTGTGAGTTTGGGAGTGTAGTTGGAGGTTCTCAGATATTAAGAAGGGACGAAAGAGAGAAGGGGTGGCTAAACTAGTAAGTGAAGAGATAGGTAAGCATTTAGTGGAGTGGAAGGAGGTTTCTTCAAGGTTGATGTGGATGAAGGTGAAACTGGGAAGGGAGATGTTGGTCTTTGTAATTGCGTATGGGGCTGGTCGTGAGAAGAGCATAGAGGAAAGGGAGGCTTTTTGGATATATTTAGATGAGTGTATAGATGGATTAAGGAGAAATGTCAATGTAGTTGTATTGGGAGACCTTAATGCTAGGGTAGGAAATGAACCAATAGACAGAGTGATTGGGAAGTATGGAGTTCCAGGAAAATATCGTAGTGGAGAGTTGATGGTAGAGATGTGTCTAGAAAGAGTTGATAATAGCAAATGCAGTGTTTAGGAAGAAATTCAAGCATAAGTACACATGGGAGAAGGTGATGGATAGAAGGGTAGCAGATAGACTATTTATGGAGTATATAGTTGTGACCAGGAGTATGGTAGGAAGAATTAAGGATTTACATGTTCTAAGGGGAGAGAGTGGGGCAATACATTTTCTGGTGGAAGGTAAATTGAGAGTGGAGAATAGGTGGAGAAAGAGAAAATGGGCAAAAGGTGAGGAGGTACTTCGAGTGAACTGCTTAAATGAGAAAGAAAAGGAGGAGTATAAGAAAAATCTGAGAGAGGAGTAGGATGTAATGAAGGATAGAGCAGAACTAGGACTGGAGGAGGAATGGGGATGGTTCAAGGAGGGAGTTATAAGGTGTACAAAGATGGTGTGTGGAACAAGGAGAATGGAAGGAAATATAAAGAAGGGTAGTGAGTGGTGGGATGAGGAAGCAAAGAAGGGTGTAGAAGAAAAGAGGCAGGCTTTCGTAGATTGGTTACAAATTAGGACGAGGGAATTGAATGAGAGGTACAAAGTAAAGAGAAGAGAAGTAAAGCACAATATTAAGGAGGCAAAGAGGAGAGCAGATATGAAATGGGGTAAGAGTATGACAGAAAATTTTGAAAGTAATAAAAAGATGTTTTGGAAAGAAATTAAAGGAGAAAGAGGAGGCGAATCAAGTAGAGAAGAAAAGGTAAAAGGTGCAGATGGAGAGATGATAATGGAAGAGAAGGCAGTGAGAGGAAGGTGGGTAGAGTATTTTTGGGAGTTGCTAGATGTGAAGGAGGATATGGAGGGAAAGGTAGTTGCAGTGGGAGGCGCTAATAAAACGAGAGTGATGAGTGAGGAAAATGGAGGAGAAATAAGGGAAGATGAAGTGAAAGCAGCTGTTAAGATGATAAGAGCAGGTGAGGCACCTGGGTTGGATGGATGCCATGCAGAATGTCTGAAGAAAGGAGGTAGTGTTATGGTGGACTGGCTGGTGAAGTTATTTAATGTTGTTTAAGAGAGGTAGATTGCCGGAGGACTGGAGGAGTGCCTGTATAGTTCCAATTTACAATGGAAAGGGGCGTAAGTGTGAGTATAGTATTTTCAGAGGGATCAGCTTGTTGAGTGTAGCTGGGAAGGATTATGGGAGGGTCTTGATTGAGAGGATTAGGAGAGGAACAGAGGGAGTAATTGGTGAGGCACGGTGTGGTTTTAGGACAGGTAGGGGTTGTGTAGATTATATTTTTGTGGTAAGACAGAGTATGTGAGAAACCTATAGAAAAATGTAAGGAGGTTTTTTGGGCTTTTATGGATTTGGAAAAGGCTTACGGCAGGGTAGACAGGAAGGCACTATGGGAGGTATTGCAGATATATAGGATAGGAGGAAAGCTGTTATGAGCAGTCAAGAGTTTTTAAGAGAGTAGTAGTGCTTGTGTTATGATTATAGATGGAGAGAGTAAATGGTTTGAGGTTAAAGTGAGACTTCCTCAGGGATGTGTTATGTTGCCCTGGCTGCTCAATCTATACACGGATGGGGTGGTGTGAGAGGTGAATGCAAGGGTAGTGGGTAGGGGGTTCGAGATGGTTAAAGAAAATGGAGAAAAGTGGGAGATAAGCCAACTGTTGTTTGCTGACGACACTGCGCTTGTAGCAGGATCAGAGGAGGGATTGAGGAAGTTAGTGACAGAGTTAGGGAAGGCGTGTGAAAGAAGGAAGTTGAAGATAAAGGATGAGATGTACAAGGGGGGAGAGTGGCAGAAGGCTGGAAGTGAGTATTAAGGGAAAGAGACTGGAGGAAGTGGATAGTATTAGATACTTGGGTGCGAATGTGGCAGGAAAGGGAGGAGTGGGGGTGGAGGTAGAATGTAGATTGAGAGAAGTGAGTAAGTGCCTTGGGGGGGTTGAAAAGTGTAATGAGAAATATATATTTGGGAATGGATGCTAAAAGGAGGAGTGATTGTGTCCACAGTAATATACGGGGCAGAAACATGGAACATGAGAGAGGAAGAAAGAAGGAGTTTGAACGTGTTTGAGATGAAATGCCTGAGAAGTATGATACGGGTTACTAGGCTAGATAGAGTAAGAAATGAGGAGGTTAGGAGGAGAACAGGGGTGGAAAGGGAGTTGAGAGATAGGGTTCATGAGAGAGTATTAGCATGGTTTGGACACATGGAAAGAATGAGTGAAGAAAGATTAGTAAAAGAGGTGTGGAAGGCAGAGGTGGAGGGAGTGAACATGAGGGGGCGTCCTAGGATGAGGTGGATGGATGGGGTAAAAGGGGCATTTCGAAAGAGAGGAATGTCTGCTGAAGAAGGACGGGAGAGGACAGAAGATAAGGGTGAATGGAGAAGGGTTGTGTATGGACTATGCTGTGATGTATTGGGGTGAATGGGGGGATGAGGGAGGGAGTATGTATGAGAAATAAATTGACGCAGCCCAAAGATATTTCTCCCCGTCTTGTAATTTTCTGTATGAGAAGACGGAGAGTGGGGGTCGCCGAATTAATGAAGCGGCCTTGCTGTGGATGTGCTGTGTCTTGCGACACGGCTTCTGACCCAGGGCAATGGACAAGATGCAGGGATGACCCATCCAGGAGGTGCCAAGATAAGAGGGAGGGAAGAGGGTGGAGGGGAGTGGAATATGTGGGGGATGGAATTGGTTTTCTATGCCTTTTTCTTTTGGCTACCTCCCTTGTAAGGGGGGGAGGGAAACCTTTGGTATACGTATGTATGTATGTTTGTATGTATGTTTTATTTCATATGGAGCTCTCATCTGGAAGTATGTGACCTGAGACCATTACGAATCACACACACACACACACACACACACACACACACACACACACACACACACACACACACACACACACACACACACACACACACACACACACACACACACACACACACACACACACACACACACACACACACCACCACACACGCACACACACACAAACACACACACACACACACACACACACACACACACACACACACACACACACACACACACACACACACACACACACACACACATACACACACACACACACACACACACACACACACACACACACACACACACACACACACACACACACACACACACACACACACACACACACACACACACACACACACACACACACACACACACACACACACACACACACACACACACGAAATAAAGCAAAATTAAATAGAATAGAGCAAATAAAGTTAAACACAATAAAATGAAACAGAATAACATTAGATAAAATAATCAGATCGAAGTAAAAACAGATGTACGGATTGCAGTAGCTGTCAACACCTCCCTATCTTACATACAGTTTGAAGACGGTTCCAACCTTTTTAACGAGTTGCGTGGAAATTGGAAATGTTTTATGAGGTTCTGTGGTCAAAAGTACGTGACTGATGGACTTCATTATTTAAAAGACATCATTGACACTAGTGATTTATTGCATAATAGTTTCAGTGGAGAATTGAATAAAAGTCTAGTTCAAATGCTACTTTGCCAGCAGATGGCGTTGGGGCTCGTAGAATAAGGCAATTGTAGGGGTTGCAGATGCCGTCGCCACCCCACTCCCTATCCCGCTTACAGTACGTAGCAGGTGCCAACCCTTGCTTGGCAATATAGTAGCAGCAGAGCTTCCTAATGATGACGTTCCGGTATCAAAGCACCGTGAACTCTTTAAACACTTCAATTGGAAAGGTGGTAGCAGACGAGACTCATAATCATGAGGGCCCTGGGATCAAAGCTTCCAATGTTGAATTATCATTTGTAAGAAATCTCTGCAGCTGATAACTATATGCTTTTAATGTTAACATTTAGAAGAAAAAAGTCTTAGGATATCACCACAGAATTTGAAACAATCAACTTTTACTTTTTAAAGAAAATCGTATTTCTAATCAAAATTCATTCAATTCATTCATGTAGGAATAACAGTTAAAGACACGTTTAACAGATAGCCGTATGGCCTGAAATCCATTACCTAGTTCATGGTGCCAAATCGTTGTAAGGTCTATAAGGAAATAATCATTTCCGAATCAATTCTGATATGCCATTTATTGAAATATGTCAGAGTGAATAAATTAGTTGTAACCGTTGTGCTGGGTTCATTCAAAGACGATTCCAGCAGCTCTTTGCTCCTCAGCAATGCGCAGAAGCTCGGCCACATGAGCAGGCGCAGGGGGTACCACGGGCAGGTGGTTGCCCTGAGCCTGGAATCCATTCTCGTTCGCAATGTAGTGGACTTCGATTATGTTGCCAAACTCGTCAGGGTAGCTGCCGAGGAAGAGAATTATTTATTACATGGGACTGAGATGTGTTAAATGTATGTATGTATGTAACATTTGAAAGGAACATATAGGAAGTGGAAGTCCTCATTTTTCACACCTGTAGACACCTTCGGCGTTACTTTGCCCAAGGTCGCCCGTAACTACTTTCTGTTGGAACTTGATTCCATTGCCAGCCTCGAAACTGCTGCCGGAGACGCCATTGTTGAATTCTTGGCGAGTCTCACTCACGATGGGAATGGGTTCCTCCTGGGCCACGACGACGACGGCCACGACGGCGATAAGGATAATCTGTATAGCACCCAATGATTTAGTGCATGTAATTCTTTGATCAGCCCTGTGCTATCGATTGTAGGTTTATTAGTTATAACTTTTCATCAATATGAACAGATTTTCACTAATTTAGTCTTCACTACTGTTCTTATATTCAACTATGGACATCCGACTTCTTTATACTTTTTACAAACATAATTTGTATTCGCATAGTTGAATGCATTGACAAAACACTCTACGTGGTATATATGTTTATTACAATTATACACGTATACATGCACAAAATTTTTAGTATAATTCATTCTCGACTAATAAAAAACTATTTCAATTTACAATAAAAAATGAAACTGCACGGAACACTCACGAACTTCATGTTGACTTAGAAGTAGACACTGCCGGAGTGAATACAAGTTAGACTGTCCAGATCTTTTTAAAGCAAACAGGCTGAGGAAGAGAACGGGGTAGGTGGGAAGGACAAGGACGCAATTGTCACCATGGAGAAGTAAGACAAGTGACAGTTAACACTTCCCATGTAAGTCTTATTATTTTACGCACTTCTTTAACATAACTGCACATTCAAGGATATATGTAATCCAAATTGCATGATTGTATTGTATGGTAACACAAAAACTTGATAAAACATCCAAACACACACACACACACACACACACAAACACGCACACACACACACACACACACACACACACACACACACACACACACACACACACACACACACACACACACACACACACACACACACACACACACACACACACACACACACACACACACATACACACACACACACACACTAACACACACACACACACACACACACACACACACTAACACACACACACACACACACACACACACACACACACACACACACACACACACACACACACACACACACACACACACACACACACACACACACACACACACACACACACACACACACACACACACACACACACACACACACACACACACACACACACACACACACACACACACACACAAACACGTATACAAATAAACAAACACACACACACACACACACACACACACACACACACACACACACACACACACACACACACACACACACACACACACACACACACACACACACACACACACACACACACACACACAGGACTCGGTGGCGCAGTTGGTAGAGTCCCCGACTATCACTACGGCGGTCCGGGCGCGAATCCTGCCCAGGCCTGATATAATTTCAGTATCGCTGCGCTTCGAGTCATTACTCCAATTCTCGTGGGCGGGGAGTTGGGGTTGTGTGAGTGTAAGGTCACAGTATTACCCATAGATCGGTCATACGAGCTCTGAGCTCTCTTCCGGGAGGGAAATAGCTGTCCAACCCGTGATCGAAAGACCAAGGTGAAAGGTGAATCATATACACACACATAAACCTAAACGTCTCGACGGTACAATGGTACGTTTTTCACGGTTAATTCATCCAAGTTTAGACAAAATATTGCAATGTCCTAGAAAAACAGAATAGAAGCCTCTTATCAGAAACCATCATTAACATCACTCACTCCAGACAACCATGAATCAAAGACCTATTCTAATAAGCAAATTACGCAGCTAAAATCATTCATTGTAAAGAACCCTAAAATCCCGGCCATCATTTCTAATATTCACATGTGACGTACACCCTTCAAGGAACTGACAGTGGAAATCAACAAGAAAATAAGCCTAATAAGAATGGTAGAAAATAAGAACTTTGGTCGGTGGAGGGAAATTCTGTCCATGGTCACAAACCGTTCTTGAGAACCACATTCAACTGTACTTCTTGGTTCTTTTCAATCGGGAAGAAAAACATCCTGCAGGCAACATAATATAAAACGTCGAAAATGACACCAAGATTCAACAGAGCCGCCTCAATGAAGCATTTACATGTAGAAATCTGAATCCTGCCAATACAACAGCCCATGAAGGTGATGGGAACACTATAACATATAGGGGTGCAAGTGTCCTAGACCTTGCTCGACTATTTCATTACATCACCTAAACACAACCAACTGAATGAAAAACAAACTACACAGGCAGCATACTACTCAAATATCTACTTCTACTTTGCACTTGCACTATACAAACCATACAAAAAAAACAAAAAACAAAAAAACACTCAGATCACAGGTCAAGCACTTCAAGACCGACATACAAACCCTACACTCTGTTGGATCCCTTCTAAACATTAGCCCCGTAGAGAAACTCCTTCCAAGGGAAACAAGACCTACACTGTTACGATTATATACAAACACTGTACGAACATTGAATAGGCCTGTTTATACAGTAGAAGAAATTGCCCAAGATAAAACCATCCGTAAGAAACCTAACAACTCTTCCAACACTGCCTCATCACAGCTACTCCTATATCCACACAACACAATAGTTCTTCTTTGAGTTATTTGTATGCCAATCTGGTGATCATTTGGGATTATCTCGTATCCATGGGTATCCTGCAATAAATATCTGAAGCAACGGATTGATTGATTGATTAGTTATCTTCTCTTAGTTTTTCATATAACATTTACTTTAAGCGGGAGCATGTGTATCATATACGTGTGTTACTTGGGCAAGGTGACATAGGAAGAGTGATGCGCGGTTTCGTTGTATACTTTATTCTAGTGCAGATATGAGTGTCAGAGGCAGATGTGGCGTGGTCCTCAAGTGGGGGACCGACCGGGAAAGCCTAGTGACGCATAACAAATTATGTACAGCAAAGAACTAATCAAGTGACTGACTGACTGACCTGCCTGTTCGGGGTAGGCAGTATATATATACCAGGGACTAATCCCACGCAATGACCAGACGCCACCTTATTGCGGTGACCCTCTTTGCCCTTTCCGACCATTGAGTCAGATCACCTACCACACAACTCTACAATGCATAAACTTTGCACTTTACGCCTAAGCATGCTTGTAGGGTACATGTACACTACATTACCCTCATTCCTCTGTGTAGCGTAGGAAGGCGTCAGAGTCCTCAAATGCATTGGAAGGGAGATCACGATTACAATATGTGAGCTGAGGCCATTGCAAATCACACACACACACACACATACACACACGCACACACACACACGCACACACGCACACACACACACACACACACACACACACACACACACACACACACACACACACACACACACACACACACACACACGCAAACGCGCGCGCACACACACACACACACACACACACACACACACACACACACACACACATACACACACATACACACACACACTCACACGAAATAGAACACAATGAAATGAAATAGAATAGAGCAAATAAAGTTAAACAGAATAAAACGAAATAGAATAAGATAAAATAATCAGGTCGAAGTAAAAACAGATGTATGGATTGCAGTAGCTGTCAACAGTTTCCTATCGTACGTATAGTTCAAAGTAGGATCCGACCTTTTTAACACTTTGCGTGGAAGACGGTAATACTAGTAATGAGGATCCGTGGACAAAGGAACGTGACCGATGGATTTAATTATTTCAAAAACGCCATTTATTTATTGCATAACAGTTTCAGCGGGGAATTGATTAAAAGTCTCGTTCAAATGTTACATTGCCAGCAGATAGCGTTGGGCTCGTGGAAAAAGACAATTGTACGGGGTGCAGATGCCGTCGCCACCCCACTCCTTATCCCGCTTACATTACGTAGCAGGTGCCGACTCTTGCTTGGCAATATAGTAGCAGCAGGGCTTCTTAATGATGATGTTCCGGTATCAAAGCACCATGAACCCTTTTAACACCTAATATGGGATGGTGGTAGCAGACGAGACTCATAATCATAAGGTGCCGGGATCGAAACTTCTAATGCTGAATTATATTATGTGAAAAATTTCGCTGTAGCTGATGTCTTAGAACATCTCCACAGAATTTGACAGAATTAACCTATAATTCCTAAAGAAGATCATATTTATAATCTCAATTCATCTAATTCAGTCATGTAAGAACAACAATTAAAACCACATTTAACAGATAGCCGTATAGCTTGTAATCCATTGCCTAGTTCATGGTGACATATCGTTGTAAGGTTTATAAGGAAATAATCATTACCAAATCAATTCTGATATGCCATTTATTGAAATATAGTAGAGTGAATAAATTAGCTGTAACCGTTGTGCTGAGTTCATTCAAAGACGATTCCAGCAGCCCTTTGCTCCTCAGCAATACGCAGAAGTTCGGCCACATGAGCAGGCGCAGGGGGTGCCTTGGGCAAGTGGTTGCCCTGAGCCTGGAATCCATTCTCGTTCGCAATGTAGTGAACTTCGATCACGTTGCCAAACTCGTCAGGATAGCTGTCGAGGAAGATAAATATCTATAACATGGAACTGCTCTGTATTAAATTCCGGTATTAACATTTGAAAGGAACATATAGCAAAAGAAAGTCCTCATTTTTCACACCTGTAGACACCCTCGGCGTTACTTTGCCCAAGGTCGCCCGTAACTACTTTCTGTTGGAACTTGATTCCATTGCCAGCCTCGAAACTGCTGCCGGAGACTCCATTGTTGAATTCTTGGCGAGTCTCACTCACGATGGGAATGGGTTCCTCCTGGGCCACGACGACGACGGCCACGACGGCGGTAAGGATAATCTGTATAGTAACCAATGATTAATGAGTGTAATTCTTTGATCAGCCCTGTGCTATCGATTGTAGGTTTATTAATTATAATTTTTCATCTATATGAAGAGATTCTCACTAATTTAGTCTTCGCTACTGCTCTTATATTCAACTATGGACATAAAACTTGTCTCCATATATATTTTTTACAATCATAATTTGTATTATCATAGTTGAATGCATTGGCAAAATACTCTACATGGTGTATATGTTCATTACAATTACCCACGTATACATGTAAAATATTTCTAGATTAGTTCATTCCGGACTAAATGAAAAAAATGAAAAATAAAATTCATAATAAGAAATGAAACTGCACGGAACACTCACGAATTTCATGTTGACTTAGGAGTGGTCACTACCGGAGTGCATACAAGTTAGACTGTCCAGGTCTTTTTAAAGCAAACAGGTTGTGGAAGAGAACGGGGAAGGAGGGAAGGACAAGGACGCAATAGTCACCAAGAAGAAGTAAGACAAGTGACACTTAACACTTACCAGCTCATTCTTATTATGTTAAGGACTTTTTTAATATAACTGTACTTTCAAGGAAATATGTAACCAACTTTGCCTGATTATATTGTATAATTGCACAAAACCTGATAAAACATGCAAACACACACACACACACACACACACACACACACACACACACACACACACACACACACACACACACACACACACACACACACACACACACACACACACACACACACACACACACACACACACACACATACACACACACACACACACACACACACACACACACACACACACACACACACACACACACACACACACACACACACACACACACACACACACACACACACACACACACACACACACACACACACACACACACACACACACACACACACGCACACACACACACACACACACACACACACACACGCACACGCACAAACACACATACACAGAAGCATAAACGTCTCGACGGCGCAATGATTTCTCGACGGTTAATTCATCCAAGTTAAGACAAAATAGTACAATGTCCTAGAAAAAGAGAACGGAGGCCTCATATTAGAAATCTTTATTAACATCGCTCACTCGAGACAAACGTGATTCAAAGACCTATTCTAATGAGAAAATCAAGCAGCTAAACTCTTTTATTACTAAAGAACCCCAAAATCCCGGCCATCACTTTTAATATTCACATGTGACGTACGCCCTTCAAGGAACTGACAGTGGAAATCAGCAAGAAAATAAGCATATTAAGAATAGAAGAAAATAAGAACTTTGGTCGGTGGAGGGAAATTCTGTTCATGGCCTCAAACCTTTCTTGAGAACCACATTCAGCTGTGTTTCGTGGTTCCTTTCAATCGGGAAGAAAAACATCTTACAGGCAACATGATATAAAACGTCGAAAAATGACACGAAGATTCATCAGAGCCGCCTCAATGAAGCATTTACATGTAGAAGTCGGAGTCCTGCCAATACAACAACCCATGAAGGTGATGGGAACACTATAACATATAGGGGTGCAAGTGTCCTAGACCTTGCTCGACTATTTCATTACATCACATAAACCTAACCAACTGAATGAAAAACAAACTACACAGGCAGCATACTACTCAAATATCTACTTTTACTTTGCACTTGCACTATGCAAACCATACAAAAAAACAAACACTCAGATCACAGGTCAAGCACTTCAAGACCGACATCCAAACCCTACATTCTGTTGGATCCCTTCTAAACATTAGCCCCGTAGAGAAACTGCTTCCAAGGGAGACAAAACCTACACTATTACGATTATATACAAACACTGTACAAACATAGAATAGGACTGTTCATACAGTAGAAGAAATTACCCAAGATGAAACTATCCATAAGACACCAAACAACTCTTCCAACACTGCCCCATCACAGCTACTCGTATTTCCACACAACACAATAGTTATTCTTTGAGTTACTTGTATGCCAATCTGGTGATCATTTGCGTTTATCTCGTATCTATGGGTATCCTGCAATAATGATCTGGAGCAACGGATTGATTGATTTATTAATTATCTTCTCTTAGTTTTTTATATAACATTTACTTTGAGCGGGAGCATGTGTATCACATACGTGTGTTACTTGGGCAAGGTGACATAGGAAGAGTGATGCACGGTTTCATTGTATACTTTATTCTAGTGCAGATACGAGTGTCAGAGGCAGACGTGGCGTGATCCTCATGTGGAGGACCGACCGCGAAGGCCTAGTGAGGCATAACAAATTAAGCACAGCAAACAACTAACTGACTGACTGACTGGCCTGTCTGCTCGGGGTAGGCAGTATATATATACAAGAAACTAATACGACGCAATGACCAGACGCCACCTTATTGCAGTGATCCTCTTTGTCCTTTCCGACTATTGAGTCAGATCACCTACCATACAACTCTACAATGCAAAAACATTGCACTTTGCGCACAGGCATGCTTATGGGGTACATGTACACTACATTACCCTCCTTCCTCTGTGAAGCGTGGGGAGGCGTCAGAGTCCTCAAAGGCATTGGAAGGGAGATCACAATTACAGTATGTGAGTTGAGGCCATTGTAAATTACACACACACACACATACACACACGCACACACACACACACACACGCACACACACACACACACACACACACACACACACACACACACACACACACACACACACACATACACACACACACACATACACACGCACACACGAAATAAAACACAATAATATGAAATAGAATAGAGCAAATAAAGTTAAACAGAATAAAATGAAATAGAATAAGATAAAATAATCAGGTCGAAATAAAAGCTGATGTACGGACTGCAGTAGCTGTCAACACTTCCCTATCGTACGTATAATTCGAAGTAGGATCCGACCTTTTTAATACTTTGCGTGGAAGACGGAATGCCAGGTATGAGGTTCCGTGGACAAAGGAACGTGACTGATAGATTTGATTATCATATGATTTACACCCTTCAAGGAACTGACAGTGGAAATCAACAAGAAAATAAGCCTATTAAGAATGGTAGAAAATAAGAACTTTGGTCGGTGGAGGGAAATTCCGTTCATGGTCTCAAACCGTTCTTGAGAAGCACATTAAACTGTGCTTCTTGGTTCCTTTCAATCGGGAAGAAAAACATCCTACAGGCAACATAATATAATGCGTCGAAAATGACACCAGGATTCAACAGAGCCACCTCAATGAAGCATTTATATATAGAAGTCGGAGTCCTGCCAATACAACAACCCATGAAGGTGATGGTAACACTGTAACATATACTGGTGCAAGTGCCCTAGGCCTTGCTCGATTATTTCATTACATCACCTACCTAAACACAACCAACTGAATGAAAAACAAACTATACCGACAGCATACTACTCAAATGTCTACTTTTACTTTGCATTTGCATCATAAAACACATCCATACAAAAAGAAACCGTCAGATCACAGGTCAAGCACTTCAAGACCGACATCCAAACCCTACATTCTGTTGGATCCCTATAAACATTAGCCCCGTAGAGATATTCCTTCCAAGGGAAACAATACCTACAATATTACGATTATATGTGAACACTGTACGAACATTGAATAGGCCTGTTCATACAGTAGAAGAAATTGCCCAAGATAAAACCATCCGTAAGACACCAAACAACTCTTCCAACACTGCTCCATCACAGCTATTCGTATATCCACACAACACAATAGTTCTTGTTTGAGTTACTTGTATGACAATCAGGTGACCATTTGCGATTATCTCGTATCCATGGGTATCCTGCAATAAAGATCTGAAGCAACGGATTGATTAGTTATCTTCTCTTAGTTTTTCATATAACATTTACTTTGAGCGGGAGCGTGTGTAACATATACGTGTGTTACCTGGGCAAGGTGACATAGGGAGAGTAATGCGCGGTTTCGTTGTATATTTTATTCTAGTGCAGATACGAGTGTCAGAGGCAGACGTGGCGTGGTCCTCAAGTGGGGGACCGACCGCTAAGGCCGAGTGACGCATAACAAATTAAGTACAGCAAAGAACTAAGTTACTGACTGACTGGCCTATCTGCTCGGGGTAGGCAGTATATATTACAAAGGATTACAAAGGCGGAGCATGCCGAAAGGAGACCTTTTGGTCCATATCTAGGTCGGATGCGAAAAAAAAATATATATATATAATAATGTAAATAACAAATAAAATACATAAATAAATGCATAGGTATAGTTAAATAACACAGGCCTGCGTTTGAAAAAAAATTCTGTTCCTGCGGTTTTCTTTAGTGATTCCTAACGAAACTGTTCTCCTAAATTGAAATATGACATTCATTTTGCTCAATCAGGTCTGGTTTTTGAGATACAGCGCACTACTGTTTTTAGAAAAGGGCCATTTTTGAAAAAATCCCTTATTTATATAAAAGTTATTTAATAAATTACAATTACTTGTAATAAAAAAAATACCGACTCAATTCGACTTTCTTTTAATTAATTTTAAACTTACAGACTACTTATGAGCTTACCCAGGAGTGCAAAGAAACTATTTTCCAAGAAAAGAAGTCCTTGATGACTTCCGCTTGTGAAGCGATGTTGGTTCGTCGCGTTTAAGACACCAGCAATAGTCAGCTAACATGTTGATGTCCCAGCGTCCTTGATATCTTGTCTCCATCGTCTTTATGTCTTGGTGAAATCTTTCTCCTTGTTCCTCGCTATAATCTCCACAGTTTGCCGGAAAATAGTCAAGATGTGACTGGAGAAAATGCATTTTTATCGACATGCGAGCTCCCATTTTTTCGAAGCTTTTCATAAGCTCATTTACATGTGAGATATATTCTGAGCTTCTTTTATTTCCCAGAAAACCGTCGATTACTTTACTAAACGCTCGCCATGCTTCTTGTTCACTGGCTTCCATATTGGTGTAAAAATGCTTGTCCTTTAACAGAGTTCTAATTTGGGGACCATCAAATATGCCTGCATGGAGCTTGGCATCACTGATCTGTGGGAATTTTTGCAGTAGATACTTATAAGCTTGGCCTTCTTTATTCAGTGCTTTGACAAAGTTCTTCATCAGGCCAAGCTTTATACGAAGAGGAGGCAGTAAAACATTTTTGGGAGGGACTAGAGGTTGAGCTACCACATTGTGGCAGCCAATTTGGAATGCCTCTCGAGATGGCCAGTCTTTTTGCTTATAGTGAAGACTATCCGCCCGGCTATCCCATAAGCACATGAAGCATGGATATTTTGTGTAGCCTCCTTGCATCCCAAGAAGAAGGCACACAACCTGAAAGAAAAGATATTGATGCATATTGATGTACATGGTTCCTAAGAACTTCTATTTTTTGCATAGGCAATTTTCACTAAGTTTATTAGGGGTAGGGAGAAACTAATATGTGTATGATATCCTTCTGTCATTGGTATTTAGAAATAAACATTCCTTGAAATATTTAACAAGTTCAATAAAGTAAAATATATCTTACCTTGAGATCACCACATATTAACCAGTTGTGGTTAGAGTACTTGATTGTATTAATCAATACTTTCATATTTTTGTAGCTTTCTGTTAACTGAACTGAATGGCCAATAGGTACAGATGCCATTTTATTGCCAATATTTAAGAGTACTGCCTTCAAGCTTCTGCTAGAAGAATCAATAAAGAGCCTCCATTCACTTGGTTGGTAAGGAACGCCAAGTGCCTCAATTAAACCTTTTACATCATTGCAATACACCAAAGAGCTGCAAGAATCAACTGCAAAGAACTTTCGAAACTCTTCGTCTCTATTTCTGAACCAAAAGTATGTAGTTTCTTGAGAGAGGAGGTTGCTCTCACTAAGACGGGATGCAAGAAGTTGTGCGTTCTCTTTAGAAAGACCAAGATCTCTAGTCAAGTCATTTAATTGACCTTGAGTGAGTGGTCTTGGCAAAGTCATTGTAGACGTAGTTTGATATGTCACTGAAGTGTCAGTGTCATCCACTTCTATATCTTCTATATTGTCTTGTAGCTCAGTATTTTTAGGTGGAGAAGGAACTGGAACTCCTGGACCATGTGGTTGTGGTTTAATGGCAGAAGGAACATCAGGATAGACTACAGTGTGTTTGTTCTTCTTATTGACACCTGAAAAAAAGTTTCGCATACTTAATTTACATACTTTTAATTCACTCGACCCTCGTTTCCACATTTTTATACACATTTTTCATACCAGGTAAATTTACAATTTTTAAATACAATCAATTTTTATATACAATTTAACCACAATTTTTCTACCAGAATAATACACTATTTTTATACACAATTACAATTTTAATAGGCTACCAAAAGATTTGTATAAACATTTCTAGATTTGTCAAGGACTATATTGTTAAAGTAATTATCTCACCTTTAAGATTTGTCATGCAAAAATAGCAGTCTGTAATGTGGTCCTTGCCTTCTCTCCACACCATAGGTACACCAAATGACAAACAGTTCGTTTTGCCCTCACTCCAGCGTCTTAAGGCTATGACACAGGCTTTGCAGCACATATGTGGAGCAAAGTTTTTGTCTTGATCACCTAGCTTTATTCCAAAATATGCATTGTAAAGGAACTTTACTAACGGCGTTATAGTGCATTGCTGGTCACTAAAAGTTACCTTTCCACAAACAAAACAAAATCTATCAGGACTGTTTTTACACTTTCTATTCATTTTTATGAATATAAGGAGTTTTGCTAATGTATTTGCCTGCAAAAAAATTCACAAAGATAAATAAAGTTTTAGAAATACACTTTAAACACTGTTCATAGATGAGAAAAGTCATGGATTAAAAAACCAACACTTAGTTGGAGAGTGAGCAAGCAACACACAACCACTCGCGCTCGCGGTCACCTAGAGACTGAGCTCTCTAACGCCATCTAGGGAGCTTGGTCTGTATCTTAAAAACTAGACCTGATTGAGAAATAGGAGCAATAGGAGACAAATTTTATTAAGAATCATCTATGAAACCCTCAGGAACATTTTTGACGCAGACCAGTGTAATAAACAAACAGGTAAATAGTAAATAGTAGTAAATTAACATATAACTAATAATAAATGAAAATCAGACAGACAAATGATAACAAAACAAAAATAAATAATATAAAATAAACTATAATCATTACAGCATCTTGCTTAGGCGTTTATCTAAATGATTCTTAAAGCTTCGAGCTGAACTACATTGCACTACCTTTGCAGGAAGTTTATTCCATTCATTAACTACACGGTTGGCAAAGTTGTTTCTACCCATTTCCAAATTGAATCTATTTCTGGATAGTTTGAGATCATTGTTTCTTTTCTGATACTCATTCAATGTGAAAATTTTGTCACTTTTGATGTTGTCAATTCCCTTTAGAATTCTAAAGACCTGTATCAAGTCACCTCTGAGTCTACGCTTTTTTTTTTAAGGAAAACAGATTCATATGTTTTAGTCGATTTTCGTATGATTTATTTTTGATATTTGTAATCAGTTTTGTGGCTTGCCGTTGTACTTTTTCCAGTCTGTCAATGTCTTTAATGAGATTCGGTGACCATACGGAAACAGCATATTCCAAATGTGGACGAACTAACGATTTATATAGCTTGTTAATGAGTGATGGACTTTTGAAATCAAAAGATCGCGCAATCAGTCCTAGAAACTTATTTGCTTTCTCAGAGACTGAAATATACTGCTTGGATGATTTGAGGTCGTTACTGATAATTACGCCGAGATCCTTTTCACTATCCACTTTTGTTAACGAATTTCCAAATAACTTGTAATCGTACTTACTGTTATTTTTACCTATGTGCATTACCTTGCATTTACTTGTGTTAAATTTTATTAGCCACTTTTCAGACCATTGCTGTAATTTATCTAAATCTTCTTGAATATCTAATTGGTTTGAGTGATCATTTGCCACTCCGCACAGTTTTGTATCATCAGCAAATTTGGAAACAGTAGATTTTAGTCCATGGTCTATATCATTTATATATACTATGAATAGAATCGGTCCAAGAACGGAACCCTGAGGAACTCTACTTACAACATTTTTCCATCTAGAAGTTTTGCCATTTAAAACAACTCTCTGTTTTCGACCATTCAACCAATTACTAGTCCAACCTAATAGGCTACCACTTATTCCGTGTAAAGCTAATTTAGTAAGTAGTCTTTCGTGTGGGACGGTATCAAAAGCTTTTCCAAAGTCTAGATATATTAAATCTATATTGTTTCTTTTGTCATAATTCGAGATAACTGTGTTGTAGAATTCGAGTAAGTTAGTCACGCAAGAACGTTTCCGTCTGAAACCATGCTGGCTATCATTTAACAAACGGTTACTTTCTAAATGATGTTCAATAGCATCTCTGATGATAGTTTCCATTATTTTTCCTACGATTGAAGTCAAACTTATAGGCCTATAGTTATTTTGTTTCTTTTTGTCACCTTTTTTGAATATGGGAGTAACGTTAGCTAGCTTCCATTCTCTTGGGACATCTCCGGATATGATGGATTTCTTGAAAATAATTTCTAATGGAACAACAATCTCATTTTTCATTTCCTTTAAGATTTTTGGATGCCAACCGTCACGCTCTGGTGTTTTATTAACTTTGAGTTTATCTATACACCTTTTAATTTTTTTTTTTTTTATATTTACCGTAGTGAGTAAGTTTATCCTAGAGTTTTCACAGGTTTCAGTTTGGAATTCACTTTGAGGTGTTTCGTTTACGAATATCGAGCTAAAATAATTGTTTAAGATATAACACATTCCTTCATTTGAATATTCAAGTTGACCGTCAGCAGATAATAGTGGACCAATGTGATTCCTAACAACCTTTTTATCTCTAATGTAACTATAGAATTCTTTGGGATTCTCTTTGGATTTATCAGCGATGTTAATTTCGTATTGTCGTTTTCTTTTTCTTATTGTCTTTTTTAAATCTCTCTGTATTGATACATAACTTTCATGGTCATTAGATGCACCCGAGCACTTATATTTCTTATAAGCTTGTCTCTTTTTAGCAATACTTTTTTCAGTTTATTTGTCGAGCCACTTTGGGCGAGCCTGATTTGGGGGTCGTCTGTCCTTAAAAGGAATGTAAGTTTGAATCATCTTAGTGAGCGTATTTTGAAATATTTCCCACATCTGATCTACAGGTCTTTCGTTTAATTTTGCCTCCCAATCTGTAAGCTGAAGCTCGTGACGTAGTCCTATGAACTGAGCTTTACTGAAATTGGGTATTTTAGAAACACAAGTATCTATTCCAAAATTGTTTAGGAGTTTGAATATAACTAAGTTGTGATCACTATTTACAACAGATTCACCGACTTCTACATCACTTACCATGCTTTCGCGGCTAGTGATCAATAGATCGAGTAAATTTCCATATCTTGTAGGCTCTTTTACATGCTGAATTAAGTAATTGTCACCAAGAAAATCAATCAAGCGACTACCTATATGGCCATGTTCAAGGGTCATCCAATCAATGTCAGTAAAATTGAAATCACCCATTATCAATAAATCCCGGTTGCAGAAACTAGACAGTTCTTGAAATAATAGTTTGTCGTCTGCTAATGATAATGTCTTTGGCCTATATATTACACCTATATTCATTTTTTGTCCATTTGTTTGGTTTAACTCAACCCACAAACTATCATATGCATCCTGTTTTACTTTCTCTAAAACACAAGCATGAATATTGTTTTTAACGTACAACAGAACACCCCCACCTTTCTTGTGGTTTTTATCCTGATGAAAGTGTTTGAATCTCGCAATATTAAATTCAGCTTCAAATTCTGTACCATTTAACCATGTCTCAGTTATTCCTATCATATCGAGATTTTCGCTTTTAACATACGCCTGTATTTCTTGAAATTTTTTCCTAATACTACGAGCATTAAAGTACATGGTTTTAAGAAACTCGTGATTATTTCTTTTTGACACATTTTGATTTTCAATATCATGTCTTACATTATCATTTTGTTTTTTATTTATACCTTGCTCTATATTATTATTTGGTCCTTCATTGACATTAAATGCCTCATTAACATTTCTCCCATCAAAATTAACATTTCCCCCATCACGGACATCTGGTCGATCACGGTCATCCGATCTCTTTTGTACATTTTGTCCCCGTACGTCACCGTGATTCACGCCGGCCTCCCGTCGTTCATTGACATTATGTCCGGCATCCCTCCCTAAAATTATATTTTGTTCTCCAGTGACATTATATCCTACCGTGATATTTTTTCCTCCACTATAATTACATCCCATCGTGATCTTTTGTCTTCCACTGTCATTACATCCTATCATGATATTTTGGCTTTCATTGACATTCTGTCCGGTATCCCTTCCTAAAATTATATTTTGTCCTCCACTGACATTATATCCTACCGTGATATTTTCTCCTTCATTATCATTACATCCTATCGTGATATTTTGTCCTCCACTATCATTACTTCCCATCGTGATCTTTTGTCCTCCACTGTCATTACATCCCATTGCGACATTTTGTCCTATGACATTACATCCTAATGTAACATTTCGTCCTCTAGCGACATTATATCCTAAAATTATATTCTGTCCTATACTGGCACATTGTTCTACATTAATGCTATACTCTACACTGTTTTCCCAAGTACATTCTATTTCCCCTTCCCTTTGGGACTAATCCGACGCAATGAACAGACGCCACCTTGTTGCCCTTTCCGAATATTGAGTCAGATCACCTACCACACAACTCTACAATGCATAAAATTTGCACTTTACGCACAGGCATGCTTGTGGAGTACATGTACACTACATTATCTCCTTCCTCTGTGAAGCGTGGGGAGGCGTCACCCCACTCCTTATCCCGCTTACATTACATAGCAGGTGCCGACCCTTGCTTGGCAATATAGTAGCAGCAAGGCTTCCTAATGATGATGTTCCGGTATCAAAGCACCATGAACCCTTTTAACACCTAATTTGGGATGATGGTAGCAGACGAGACTCATAATCATGAGGTACCGGGATCGAAACTTTTAATGCTGAATTATATTATGTGAAAAAGATCGATGTAGCTGATGTTTATATACGTTCAATTTCAACTGTTTATATATTTATATAACATTAAAAAAAAGTCTTAGAACATCTCCACAGAATTTGACAGAATTAACTTTTGATTTCTAAAGAAGATCATATTTATAATCTCAATTCATCCAGTTCAGTCATGTAAGAACAAATATTAAAGCCACACTTAACAGAGAGCCGTATAGCTTGTAATCCATTGCCTAGTTCATGGTGAGACATCGTTGTAAGGTCCATAAGGAAATAATCATTACCAAATTGATTCTGATATGCCATTTATTGAAATATGGTAGTGTGAATAAATTAACTGTAACCGTTGTGCTGGGTTCATTCAAAGACGATTCCAGCAGCCCTTTGCTCCTCAGCAATGCGCAGAAGTTCGGCCACATGAGCAGGCGCAGGGGGTGCCTTGGGCAAGTGGTTGCCCTGAGCCTGGAATCCATTCTCGTTCGCAATATAGTGGACTTCGATCACGTTGCCAAACTCGTCAGGATAACTGTCGAGGAAGAGAATTATTTATTACATGGAACTGGGCTTTGTTAAATTCCATCTTTAAT
>NC_134792.1:37634900-37642400 GCF_046742065.1 Oratosquilla oratoria | reverse complement strand
ATAAAAAATGAAACTGCATAGAACACTTACGAATTTCATATTGAGTTAGGAGTGGACGCTGCCGGAGTGAATACAGGTTAGACTGTCCAGGTCTTTTTAAAGCAAACAGGGTGTGGAAGAGAACGAGGAAGGAGGGAAAGACAAGGACGCAATTGTCACCAAGGAGAAGTAAGACAATTGACACTTAACACTTCCCATCTCAGTCTTATTATGTAAGGCACTTTTTTTTTAACATAACCAACATTCAAGGAAATATGTAACCAAATTTGTATGATTATGTACATTATAGCACAAAACCTGATAGAATACACACACACACACACACTCACACACACACACACACACACACACACACACACACACACACACACACACACACACACACACACACACACACACACACACACACACACACACACACACACACACACACACACACACACACACACACACACACATAAACGTCTCGACGGTGCAGTGGTACTGTCGTCGACCACTTATTCAGCTAAGAACATCCAAGTTTAGGCAAAATAGTACAATGTCCTAAAAAAAAAAAAAAAAATAGAATGGAAGCCTTATCTCAGAAATCATCAGTAACAGGACTCACTCCATTCAACCATGAAGCAAAGACGTATTAAAAAAAAAAAAAAAAAAAAAAAAAAAAACAGCTAGACCCTACCATTGTAAAAGAACCCTAAAATCCCGTATCTCGCTTTTAATATTCAGTGCATACATCAAGGAACTGTGAGTAAAATGTCAGCAAGAAAGTAAACTACTAAAAATAGTGACAAATGAGGACTTTGATCGACGGAGGGAAACTCTGGTCCTGGTTTCGAACCGTTCTTGAGAACCACATTCAATTGTGCTTCTTAGTTCCTTTCAATTGGTTATAAAAATATTCTACAGGCAATACAATGTAAAGAGCCAAAAATAATATCAAGATTCACCAGAGCCGACTTAATGAAGCATTTCCATATAGAAGTCGGAGTCCAGCCAATAGGACAAACCATGAACATTATAGGAGCACTGTAACATGTAGGGGCGGAAGTGCTCTAGATATTGCTCGACTATTTCATTACATCACCCAAGCACAACCAACTGAAAAAACCTAACTCGGGATCCTACTACTCAGGCATCTACCTTTACCTTCCACTTGCACCACACAACACATCCATACAAAAACACACACTCAGATCATAGGTCAAACACTTTAAGTCCGACCATAAACCTCCATTCTCCGTCAGATCACTCCAAATATTAGCCCCGTAGAGAAATTCCTTCCAAGGGTAACATGACCCACACCAGCACGACTATATGCAAAAATTGCACCAACATAGAATAGGCCTGGTCACAAAAGAAATTACCCCAGATGCAACTATCCTACGTAAGAAACGGAACAATACTTCCAACACTCCCTCACTCCAGCAATGTCCACACAACACAATAGTTCTTTCTTGAGTTAATTGTAGGCCAATCTGGTGGTTCGTTTACATCTATCTCCTCCGTGAGTCTCCTGCAAAAAAGATCTGGGGTAATAGATTGATTGATTGATTATATTCTATTAGTTTTCATATAACATTCATTTTATGCGAGAGCCGTAACACTGATGCATGTTCTGGTATTGGGTGGATTGGGGTTTGTAATTTTTTATACTATTTTTGTTTTCAATGTATCTTTTGTAATAACTTGCATTTACTTTTCTCATGATCATATATAAACATGTTGGCAGGGCATATTTCACCTTTCATTGTGTCATTTGTCCTTTGTTCAGACAAGAAAAATTACAGACTTATATTACAGACATTACACCAAACCTTGTGAGACTCCACTGGTCGCTTCCTTCCACCCTGACATCTTGTCCATTACGACTGTCATTATTTGTGAGTGCACGCATGTTTGCACGCGCGCGCGTTTGTATGAAATTAAACACAAAAAGATTAAACAAATTAGAATCGATAAAGTTAAACAAAATAAAATAAAATAAAATAAGATTAAATGAAGTAACCAAGTCGCGGTTGTAGCGACGATGCTACTGTGAGAAGAGAAAGAGGTTTGGTGAATTCGTCTCCTTTATTATCAAGGTATAAATGAACTGATTTTACATGCGTCCAGGAGCCGATATATATATATATATATATATATATATATATATATGATGATCCGTAGGTACATTATATATATATATATATATATATATATATATATATATAAAGTATATATATATATATATGCAAAAATAATCACAATAACGCGTGACGAAAAAATATTGCAGAAACCACAGGGAAATTAAAGTCGGAATACTGAACGTTTTCGTCTATTACGACACGTTCAGTAGTCCGACTTTAATTTCCCTGTGGTTTCTGCAATATATATATATGTATATATATATATGTATTTATATATATTTATATATATATATATATACTACTGGATTAGGTTAGGTCGGGTCAAGCAGGGTCGCACTATCTTAGGCGCGTTAGGTCTAACTGCGTGGGCAATATAACGTGGTTATCGTGGTTTGTACAATACTTCCCTCTAAAATTGCCTTGGCTTCAGAGGACATCCTGCATGTGAGAATTCGGTGAGCGAAATGTCGAGGCGTACTGGTTTTAGGAGGTCGATGGAGACCCATTCTGACCTACCGGATATAGAGATGCGGAAGGTCTTGTCCTTTTGTTCAAGGACAAGATGGGGGCCAGTGTAGGGACGAGTGAGTGGTAGTATGTAAGGGTTCATCTTTAGAAGGACGTGCGTCGAGGCGTGGAGGTGTTTTAGGAGGTATTCCTCGACCTTTTGATGATGTGTCGGCACGCATGGGGCGAATTTTCCGACAGTGCATCGCAGCTGCTGCAGGCTCTCAGGAGAGTCCTGTGGAGTGCGGAATTCAGCGGGCACGACGAGGGGTGGCCCGAGGACCAACTCTGCTGGAGAAACGTTGAGGTAGTCCTTGATGGCTGTCCCGAGGCCAAGGAGTATCCATGGTAGTTGGGGTAGCCAGGAGCCGTTGTTGCAACGTGCTATAAGAGATGCTTTGAGTGAGCGGTGGGTTCGTTCGACCATGCCGTTGGTTGTAGGGTTGTAGGAGGTAGTGTGGTGGGCTGTAATTATCAGGAGTTGAGTGAGAGACTGCCACAGCCGCGACGTGAAGCAAGTTCCTTGGTTGGAGTTGACGTGCTCCGGGAGACCAAATCTGGCGATCCATCCATTGAGGAAGGCTGTAGTGCAGGGCGATTCGGTACTATCCTCCATGGGGATGGCCTCCTACCGGCTGTGAAGAGGTAGCAATGGCTTTCCGACGTGGGGAGTGGGCCGACGACGTCGACATGAATATGTGCGAAGCGTCGTCGGGGCTGATGGAATGATTTAATGCTTGATTCAGTGTGACGATGAACTTTGCTTTGCTGGCAGGCGATGCTGGATCTGGCCCACTCCTTTGCGTCCTTGGAGATGTTGTACCAGGTGAATTTCTTCTTAAGGAGCTTGGCAATGACGCGCCTTGAAGGGTGAGACAGGTTGTGTATTAAGTTTAATATTTGACGTCGGAAGACGGCTGGGATGAGGGGTCGTGGGTGGCCGATACCTATGTCGGAGTTGATGGTGTGCTTGTCATTGAAGGAAACGTCCTGCCACTTAAGGGGTGTGATGGATGTCCTATAGGCAAGTGTTTCGGGGTCCTCCCGTTGGTCTCTGGCGATGACTTTGTAGTTGAAGCTGAGTTGAACTGCGTCGATAGATATTCGGGAGAGGGCGTCGGTGACAGGGTTCTTTGTACCGGGGACGTGCCTGATGATGCAACTGAATTCGACGATGGCGGAGATGTGACGGCGTTGTCTGGCAGACCAGGAGTCCTGTCATTTTGTAAAAACGTGCACCAGAGGTTGATGGTCGATGTTGATGATAAATAAGGAGCCTTCGAGGAGGTGGCGATAGAGGCGGACGGCGTGGTGGGTGGCAGGGAGGAGTTGTTCGAGCATACCCCGTATGGCGACATTGCTAGCGTCTGTTGGCAGTTATAGCTGGGCACCTGAGCCAAATACCGCCACCTATCGCCCGAGAAACTCACCGTCGCCAAGAAAATCTTCCAGGAGATGGAGAGACTAGTCCTTTGCCAAAAGACCTCCAGCCTTTGGTCCTCCCCTCTCCACCTCGTCAAGAAAAACGACGGTTCCTAACACCCCTGTGGAGACTACCGCCAGCTGAACATGATGAAGGAACCTGACTACTATCCACTCCCAAACATCGCCTACGTCACCACTACGGCGCCAAGATCTTTTTGACACTAGACCTTCTGAAGGGCTACTACCAGGTTTCGGTAGACTTCCTGGCTCCTTGCTGCGGCGGCGTGGGCGACGGCGAGATGGTCCAACATCCGTGAAACTTCGTCGATAATCATGACCTCGGCGTTGCCAAGAAGGGATCGGACAGGCGCTGGGAGGCGCAGGGGCCAGATTTGACAAATCATATGGATGCTCCTGCTGGTTTCTTTGGCTGTGGGTGGGAAGCGGGGCGATAGACAGCATCTCGAGGTATGCTATACTTAGTTTAATGTCCCTCGTTGGTTGTTAGGAGAGTTGGAGTTTTTTGCGGCTCTGGAGGCCGCTGATATTGTGGATTTATGAATCAGGTGCTGCTTCAGGGCGTCATACTGGATGACGTCGTCGTGTTGATCGAGCCATTGGGAGATAAGAGGGAACACATCTCAGGAGGGAGCGTCGATCGTGGAGAAAGGTGGCATCTTCATGGAGACGGCGTTGGTAGTGGGCAGCGTGACGTAGGGGGTGACAGCGATAGATGTGTGTCGCATTAGAAGAAATATCTGATACATTGCCACTCCAAATAGTCATCAGTGTAGCGACGATGCTACTGTGAGAAGAGAAAGAGGTTTGGTGAGTTTGTCTCCTTTATTATCAAGGTATAACTGAACTGATTTTACATGGGGCCAGGAGCCAATATTTATACCGCATGGGTAGCCACCCGTTGTGCATAATTACATAACTACACTGGATTAGGTTAGGTCGGGTCAAGCAGGGTCGCACTGAAATAGGCGCTGTAGGTCTAGCCTCGTGGGCTACATAACGCTCGTTCCATGCCACGTAATTGTCGTGTTTTGTACAATGTCAAAAACAGATGCACGGACTACAAACGCTGTCAACACCTCTTTGTCCTGCATACAGTTCGAACCAGTTTCCGATTCTTTTAACGCCTTGCGAGGAAGACGGAACTCCTTGTTATGAGGTTCGGAGTCAAAGTTTCGTGATTGATGAATTTTATTATTTGAAAGACATTACTGCAACTAATGATTTATTATATATTAGTTTCAGCGGGGAATTGAATAAAATTCTCATTCAAATGCTACTTTGCCATCATATGATGTTGGGGCTCGTGAAAAAAAGCAAGTGCACGAGTTGTTGATCATGTCGCTACCCTCCTATCCTGTATACAGTACATAGCAGATACCGACCCTTGCTTGGCAATATAGTAGCAGAAGGGACTCTTAGTCATGACGTTCCGGGGTCAAAACATCCTGCACCGTTTTAACAACTTAATTAGCAAGATGGAAGCAGACGGGACTCATAACGTTTATTTGTCAATTAATTAATTAATTAATTAATTAATTAATTAATTAATTAATTATTCTATTTATTTATTTATTTATTTATTTATTTATTCATTTATTTATTTATTTAATCATTTATTTATTTATCTATTTATCTATTTACTTATTTATTTTTGTACTAATATAACATTTAGAAAAAAAATATCACTATGGAACACTAGACACCATTAACTTTCAATTTCTAAAGAAGTTCGTACTTCCAAACACAATCTACTCTAATCATAGCATCTTTCAGAAACAACAATTAAAGCCACATCTAACAGATAGACGCATGGATTAGAATCCATTCTTGAGTTCAGGGTAACAAATCTCTGTAATGTCGAGGAAGAAGTAATCATTACCAAGTAAGTTTTTATATGCCGTTTATTGAAATATGTCAGAATGAATAAATTAGCTGAAACTGTTCTGACGGGTTCACTCGAAGACTATTCCAGCAGCTCTTTGCTCCTCGGCAATACGCAGAAGTTCGGCCACATAAGCAGGCGCAGGGGGTGCCACGGGCAAGTGGTTGCCCTGGGGCTGGAATCCATTCTCGTTCGCAATGTAGTGGACTTCGATCACGTTGCCAAATTCATCGGGATAGCTGTCGAGGAAGAGAATTTTTTTTTATTACATGGAACTGAGCTGTGTTAGATTCCGGGTGTAATATTTGAAAGGAATATATAGCATAAAAAAAATCCTCATTTTTCACACCTGTAGACACCCTCGGCGTTACTTTGCCCAAGGTCGCCCGTAACTACTTTCTGTTGGAACTTGATTCCATTACCAGCCTCGAAACTGCTTCCGGAGACGCCATTGTTGAATTCTTGGCGAGTCTCACTCAAGATGGGAATGGGTTCCTCCTGGGCCACGACGACGACAGCCACGACGGCGGTAAGGATGATCTGCAGAGCACTCAGTGATTTAGCGGGTATACTTTTATTATCAACCCTGTATTATCGAGTGTAGGTTTATCAATTATTTTCTATTGTACATGTAAAAAAAATCTCATTAATCAAACCGTTGTTGCTTCTCTTAGAATTAGCTATGGACATCAAACTTCATTATATATATATATATACATATATATATATACACACATGTATATATATATATATATATATATATATATATATACATACATATATATGTATATATATATATATGTATATATATATATATATACTTATATATATATATATATAAGTATATGTATATATATATATATATATATATATATATATATATATATAAGTATATGTATATATGTATATATATATATATATATATATAGTGTAAGGAGTGGGCAAAGTTCCAGTGGCATTTTTATCCATGTAAGAGACCACAACCATCCTATTGACTGAGATAATTCTAATGTAATAATTTCTTGTAGATCTTTATTAGAAAGGAACATTATCGAATCCAGTCACATTAAGCAAACCTTTGACCATGATATTAATTTAAGTTTAGGATTATATAAACTTGATGATTTTATTATTGATAAAATTGTAAAAAATTCTCCAAGTGTTACTAGGCCGGGGTGACGTAACGTCATGTGACCAAACGTCCTTAAAAGTATACATTCGTCTCAACCTGATTATGAAGCATCTTGTGTGTCCTTCCCTTGTTCCTAGCTTGTCTACTACTTTATGTATATATATATATCCACCTATGTCTCTGTAACTGTGTATTCCTTGATAATGTCTTAAATAGACGAAAATGTTCGGACTAAGCTTCTTATTTCCCAGTGGGTTTTTTTCTGCATATATATATATATATATATATATATATATATATATATATATATATATTCTCTCTGTAACTTTGTTAAGGGTTAGCTGGGTTCGAATCCTCGGCTCGTGCAGGTTTCAATTTCCAACGGATGCCTCCATCGAGCGATTCTT
>NC_134792.1:37627400-37629900 GCF_046742065.1 Oratosquilla oratoria | reverse complement strand
CAACATAGAGTATAAAGTAACCGTTTGTTGACGGGAAACACTAGGTATTTATGCTATTATGTACATGTGTTGTCGATTATTTTAAGTTCACACTATAGAGGAATATGCGAGAGCGTCACAATTTCAATTCATTTTATACCAACAGCTGTTACAGCAACTATTCATGACCATTGCTGTTTTGTACATACATATACCAAAGGCTTTTTCCCCTACACGGGGGGTGGCCAAAAAGAAAAAGGCATAGAAACCACTCCCACCCATTACATTTCCCATATATTCCATTCCCCTCCACCCTCCTCCCTCTCTCTTATCTTGGCACCTAGTGGATGACGGGTCATCCCTGCATCCTGTCCACTGCCCTGGGTCAGAAGCAGTGTCGCAAGACACAGCACAGACACAGAAAAGGAGAAGATGGGGAGAAATCGCCTCGGGCTGCGTCAATTTTTTTTTCTCATACATACTTCCTCACCCCTATCGCCCACCCACTCCCCCTCATGCATCACAGCATCATCTATACACAACCCCTCTCCATTCACTCCTATCTTCTGTCCTCTTCCGTCCTTCCTCCACAGACATTCCTGTCTTTTGTAAAGCCCCTTTCACCCATCAATCCATCTCATCCTAGGACGCCCCCTCATATTCACTCCTTCCACCTCTGCCTTCCACACTTCTTTTACTAATCTTTCTTCACTCATTCTTTCCATGTGTCCAAACGATGCTTATACTCCTTCATCAACCCTATCTCCCATTTCCGCTTCCACCCCTGTTCTCCTCTTCACCTTCTCATTTCTCACTCTATCCAGCCTAGTAACCCCTATCATACTTCTCAGACATCTCATCTCAAACACATTCAAACTCCTCTCTTCCTTTCTCATGTTCCATGTTTCTGCCCCGTACAATGCTGTTGGTACAATCACTCCTTCATGTATCCTCCTCTTAGCATCCATACCCAGATGTCTATTTTTCATTACACTCTTAAATCCACCAAGGCATTTACTCGCTTCTCTCAATCTACATTCTACCTCCACCCCCACCCCTCCCTTTCCTGCCACATTCGCACCCAAGTATCTAAAAATACTCACTTCCTCCGGTCTTTCACCTTTAATGCTCACTTCCAGCCCCCTATCACTTTTTCCCCTTGTGCATCTCATCACCTTACTTTTACCCACATTTATCTTCAGCTTCCCTCTTTCACACACCTTATCAAACTCTGTCTCTAACTTCCTCAATCCCTCCTCATATCCTGCTACAAGCGCAGTGTCGTCAGCAAACAACAACTGGCTCACCTCCCACTTTTCTCCAATCCCTGACCCACCATCCTTACATTCACCTCTCGCACCACCCCATCCATGTAAAGATTGAACAGCCAGGGCGACATAACACATCCCTGACGAAGTCCCACCTTTACCTCAAACCATTCACTCTCTCCATTTCTAATCCTAACATAAGCTCTACTACTCTCGTAAAAACTCTTGACTGCTCTTAACAGCTTTCCTCCTATCCCATATATCTGCAGTACCTCCTACAGTGCCTTCCTGTCTACCCTGTCGTAAGCCTTTTCCAGATCCATAAAAAGCCCAAAATACAACCTTACCTTTTCCTATAGCTTTCTCACATATCTGTCTTACCACAAAAATCTCATCTACACAACCCCTACCTGTCCTAAACCCACACTGTTCCTCACCAATTACTCCCTCTGTTCCTCTCCTAATTCTCTCAATCAAGACCCTCCCATAGGCCTTCCCAACTACACTCAACAAGCTGATTACTCTCAAACTATTACACTCACATTTGTTCACCTTTCCATTGTAAAGTGGAACTATACAGACTCTACTCCAGTCCTCCGGGACTTTACCCTCTCTTAAACAAACATTAAATAACATCACCATCCAGTCCACCATAACTGTACCTCCTTTCTTCAGACATTCTGCATGGCATCCATCCAGACCATGTGCCTTACCTGCTCTCATCATCTTAACAGCTGGTTTCATTTCATTCTTCCCTATTTCTCCTCCATTTTCCTCACTCATCACTCTCATTTTTTAGTGCTTCCCACTGCAACTACCTTTCCCTCCCTATCCTCCTTCACATTTAGCAATTCCCTAAAATACTCTGCCCACCTCCCTCTCACTGCCTTCTCTTCCATTGTCATCTCTCCATCTGTATCTTTTACCTTTTCTCCTGTACTTGATTCGCCTCCTCTTCTTCTTTTAATTTCCTTCCAAAACATCTTTTTATTGTTTTCAGAATTTTCTGTCATACTCTTACCCCACTTCACATCTGCTCTCCTCTTTGCTTCCTTTATCTTATGCTTAACTTCCCTTCTCTTTACTTTGTACCTCTCATACGATTCCCTCGTCCTTATTTGTAGCCAATCTATGAATGCCTGCATCTTCTCTTCTACACATTTCTTTGATCCTCATCCTACCACTCACTACCCTTCCTTCTATTTTCTCCCTCCCTCCTTGTTCCCACACCATCTTTGCACACCATCCCCATT
>NC_134792.1:37614900-37622400 GCF_046742065.1 Oratosquilla oratoria | reverse complement strand
CCAACACGTGATCCAAAGACCAAGTGAATACATACACACACACGCACACACATGCACACACACACACACACACACACACACACACACACACACACACACACACACACACACACACACACACACACACACACACACACACACACACACACACACACACACACACACACACACACACACACACACACACACACACACACACACACACACACACACACACACACACACACACACACACACACACACACACACACAAAACAAAAAATAGACACACAAATGGCTTGATGGTGTGCAGCTGTATCATTCTCGACCGCTAATTCAGCTAAGAACATTCAGCGTGAGACAAAGTAGAACATTGTCTTAAAAATATAGAAAATAAATATACACTTTGTAATCATCGGTAACATCGATCGCTCCAGAAAATCATGTAAAAGTAAGCAGCTAAACCCTTCCATCGATAAAAGAACCTTAAAGTCCTGAGTCTCACTTTTGATGCATGTGGTTCAGCCCACTGAGAATCGACAAGAAAATAAAAATATGATAATGAGAAAAACAAACAAAGGATTTAGTCGTCAAAGGGAAGATCTTATCACGGACTCAGCCAATTCTTGAGGACAGCCCTCGCCTCCACTTCTTGGTTCCCATCAATCGGTTGGATAAACATACATATACTTCAAACAATACAAAATAAAGCGTCGAAAATCATATCAAGATTCACCAGGTCCACTCCAATGGAACATTTGTATATGGAGGTCGGAGTCCTGCTCATAGAAGATTATATGAAGGTAGTGGGATTCCCGTCCCATACATGGGCCCCTATCCAATCTCAACTATCTCATTTCATCACCCAAGCACAAGCAACTGAAAGGAAAACAAATAAACGATCTACACCTGCAGCATACTACTCAAACATCTACTGTACCTTTGCTTCCCTCATGCAGTTACCCCAACATTGTACACAAACAAATTATTAATGTCCACCAAAGGTTAAGGGGAACTGAGGCTCCAGGAGTTTATATCCTACCATGTAAAGATTGTGATTTGGTGTATCATGACTAAACTGGGAGGGATCTTAACACTAGGTTAACGGAACACAAAAGATCCATCAGATATGCCCAGGAAAATTCAGCTGTGTTCCATAATGTCAGCACCAAAAATCATAGTCTTGACTTGGACAAGGACAACATTTTCTTTAAGTGAATTTGCAGCTTCAGGAGAAAAATTGTTGAATCCACCTTAATAGAAGAATTTCCGAACTTGAACATCTACATAGGTCAATGGTCCCTGGACATAATCTCACGGCTAGCTGTGAGCCATTTGGTTAAAAATCTTTATCCTCCTAACCCCGCTCCTCTGGCACTTCTGACCACGCTTCCCTTCTGGCCTCACATCTCTACCACATATACCCCCCTTCTGACTCCGCGCTGCGCGACGGATTGTCATGTTTTTAGCTATGTTTGTTCTCCTTCTACTTACATCTCGATTGTATTTATATTTATTATTTCTTGTAACCTGTACTTTCTTGAAGAGGACTGTAGCTATTAGCCGAAATATAGAAGTTATGCTTTCTTCCAAGTTGCTTTTTATTCCGACTGTGGGTTCTTCGTGGTTATTTTACAAATGTGCCCCTACATTTTGTCTAAGTGATATACATACATATATATATATATATATATATATATATATATACATATATATATATGTGTGTGTGTGTGTGTGTGTGTGTATACATATATGTATATATATACATATATATATATATATATATATATACATAGGTGTGTGTGTGTGTGTGTGTGTGTGTGTGTGTGTGTGTGTGTGTGTGTGTGTGTGTGTGTGTGTGTGTGTGTCTGCATATATGTATCTATATATATATATATATATATATATATATATATATATATAACACTATAATGATAATTCCAGCAATACTGTTATATACTGTTATCAGATGGGTTTTCATACAATTCAACATAGAGTATAAAGTAACCATTTGTTGACGGGAAACACCAGGTATTTATGCTATTATGTACATGTGTTGTCAATTATTTTAAGTTCATACTATTGAGGAATATGCGAGAGCGTCACAATTTCAATTCACTTTATACCAACAGCTGTTCCAGCAACTATTCATGACCATTACTGTTTTGTACGTACCTATATCAAAGGCTTTCTCCCCTACACGGGAGGGGGGGTAGCCAAAAAGAAAAAGGCATGGAAACCACTCCCACCCATTACATTTCCTATATATTCCATTCCCCTCCACCCTCCTCCCTCACTCTTATCTTGGCACTTACAGGATGACGAGTCATCCCTGCATCCTGTCCACTGCCCTGGGTCAGAAGCAGTGTCGCAAGACACAGCACATCCACAGCAAGGCCGCTTCATAAATTCGGCGACCCCCCTCTCTGTCCCATCATGCAGAAAAAGAGAAGACGGGGAGAGATCGCCTCGGGCTGCGTCATTTTCTTTTTCTCATACATACTTCCTCACCCCTATCGCCCACCCACTCCCCCTCATGCATCACAGCATCATCTATACACAACCCCTCTCCATTCACCCCTATCTTCTGTCCTCTCCCGTCCTTCCTCCACCCATCAATCCATCTCATCCTAGGACGCCCCCTCATATTCACTCCTTCCACCTCTGCCTTCTACATTTCTTTTACTAATATTTCTTCACTCATTCTTTCCATGTGTCCAAACGATGCTTATACTCTTTCATCAACCCTATCTCCCAGTTCCGTTTCCACCCCTGTTCTCCTCTTCACCTCCTCATTTCTCAGTCTATCCAGCCTAGTAACCCGTATCATACATCGCAGACATCTCATCTCAAACACATTCGATCTCCTTCTCTCTTCCTTTCTCATGTTTCATGTTTCTGCCCCGTACAATGCTGTTGGCACAATCACTCCTTCATGTATCCTCCTCTTAGCATCCATTCCCAGATGTCTATTTCTCATTACACTCTTCAATCCACCAAGGCATTTACTCGCTTCTCTCAATCTACATTCTACCTCCACCCCCACCCCTCCCTTTCCTGCCACATTCGCACCCAAGTATCTAAAACTATCCACTTCCTCCAGTCTTTCACCTTTAATGCTCACTTCCAGCCTGCTGTCACTCTCTCCCCTTGTACATCTCATTACCTTACTTTTACCCACATTTATCTTCAGCTTCCCTCTTTCACACACCTTCTCAAACTCTGTCACTAACTTCCTCAATCCCTCCTCATATCCTGCTACAATCGCAGTGTCGTCAGCAAACAACAACTGGCTCACCTCCCACTTTTCTCCATTTTCTTTAATCATCTCCAACTCCTGACCCACCATCCTTACATTCACCTCTCGCACCACCCCATCCATATAAAGATTGAACAGCCATGGCGTAATAACACATCCCTGACGAAGTCCCACCTTTACCTCGAACCACTCACTCTCTCCATTTCTAATCCTAACATAAGCTCTACTACTCTCGTATAAATTCTTGACTGCTCTTAACAGCTTTCCTCCTATCCCATATATCTGCAGTACCTCCCACAGTGCCTTCCTATCTACCCTGTCGTAAGCCTTTACCAGATCCATAAAAGCCCAAAATACAACCTTACCTTTTCCTATAGCTTTCTCACATATCTGTCTTACCACAAAAATCTCATCTACACAACCCCTACCTGTCCTAAACCCACACTGTTCCTCACCAATTACTCCCTCTGTTCCTCTCCTAATCGTCTCAATGAAGACCCTCCCATAGGCCTTCCCAACTAAACTCAACCTGATCCCTCTCAAACTATTACACTCACACTTGTTCCTCTTTCCATTGTAAAGTGGAACTATACAGACACTACTTCAGTCCTCCGGGACTTTACCCTCTCTTAAACAAACATTAAATAACATCACCAACCAGCCCACCATAACTGTACCTCCTTTCTTCAGACATTCTGCATGGCATCCATCCAGACCATGTGCCTTACCTGCTCTCATCATCATAACAGCTGGTTTCATTTCATCCTTCCCTATTTCTCCTCCATTTTCCTCACTCATCACTCTCATTTTTTAGCGCTGCCCACCTCCCTCTCACTGGCTTCTCTTCCATTGTCATCTCTCCATCTGTATCTTTTACCTTTTCTTCTCTACTTGATTCGCCTCCTCTCTCTCTTTTAATTTCCTTCCAAAACATCTTTTTATTGTTTTCAAAACTTTCTGTCATACTCTTACCCCACTTCACATCTCTCCTCTTTGCTTCCTTAATGTTATGCTTAACTTCCCTTCTCTTTACTTTGTACCTCTCATACGATTCCCTCGTCCTTATTTGTAGCCAATCTATGAATGCCTGCATCTTCTCTTCTACACATTTCTTTGATCCTCATCCCACCACTCACAACCCTTCTTTCCATTTTCTGCCGCCCTCCTTACTCCACACACCATCTTTGCACACCTTATGACTCCTTCCTTGAACCATCCCCATTCCTCCTTCAGTTCATTGCTGGTGCCGATTGGTTTTAATGCTTCTGTGGTATGATGGTAGCAGACTGGATTCTTGATAATGAGTCTACGTAATCATTTGAAAGACATTAATGTAGTAAATGTTTTAATTCATAATTTTTTCAGCTACGAAGTGAATAAAAGCCTCGTTCTTATGCTACTTTACAAGCTGACGGCGTTGGAGGTCGCGGAAATAAAATAGGTGTACGGACAGCAGATGACGTCGACACCGCCCTGTTCAGCATTTAGGTTGTAGTATGTTCCGACTTTTTTAACAACGTGCATGTCAAGATAGTAGCAGATAGGATTCCTAATCATGACGTTCCGGAATTGAAGGTGTGCGACTGATGGGTTAGAGTGTTTGAAAGACATCCTTTCAACAAGTATTTACATGATTTCAATCTTAGATTATTTCTTTTTAGAACGATTATCATATATAAAGAAATGTCTTAGTATGTCTCTGCAAAATGCAAGACACCATTAACTTACAATTTCTAAAAAAAATCGTATTTCTAATCCCCATATATTCTAATCAAAGCGTCATGTAAGAACAACAGTTAAAGACACATCTAACATATAGTTGTCCGGGTGGGAGTAAATAATTATTACTAATTTAGCTATGACAGGTCGTTTATTGATATACATCAGAGTGAATAAATTAGCTATAACCGTTCTGCCGGGTTCATTCGAAGACGATTCCAGCAGCCCTTTGCTCCTCAGCAATGCGCAGAAGTTCGGCCACATAGGCAGGCGCAGGGGGTGCCACGGGCAAGTGGGTGCCCTGAGCCTGGAATCCATTCTCGTTCGCAATGTAGTGGACTTCGATCACGTTGCCGAATTCATCGGGATAACTGTCGAGGAAAAGAAGATGATTTACTATAGGGAACTTCACTGTGTTAGATTCAAATTACAGTACTGAGAGAAATATACAGCTAAAAGAAGGAAGTGCTAATTTTCACACCTGTAGACACCCTCGGCGTTACTTTGCCCAATGTCGCCCGTAACTACTTTCTGTTGGAATTTGATTCCATTGCCAGCCTCGAAACTGCTGCTAGAGACGCCATTGTTGAATTCTTGGCGAGTCTCACTCAAGATGGGAATGGGTTCCTTCTGGGCCACGACGACGACGGCTATGGCGACGGTAAGGATGAGCTGCAAAGAAACTCAGTGATTTAGTGGGTACAACCCTGTACTATCGATTGTAGATTTATTTATTATTTTTTATTTTGCATGTAAAAAAAATCTCACTAATCAAATCTTTGTTACTTCTCCTAGAATTAGTTATGGACATCAAACTTCGTTATATGTATATGTATATATATATATACTTTATATATATATATATATATATATATATATATATATATATATATATATATATATATATATATATATATATATAGATATATGTATACATATATATATATATACATACATATATGTAAATGTATATGTATACGTATATGTATATATACATATATATATATATATATATATATATATACATATATATATATATATATATATATGTATATATATCTTTTCAGAATTAGTTCCATGCCATCCCAGTTGAGATAGTTGATACGTGGTCAAGCTAAGTACTCAAACTCTGCTCGGACGTAACAAAATGTCACTGACACTTTGTTACTTTGACACATTCCGAGCTGAGTTGTGCTTCCATCGAGTTCTTCGTCAGTCTCGACTGCGACGGCATGGAATTAAAATTGAATTGTGGTTGAAAATATGTTAATTTATTGACTTGGGTCCATTCAGAGCATGTATATATATATATATATATATATATATATATATATATATATATATATATATATATATATATATATATATATATATATATATATGTATATGTGTATACATGCACACACACAAACACACACTCACACACACACACACACATATATATATATATATACATTTATATATATATACATATATATATATCATATATATATATATTCCATTAGTAGAGTTTGTATTCGCATAGTTGAATTTAGGAATGGGTACATAACATGGTGCATATGTTCATTACAATTTTACATTTTTACAAGAGAACTGAAACTGTACGGAACACTCACGAGTTTCATGTTGACTTAGGAGTGGACGCTGCCGGAGTGTATACAGATTAGACTGTCCAGGTCTTTTTAAAGCAAACAGGGTGTGGAAGAGAACGGGAAAGGAGGGAAGGACAAGGAGGCAGTTGGCGCCAAGAAGTAGGACAAGTGACACTTAACACTTCCTCTCTCAGTCTTATTATGTTAGGAGTTTTTTTTTTTAGATAACTGGACAATCAATAAAATATGTAATGAAACTTGCATTATTACAAAGGATTACAAAGGTGGAGCATACCGACAGGAGACATTTTGGTCCATATCTAGGTCGGATGCGAAAAAAAAAAATCATAATGCTAAATGAATAAATAAAAACCATTATAATGTAAATAACAAATAAAATCCATAAATAAATGCATAGTTATATTTAAATAATAAAAAAGAAATAATTGGTAAATAGTAAATAACTATAAGTTGACATATAACTAATAATAAATGAAAATCAAACAGACAAATGATAAAAGAAATAATATAAAATAATTGATAATCATTACAGCATCTTGCTTAGGTGTTTATCTAAATGATTCTTAAAGCTTCGAGATGAACTACATTGCACTGCCTCTGCAGAAAGTTTATTCCATTCATTAACTACACGGTTAGCGAAGTTGTTTCTACCCACTTCCAAATTGAATCTATTTCCGGACAGTTTGAGACCATTGTTTCTTGTCTGATTCTCATTCAGAGTGAAAATTTTGTCACTTTTGATGTTGTCAATTCCCTTTAGAATTTGAAAGACCTGTATCAAGTCACGTCTGAGTCTACGCTTTTTTAAGGAAAGCAGATTCATATGTTTTAGTCGATTTTCGTATGATTTATTTTTGATATTTGGAATCAGTTTTGTGGCTCGCCGTTGTAGTTTTTCCAGTCTGTCAATGTCATTAATGTGATTCGGTG
>NC_134792.1:37604900-37607400 GCF_046742065.1 Oratosquilla oratoria | reverse complement strand
TTATAGCTTGTTAATGAGTGATGAACTTTTGAAGTCAAAAGATCACGCAATCAGTCCAAGAATCTTGTTTGCTTTCTTAGAGGCTGAAATACACTGCATGGGTCTTTGGGATCGTTACTGATAATTACGCCGAGATCTTTTCATTATTCACTTGTGTTAACGAATTTCCACATAACTTGTAATCGTACTTCCTGTTTTTTTACTTATGTGCATTACCTTGCATTTACTTATGTTAAATTTCATTAGCCACTTTTCAGACCATTGCTGTAATTTATCTAAATCTTTTTGAATATCTAATTGATTTAAGTGATCATTTGCCATTCCGCACATTTTTGTATCATCAGCAAATTTGGAAACAGTAGATTTTAGTCCATGTTCTATATAATTTATATACCCTATGAATAGAAGTAGCCCAAAAACGGAACCCTGAGGAACTCCACTTGTAACATTTTTCCATCTAGAAGTTTTGCCATTTAAAACAACAAATAGACTTCCTCTTATTCCCTGTGAAGCTAAATATTGTAAGTAGTCTTTTGTGGGGAACGGTATCAGAAGCTTTTGTAATGTGTAGATATATTAAATCTATATTGTTTCTTTTGTCATAATTCGAGATAACTGTGGTGTAGAATTCGAGTAAATTAGTCACGCAAGAACGTTTCCGTCTGAAACTGTGCTGGCTATCATTTATCAAACAGTTACTTACTAAATGATGTTCGATAGCATCTCTGATGTCTCTATTATTTTTCGTACGATTGAAGTCAAACTTATAGGCCTATAGTTATTTTGTTTCTTTTTGTCACCTTATATGAATATGGGGAGTAACGTTAGCTAGCTTTCATTCTCATGGGACATCTCCGGATATGATGTATTTCTTGAAAATAATTTCTAATGGAACAACAATCTCGTTTTTCATTTCCTTTAAGATTCTTGGATGCCAACCGTCAGGCCCTGCGCTTCGAGTCGTTACTCCAATCCTCATGGGCGGGTAGTTGGGTGTGTGTGTGCGTGTAAGGTCATAGCATTACCCATAGGTCGGTCATACGAGCTCTGACCTCTCTTCCGGGAAGGAACTAGCTCTCGATTATGAGTTCAACACGTGATCCAAAGACCAAGGTGAAACACACACACTCACACACACACACACACACACACACACACACACACACACACACACACACACACACACACACACACACACACACACACACACACACACACACAAACACACACACACACACACACACACACACACGAACACACACACACACACACACACACACACACACACACACACACACACACACACACACACACACACACACACATACACACACACGCACACACATGCACACACACACACACACACACACACACACACACACACACACACACACACACACACACACACACACACACACACACACACACACACACACACACACACACACACACACACACACACACACATACACCTACACAAAAATAGACACACAAATGGCTTGATGGTGTGCAGTTGTATCATTCTCGACCGCTAATTCAGCTAAGAACATTCAGCGTGAGACAAAGTAGAACATTGTCTTAGAAATATAGAAAAGAAATATACACTTTGTAATTATCGGTAACATCGATCACTCCAGAAAATCATGTAAAAGTAAGCAGCCAAACCCTTCGATCAGATATGCCCAGGAAAATTCAGCTGTGTTCCATAATGTCAGCACCAAAAATCATAGTTTTGACTTGGACAAGGACAACATTTTCTTTAAGTGAAACTGCAGCTTCAGGAGAAAAATTGTTGAATCCACCTTAATAGAAGAATTTCCGAACTTGAACATCTACATAGGTCAATGGTCCCTGGACATAATCTCACGGCTAGCTGTGAGCCGTTTGGTTAAAAATCTTTATCCTCCTAACCCCGCTCCTCTGGCACTTCTGACCGCGCTTCTCTTCTGGCCTCACATCTCTACCACATATACCCCCCTTCTGACTCCGCGCTGCGCGACGGATTGTCATGTTTTTAGCTATGTTTGTTCTCCTTCTACTTACATCTCGATTGTATTTATATTTATTATTTCTTGTAACCTGTACTTTCCTGAAGAGGACTGTAGCTATTAGCCGAAATATAGAAGTTATGATTTCTTCCAAGTTGTTTTTTATTCCGACTGTGGGTTCTTCGTGGTTATTTTTACAAATGTGCCCCTACATTTTGTCTAAGTGATATACATACATACATACATATATATATATATATATATATATATATATATATATATATATATATATATATATATATATATATATGTGTGTGTGTGTGTGTTCGTGTGTGTATATATATACATATATATATATATACAGTATATAGGTGTGTGTGTGTGTGTGTGTGTGTGTGTGTGTACATATATGTATATATATACATATATATTTATATATACATATATATATATATATATATATATATATATAACACTATAATGATAATTCCAGCAATACTGTTATATACTGT
>NC_134792.1:37594900-37599900 GCF_046742065.1 Oratosquilla oratoria | reverse complement strand
AATATCTAATCGATTTAAGTGATCATCTGCCATTCCGCACATTTTTATATCATCAGCAAATTTGGAAACAGTAGATTTTAGTCCATGTTCTATATAATTTATATATACTATGAATAGAAGTAGCCCAAAAACGGAACCCTGAGGAACTCCACTTGTAACATTTTTCCATCTAGAAGTTTTGCCATTTAAAACAACAAATAGACTTCCACTTATTCCGTGTGAAGCTAAATATTGTAAGTAGTCTTTCGTGGGGGACGGTATCAGAAGCTTTTGTAAAGTGTAGATATATTAAATCTATATTGTTTCTTTTGTCATAATTCGAGATAACTGTGGTGTAGAATTCGAGTAAGTTAGTCACGCAAGAACGTTTCCGTCTGAGACCGTGCTGGCTATCATTTATCAAACAGTTACTTACTAAATGATGTTCGATAGCATCTCTGATGATAGTCTCTATTATTTTTCGTACGATTGAAGTCAAACTTATAGGCCTATAGTTATTTTGTTTCTTTTTGTCACCTTTTATGAATGTGAGGAGTAACGTTAGCTAGCTTCCATTCTCTTGGGACATCTCCGGATATGATGGATTTCTTGAAAATAATTTCTAATGGAACAACAATCTCGTTTTTCATTTCTTTTAAGATTCTTGGATGCCAACCGTCAGGCCCTGCGCTTCGAGTCGTTACTCCAACCCTCATGGGCGGGGAGTTGGGTGTGTGTGTGCGTGTAAGGTCATAGCATTACCCATAGATCGGTGATACGAGCTCTGAGCTCTCTTCCGGGAGGGAAATAGCTGTCAATCATGAGTTCAACACGTGATCCCAAGACCAAGGTGAAACACACACACACACACACACACACACACACACACACACACACACACACACACACACACACACACACACACACACACACACACACACACACACACACACACACGAACACACACACACACACACACACACACACACACACACACACACACGCACACACACACACACACACACACACACACACACATGCACACATACACACACACACACACACACACACACACACACACACACACACACACACACACACACACACACACACACACACACACACACACACCTACACAAAAATAGACACACAAATGGCTTGATGGTGTACAGTTGTATCAATCTCGACCACTAATTCACCTAAGAACATCCAGCGTGAGACAAAGTAGAACATTGTCTTAGAAATATAGAAAAGAAATATACACTTTGTAATCATCGGTAACATTGATCACTCCAGAAAACCATGTAAAAGTAAGCAGCCAAAGCCTTCCATCGATAAAAGAACCTTAAAGTCCTGAGTCTCACTTTTGATGCATGTTGTTCAGCCCTCGCCTCCACTTCTTGGTTCCCATCAATCGGTTTGATAAACATATATATACTTCAAACAATACAAAACAAAGCGTCGAAAATCATATCAAGATGCACCAGGTCCACTCCAATGGAGCATTTGTATATGGAGGTCGGAGTCCTGCTCATATAAGATTATATGAAGGTGGTGGGAGCCCTGTCCCATACATGGGCCCCTATCCAATCTCGATTATCTCATTTCGTCACCCAAGCACAAGTAACTGAAGGGAAAACAAATAAACGATCTACACCTGCAGCATACTACTCAAACATCTACTGTACCTTTACTTCCCTCGTGCAATTACCCTAACACTGTACACAAACAAATCATTAATGTCCACCAGAGGTTAAAGGGAACTGAGGCTCCAGGAGTTTATATCCTACCATGTAAAGATTGTGATTTGGTGTATCATGACTATACCGGGAGGGATCTTAACACCAGGTTAACGGAACACAAAAGATCCATCAGATATGCCCATGAAAATTCAGCTGTGTTCCATCATGTCAGCACCAAAAATCATAGTCTTGACTTGGACAAGGACAATTTTTTTTTTTTTAGTCCAACTGCAGCTTCAGGAGAAAAATTGTTGAATCCACCTTAATAGAAGAATTTCCGAACTTAAACATCTACATAGGTCAATGGTCCCTGGACATAATCTTACGGCTAGCTGTGAGCCGTTTGCCTAAAAATCTTTATCCTCCTAACCCCGCTCCTCTGGCACCTCTGACCGCGCATCCCTTCTGGCCTCACACCACATATACTCCCCCCCCCCCTTCTGACTCCGCGCTGCGCGACGGATTGTCATGTTTTTAGCTATGTTTGTTCTCCTACTTAAATCGCGATTGTATTTATATCTATTTTTTCTTGTAACCTGTACTTTCCTGAAGAGGACTGTAGCTATTAGCCGAAATATAGAAGTTATACTTTCTTCTAAGTTGTTTTTTATTCCGACTGTGGGTTCTTCGTGGTTATTTTTACAAATGTGCCCCTACATTTTGTCTAAGTGATATACATACATACATACACACATACGCACACACACACACACACACACACACACACACATATATATATATATATATATATGTTTGTGTGCGTCTGTGTGTGTATACATATATGTATATTTATATATATATATATATATATATATATATATATATATGTGTGTGTGTGTGTGTGTGTGTGTATACATATATGTATATATTTATATACATATATATATATATATATATATATATATATATATATAATACCATAATAATAATTCCAGCAATACTGTTATCTACTGTTATCAGATGGGTTTTCATACAACTCAACATAGAGTATAAAGTAACCATTTGTTGACGGGAAACACCAGGTATTTATGCTATTATGAACATGTGTTGTCAATTATTTTAAGTTCACACTATAGAGGAATATGCGAGAGCGTCACAATTTCAGTTCATTTTATACCAACAGCTGTTCCAGCAACTATTCATGACCATTACTGTTTTGTACACACATACACCAAAGGCTTTTTCCGCTACACGGGGGTTAGCCAAAAAGAAAAAGGCATAGAAACCACTCGCACCCATTACATTTCCTATATAATCCATTCCCCTCCACCCTCTTCCCTTCCTCATATGTGGCACCTACTGGATGACGGGTCATCCCTACATCCTGTCCACTGACCTGGGTCAGAAGCAGTGTCGCAAGACACAGCACATCTACATCAAGGCCGCTTCATAAATTCGGCGCCCCCCCCCTCCTCTCCGTCCCCTCATGCAAAAAAGGAGAAGACGGGGAGAAATCGCCTCGGGCTGCGTCAATTTTTTTTTCTCATACATACTTCCTCACCCCTACCGCCCACCCACTCCCCCTCATGCAACACAGCATCATCTATACACAACCCCTCTCCATTCACCCCTATCTTCCTTCCTCTCCCGTCCTTCCTCCACAGACATTCCTCTCTTTTGTAAAGCCCCTTTCACTCCATCCATCCATCTCATCATAGAACGCCCCCTCATATTCACTCCTTCCACCTCTGCCTTCCACACTTCTTTTACTAATATTTCTTCACTCATTCTTTCCATGTGTCCAAACGATGCTTATACTCTTTCATCAACCCTATCTCCCAGTTCCGTTTCCACCCCCTGTTCTCCTCCTCACTTCCTCATTTCTCACGCTATCTAGCCTAGTAACCCCTATCATACTTCTCAGACATCTCATCTCAAACACATTCAAACTCCTTTTCTCTTCCTTTCTCATGTTCCATGTTTCTGCCCCGTACAATGCTGTTGGCACAATCACTCCTTCATGTATCCTCCTCTTAGCATCCATTCCCGGATGTCTATTCCTCATTACACCCTTTAATCCACCAAGGCATTTACTCTCTTCTCTCAACCTACATTCTACCTCCACCCCCACCCCTCCCTTTCCTGCCACATTCGCACCCAAGTATCTAAAACTATCCACTTCCTCCAGTCTTTCACCTTTAATGCTCACTTCCAGCCTGCTGTCACTCTCTCCCCTTGTACATCTTATCACCTTACTTTTACCCACATTTATCTTCAGCTTCCTTCTTTCACACACCTTCTCAAACTCTGTCACTAACTTCCTCAATCCCTTCTCATACCCTGCTACAAGCGCAGTGTCGTCAGCAAACAACAACTGGCTCACCTCCCACTTTTCTCCATTTTCTTTAATCATCTCCAACTCCTGACCCACCACCCTTACATTCACCTCTCGCACTACCCCATCCATGTAAAGATTGAACAGCCAGGGCGACATAACACATACCTGACGAAGTCCCACCTTTACCTCAAACCATTCACTCTCTCCATTTCTAATGCTAACATAAGCTCTACTACTCTCGTAAAAACTCTAGACTGCTCTTAACAGCTTTCCTCCTATCCCATATATCTGCAGTACCTCCCACAGTACCTTCCTGTCTACCCTGTCGTAAGCCTTTTCCAGATCCATAAAAACCCAAAATACAACCTTACCTTTTCCTATAGCTTTCTCACATATCTGTCTTACCACAAAAATCTGATCTACACAACCCCTACCTGTCCTAAACCCACACTGTTCCTCACCAATTACTCCCTCTGTTCCTCTCCTAACTACACTCAACAAGCTGATCCCTCTCAAACTATTACACTCACATTTGTTCCCCTTTCCCTTGTAAAGTGGAACTATACAGACACTACTCCAGTCCTCCGGGACTGTACCCTCTCCTAAACAAACATTAAATAACCTCACCAACCAGTCCACCATAACTGTACCTTCTTTCTTCAGACATTCTGCATGGCATCCATCCAGACCTGCTTTCATCATCTTAACAGCTGGTTTCATTTCATCCTTCCCTATTTCTCCTCCATTTTCCTCACTCATCACTCTCATTTTTAGCGCTTCCCACTGTAACTACCTTTCCCTACCTATCCTCCTGCACATTTAGCAATTCCCTAAAATACTCTGCCCACCTCCTTCTCACTGCCTTCTCTTCCATTGTCATCTCTCCATCTGTATCTTTTACCTTTACTTCTCTACTTGATTCGCCTCCTCTTTCTCTTTTCATTTTCTTCCAAAACATCTTTTTATTGTTTTCAAAATTTTATGTAATACTCTTACCCCAC
>NC_134792.1:37584900-37587400 GCF_046742065.1 Oratosquilla oratoria | reverse complement strand
AAACGCGCTGGCTAGTTAAAGTCTCCTCTCAGGGAAATCAGCGCGCTCGCCTGATTTAGCCTCTTGTGATTATTTCCTGTGGAATTATCTCAAATCCCTGGTTTATAACGACCGTCCACAGACCCTGGAAGTCCTATAGAATGCCATCCACACTGAAATAACCAATATACAATAACCAATACACCGCTCACCTTGCTAGAGAGAGTACACCAAAGCTTCCGAAATCGTCTAAATCAGTGTATTGACAATGGAGGTGGACATTTAAAAGGTATTTTTTTTAAAAGTGTGTCAAAGTAAATCTCCCATGTTGTGTGACAGGCATAAAATTAGAATAAAGAATTGTGAAGTGTAAACAGTTTATTATTTAAACCTTAAATCGGGAAGTTTCCGCGCCCCACCCTGTATAATATCATAATGATAATTCCAGCAATACTGTTATCTACTGTTATCAGATGGATTTTCATACACTTCATCATAAAGTAACCGTTTGTTGACGGAAAATACCAGGTATTTATGCTATTATGTACATGTGTTGTCAATTATTTTAAGTTCACACTATAGAGGAATATGCGAGAGTGTCACAATTTCAATTCATTTGATACCAACAGCTGTTCCAGCAACTATTCATGACCAATACTGTTTTGTACATACATACATATACATATACCAAGGCTTTTCCCCCCTTACAAGTGAGATAGCTAAAAAGGAAAAGGCATAAAATCATTCCCACCCATTCCATCCCTGAAAACACTCCACACCCCTCCACCCTCCCTCTTATCTTAGCACCTCTTGGATGACGGGTCATCCCTGCACCTTGTCCACTGCCCTGGGTCAGAAGCAGTGTCACCAGACACAGCACATCCACAGCAAGGCCGCTTCATTAAATCGGCGACCCCCCCTCTCCGTCCCCCCATGCATAAAAGGAGACGGGGAGAAATCCCTTCGGGCTGCGTCAATTTTTGCTCACACATACTACCTCACCCCCCATCCCCCCGCCCATTCAATCTCATGCATCAAAACATCATCCATATACAACCATTCTCCATTCACCCCTGTCTTCTGTCCTCTCCCGTCTTTCCTCAACAGATATTCCCCTCTTCCCCAAAGACCCCTTCACCCCATCCATCCACCTCATCCTAGGAAGTCCCCTCATTTTCACTCCCTCCACATCTGCCTTCCATAACTCTTTTACTAGTCTTTCTTCACTCATTCTTTCCATGTGTCCAAACCATCCTAATATTCTTTCATCAACCCTATCTCCCAACTCCCTTTCCACCCCCGTTCTTCTCCTCACCTCCTCATTTCTCACTCTATCTAGCCTAGTAACCCCCATCATACTTCTCATACACCTCATCTCAAACACATTCAAACTCCTTCTCTCTTCCTCTCTTATGTTCCATGTTTCTGCCCCATACAGTGCTGTTGGCACAATCACTCCTTCATACAGTCTCCTCTTAGCCTCCATTCCCAAATGTCTATTCCTCATTACACTCTTTAATCCACCAAGGCATTTACTCGCTTCTCCCAATCTTGATTCTACCTCCACCTTCACTCCACCTTTTCCTGCCACATTTGCACCCAAGTATCTAAAACTATCCACTTCCTCCAGTCGCTCTCCCTTAATGCTCACTTCTAGTCTACTGCCACTTTCACCCCTTGTACATCTCATCACCTTACTTTTACCCACATTTATCTTTAGCTTTCTTCTATCACATACAGTGTCATCAGCAAGCAACAGCTGGCTCACCTCCCACTTTTCTCCATTTTCTTTAACCATCTCCAATCCCTGACCCACTACCCTTGCATTTACCTCTCGCACTACCCCATCCAAGTATAAGTTGAACAGCCAGGGCGACATAACGCATCCTTGACGAAGTCCCACCTTTATCTCGAACCACTCACTCTCTCCATTTTTAATCCTGACACAAGCTCTACTACTCTCATAAAAACTCTTGACAGCTCCCAGAAGCTTTCCTTCTATCCCATATATCTGCATAACCTCCCACAGTGCCTTTCTGTTTACCCTATCGTAAGCCTTTTCCAGATCCATAAAAAACCCAAAAAACATCCTTCCCCTTTCCTATAGCTTTCTCACACATTTGTCTTACCACAAAGATCTGATCTACACAACCTCTACCCGTTCTAAATCCACACTGTTCCTCACCAATTACTCCCTCTGTTCCTCTCCTAATCCTCTCAATCAAGATCCTCCCATAAGCCTTCCCAACTACACTCAACAAGCTAATCCCACTGAAACAACTACATTCACACTTGCCCCTTTTCCCTTGTAAAGTGGAATTATACAGGCACTCCTACAGTCCTCCGGCACTCTACCCTCTCTCCAGCAAACATTAAATAACCTCACCAGCCAGTCCACCATCACTGTACCTCCTTTTTTAAGACATTCTGCATGGCATCCATCCAGACCAGGTGCCTTACCTGCTTTCATCATCTTAACAACTGCCTTCACCTCATCCTTCCTTATTTCTCCTCCATTCTC
>NC_134792.1:37562400-37569900 GCF_046742065.1 Oratosquilla oratoria | reverse complement strand
ACTAAATCCCACACTTTCATTGCCACATTTTTCGTTTTAGTTCAAATAATTTTTATTCCTATTATTTTTCTTTTGCTATCATTATTATTAAGTTTTCTTTTCTAGCATTGCTATTTTTCTTGCTACATTGTCATTAATTCATTATTGATGTAATTGTAACATGTGAATTCCTTTACAGTCGAAAAGGTATGCACGAATGCATATACGCCACGTCTAGCCCTGTAGCACTATTCTTTTGAAAACGCTTGTAGCGAAAGTAGTCAAGAACTCGGATGAAGACTTTAGTCTTTCATGTTCCACCCACTTCATATACATATATAATATATATATATATATATATAATATATATATACATATGTATGATGTGTGAGTAAATTTTGACGCAGCCCGAAGGGATTTCTCCCCGTCCTCGCCTTATATGCAAATGGGGACGGAGAGGGGGGGTCGCCGAATAAATGAAGCGGCCTCGCTGTGGATGTACTGTGTCTTGCGACACTGCTTCTGACCCAGGGCGGTGGGCAGGGTGCAGGGATGACCCGTCATCCAGGAGGTGCTCAGATGAGAGGAAGGGTGGGAGGGGTGTGGAGTGTATTTAGGGATGAAATGGGTGGGAGTGTTTTTATGCCTTTCCCTTTTTGGCTACCTCCCTTGGAAGGGGGAAAAAGCCTTGGTATATGTATGTATGTATATATACATAAATATGCATATATATATATATATATGTCTATATATATATATATATATATATATATATATATATATATGTATATGTATATATATATGTAAATGTATATCTATATACATATATATATATATATATATATATATATATATATATATATAAATGCGTGTGTGTGTGTATAGGAGGGTGGTAAAGGAACACACAACTCAGATATGAGTTTATTCCTCTAACGTTTCGGCTTTTACACCTTCTTCAGAGAGACTACAAAGTAAAAGGGGTTACAAGACTATATATCGTCCGAAGGACGTCTCCTAGTTAATGATCTGGTGGACGATCGGTCCGCTGACGATTGATCCGCGGACGATTTGTCCGCTGACTATTGATCCCCGGACGATTGGTCCGCTGTATGTCCCGCCTTCTCATTTTCTCGTGGCCAGTCGTGTACTGCCAATTCCGCCCCTATTTTAGACCAGCTGATAAATCCTTTACTATTATCTATACAGTCTTCCATTGCTTTCCTGATTTTCTTGTTCATCCCTGTGTGGATTGTGTTTATGTTATTCCAGTATTGTAGATGTCTATACTCCTCTGCGTGTACTACTATAGCATTTGATCCCTGACTTATGTGTTTCTTTACCACACTCCTATCTTCATCTGTCCAGATGGATAATACATATATGTATATGTATATGTATATGTATATGTATATGTATATGTATATGTATATGTATATGTATATGTATATGTATATGTATATGTATATATATATATATATATATATATATATGTATATGTATATGTATATGTATATGTATATGTATATGTATATGTATATATATATATATATATATATATATATATACTATAACAAAATAGTAGCCTCTGTCAGTCTGTCTGTTTGTTTGTTTGTTCACGAACTCCTAGGGTTTTTGAGATAGACTCCCCATAACCATATATATTTTGATACCCTATCACTCCAGGTACTTGGATAGCTATATTTCATAAAAAATATTTTGGTTAGGGTTAAGGGTTAAAGTTAGGTGGGGAATGGTTAGGTTAGGGATTATTCACGAACTCCCTCTAGGTTTTTGCAGATAGACCCATATAACCATATATATTCTGAAACTCTATAACTCAAGGTACTTGGATAACTGTCTTTCATTTGTCTATCTGTCTGTTTGTTTGTTCACGAGCTCCTAGGGTTTTAGAGATAGACCCCCATAACCATATATATTCTGATACCCTATCATTCCAGGTACTTGGATAACTATATTCCACTAAAAAATAAATTGGTTAGGGTTAAAGGTTAAACTTAGGTGGGGTACGGTTATGTTAGGGATTATTCACGAACTCCTCCTAGATTTTTGCAGGTAGACACCTGTAACCATATATATTCTGAAACCTTATAACCCAAGGTGCTTGCATAACTATCTTTCATTTGTCTGTTTGTACTTGGATAACTATATTTCACCCCCCCCCCAATTATTTTGGTTAGGGTTAAGGATTAAAGTTAGGTGGGGTAAGGTTAGGTTAGGAATTATTCACGAACTCCTAGGTTTTTGCAGATAGACCCCAATAACCATATATATTCTGAAACGTTATAACCTAAGGTACTTGGATAACTATCTTTCATTTGTATCTACTATAATGAAGTAGTAGGCTCTGTCTGTCTGTCTGTTTGTTCACAAACTTACCCTACAACCCAGACTACTTGGATAAGTACATTTTATTTTCAAAGGGTGTCTCCCTCCTCTTAATTTTTTTTTGTTACCTTTTCCATTGAATTATATTGATACGTGTAACTTTTCTCCACAAATTCTATCAAAATTAAAATGGTCATCATTTGCTCGCAGCAACGCGTGGGTAATTTGGCTTATATACATATATATATATGTATAAATATATATATATATATATATATATGTATATATTTTTGTATAATATATTCATATATATATGTAATATATATATACATATGTATAAATATATGTATATATATGTGTATGTATATATGTATATATATATGTATGTATACATATATATATATATACATATATATAAATATATACATATATATATATACATATATATATAACATATATTTATATATATATATATATGTAATATATATACATATGTATATATATATATATATATATATATATATATATATATATATATATATATATATATATATATATATGTATATATATTGGAAATGTGCATTTGCTGAAGAAAGCCATCTCTAGACAAAAGGAAAACAAACATAATATATGGAAGTGCTATCACCTGGCAGGCACATCAATGGGATAATGGAAGAAACGTATTGCTGCAGAACAAGAAGATGGCATTTTACTATGTAAATAAAAAGATGATAGAAAATAAATACTCATGGAAACGTTAACCCACTCAAAGTTGGAATATGAGTCAGTAGTATAGTTCCTGCACAGAGTGAATAAAAAAGAAATAAGATCGAGAGGATACAAAGAGCAACAGCCAAACTGGTTCCCACATGTCAGGGGAAATGAAAGTAAAAGCATTGGATATGCCTACATTGAAAGATCGAAGAGAAAGAGATGATTTGATTGCAATGATATGTCAAATAGGGATAAACCACATTAACAGAAGAAATCTCTTGACTATGAGTGTGAGAGCTTCAGGAAGTCATGAGAGCAAATTGAGAAAGAATGAATGCGAAGAAATGCAGTTTTCCATACCGATGCAAAAATCCCTGGAATAGCAGAGAAGGCAATATGTTCTAAACTAGTACAATGCATGAATTATAATCTTAGTATGATCAATGATGAATTGGAAAATATAACACAAGTATGAACTATACGTGAATTTGAATCTTGATATGGTAATTGAAGAATAAGTGATAGGACCTCAGGTTCGTTGCTCTTTTAAGTTTGATGCAACTAAGTGAATAAAATTACGTAAACACAGGCACACACACACACACACACATGGACACACGCACACACACGCATACACAAGCACGCACGCGCGCGCACACACACACACACACACACACACACACACACACACACACACACACACACACAGTTGGTAGAGCGCTGAACTGGGAAGTACGATGGTGCTCCCAGTGCCCAGTTCGAATCCTGCCCAGGGCCGAAATTATTTCGGTATCGCTGTGCTTCGGGTCGTTACTCTGACTCTCGTGGGCGGGGAGTTGGGTGTGTGTGTGTGTGAAAGGTCATAGCATTACCCATAGATCGGTCATACGAGCTCTGAGCTCTCTTCCGGGAGGGAAATAGCTGTCGATCACGAGCCCAACACGTGATCCAAAGACCAAGGTGAATACACACACACACACACACACACACACACACACACACACACACACACACACACACACACACACACACACACACACACGACTCGGTGGCGCGGTTGGTAGAATCTCAGACTGTCAATACGGAGGTACCGGCGGTACCTGGTTTGAATCCTGAGGGCTGAAATTACTTCAGTATCGCTGCGCTTCGAGTCGTTACTCCAACTCTCGTGGGGGGGGCGGAGTTGGGTGTGTGTGTGCGTGTAAAGGTCATAGCATTACCCATAGATCGGACATACGAGCTCTAAGCTCTCTTCCGGGGTGGAAATAGCTATCGATCACGAGTACAACACGTGATCCAAAGGCCAAGGTGAATCACACACACACACACACACACACACACACACACACACACACACACACACACACACACACACACACACACACACACACACACACACACACACACACACACACACACGGTGGCGGATTACACGCTCGGTTGCGGATTGGTAAACACGCTCGGTGGCGGATTGGTAAAGCACTGGCCTCACAAGCCAGAGAACCGGGGTTCGATTCCCCGGTCGGGCGGAGATAAGTTGGGTTTGTCTCCTTTCACGTGTAGCCCCTGTTCACCTAGCAGCAAGTAGGTACGGGACGTTAGTCAAGAAGTTGTGACCTTGCTGTCCCGGTATGTGGTGTGTGAGTGGTCTCAGACCTAACCAGAGATCTGCTAACAAGGAGCTCTGAGCTCACTGCCGTAGGGTGGTGTCTGGCTGTCTCGACAGAGACTGCAGCAGATCCGAGGTGAATACACACACACACACACACACACACGCGCACATATACTCACACACATGCACATATACTCACACACATGCACATACACGCACGCACGCACACACACACACACACATACACACACACACACACACACACACACACACACACACACACACACACACACACGCACGCACGCAAACACGCACATATACTCACTCACATCGGCCCGGTGGTGGATTGGTAAGGCACTGGCCTCACAAGCCAGAGAACCGGGGTTCGATTCCCGGGAACGGCCGGGCGGAGACAAGTTGGGTTTGTCTCCTTTCACGTGTAGCCCCTGTTCACCTAGCAGCGAGTAGGTACGGGACGTTAGTCAAGGAGTTGTGACCTTGCATTCCCGGTGTGTGGAGTGTGAGTGGTCTCAGACCTACCCAGAGATCTGCTAATAATGAGCTCTGAGCTCACTGCCGTAGGGTGGTGTCTGACTGTCTCGAAAAGAGGCTGCAGCAGATCCGAGGTGAATACACACACACACACACACACACACACACACACACACACACACACACACACACACACACACGCAGACAGACACGCATATACACACACAAACACACACACGCACACACACACACGCACACACACACGCACACACACACACACACATACACACATACACACATGCACGCACACACACACATACACACATACACACATGCACACATACACACACAAACACATGCATATACGCACATATACTCACAACATAATCACGCACGCAAACACGCACATATACTCACTCACAACATACACACGCACGCACACACACTCACACACACACACACACACACACACACACACACACACACACACACACGCATACATACACACACAAAGGAATAAGTTGTGCTTTTAAATGAAGGCAATTTCCTATAGATGTATTGATTACCCGGTAGCACATCTAATACCTAACGTTCATATTACTCTGAAATATAGGTTATCTTTTGTTCAAGGTCTTCAGTGATTAAACTACATAAATAGAAGGAGTATTTTATTCTTTTAATAAGATTCAACTACGTTATTAAGTGAATAAATTAGGTTCCATGATGTCGTAGAGCTTATTCGAAGGTGATTCCTGCAGCGCGCTGTTCCTCAGCAATGCGCAGAAGTTCGGCCACATGAGCAGGTGCAGGGGGAGCCACGGGGAGGTGGGCACCCTGGGGCTGGAATCCGAACTCGTTGGCCACGTAGCGGACCTCGATCACATTGCCATGTTCATCGGGGTAGCTGTCGAAGATAGGAATGATGTTAGTGATAACTGGGACATTGTGTGGTTAGCCACTTGCATGTCTAAAGAACGCCTGTATAGGGAGTAAATCGCCATTTCCTCACCTGAAGACGCCCTCAGCATTACTCTGCCCAGCTCCGCCTGCCACTGCCTTCTGGACGAATCTGATTCCGTTGCCTGACTCGAAGTCGCTAGCGGAGGCGCCGTCGACGGGTTCCTGACGAGTCTCAGCGACGATGGGAATGTGGACAGGTAGCTTGTCGGCAACGGCGATGGCCACGAGGGCGGCGAAGATGATCTGTAAGAGAGAAGGACAGACAAGATATTAACAAAAGTCTTCAGAGATTGTAGTATTTATGTTGTCTATTATTAGATATAATTGTGTCATTAGAATTTTGAGAGTTATTTTGCTAAAGTGTTGATTCTCAAGGATAGAATTTCTGCCTATCATAATTACATAACATGCATGTCTGAGTGAAAGTGGACTTTATCCCCCCCAAAAAAAATTAAATAAATAAATATATAAGTAAATAAATAAAGACAGAATCACGGGAAAGTAATAATGAGTTGAATTGTCTAGTGAGTATAAGTATGGATTATCAGGATCAGAGCTATCCAAACAAATAAGAAAACGAGTTAATTAAATCAAAACCAGATGACTTGTTCAATAGCCAGCTTTTCATTATCCAAATGTTATCACATCACAAAGAAAAAAACATATCATGTATTTAATTTGGATTTTTGCAAATATCATGAGAGGATCATACGGTAAACATGGGTTTACAAGCTTGCCGACGGTGGAAATGTTAATGCATGATATATCGAAGAAATAGTTTAACCCCAAACTAAACAAAAAAACATTATGAACACGAAGAAGAAATTACGATGGATTAAACGCAAATTTCGTCGTAACCTTCTCATGTAATATGAAGAAGAGTTAAGATACCCAAGGAGTGCATAATCCAATACAAAGACGCACTCTCATTTTCTTAGTATAATCTTACTAATAATAAACATGAAAAATCTTCAAAATTTTCATAAAACATTTACTCTAAACATTTCCTAACCAATTGAATTTGGGTTTACACAAAGTCCAAACGGTACAGGAGACAAAATATCGCAAGTGTGCTGGCTACAACTGTCTCTGACTAGATACAAATACAGGGTACACTAGGGCCACTCACAAGCTTCATGTTGGTGATATTGAGGGCACGGCAGGAATGATACAGGACCTGCCTATGGCGCGCCTTTTATAGATCATAGGTGAATGAGCGAGAAGAGAAAGGACGGGATACGGAAAATGCTACCATATGGGCGGCGAGGTGAAGGTCAAACTTCAATGTCAAACGAATCAAATAATGTAGAATAATCCTTTACATACTCCCTTAGGCTACCCCATCTTATCTCTCTCTCTTTCTCCGTCTCTCTCTCTCTCTCTCTCTCTCTCTCTCT
>NC_134792.1:37554900-37559900 GCF_046742065.1 Oratosquilla oratoria | reverse complement strand
TATATATACATATACATATACATATACATATACATTTACATATATATATATATATATATATATATATATATATATATATATACATATATATGTTGAGGTGGGAAGACAGAATGAGTGGTAGGGTGGTGAGTTTAAACTCATCATATATATATATATATATGAGTGGAAGGGTGGTGAGTTAAACACAAAGAACAGTTGGAGTTTTATTCACTGACGTTTCGTCCTTACCAGGACATTCTCAAAGTACATACAGTTTCAGAAAATTAACAGCTTATATAATCCATCCTTGCCGTGTTCCCCTCCTTCTATACTCTCATCCGTCCTCTACCCGACTCCGACTATGTCACTTCTCCCTCCGTTCTCAATTGTCCTTTTTACCTCCTTGACAATCAGAGTACTTACCGCTCCTGCTAATTTTATAAACCCTTCCCTATGGTTGATGCAGGGGTGGGAAGTAATGTAGGCTGCCTCTACTATTTTTCTTTTCTTTTTCTCTAGACCTTTGTGGAGCACCTCTATCTTTTTCCAATCTGGAAGATGACCACATTGGTCTAAATGAACTACTAGCGAGTTGGAGGTTCTGTGAGCTCTGACGTCATTTTTGTGCTCATATGTCCGTAGCTCCACTGATCTTCCCGTCTCTCCATAATATCCTAACGGACAACCACCACATGGTATATTGTAAATCGCGCCCTTCTCTATATCCTTTTCTGATCTATTTCTATTCTTGACAACTTCTCCTAATTTTTTACCCGTGGAGAAAGCAACGCTCACACCCGCTTTTGTGAGAATATGTCCCAACTCCTCCGCGTACTTCGAGTTGGGGACGGACAAAAACTCCGCCCTGCCTTCTCCGGACCAGTCGTCCTTCTTCCTTCTCATTATTGCCGTTGCTTTCTTCCTCAATCTGTGCAGTAGTCCTTCCGGGTATCTGAGTTTAGTGAATACTTTGAAAATATATTTGATTTCATCCTCTAAAAATTCTTCGCTACAAATACGGTACGCCCTTAAGAAAAATCCTATAACCACTCCGTTTTTAATTTTGTTGCTATGCGCTGAGTAGAAATGAATCACATCGTCTTTATTGGTGCTTTTTCTGTAGACAGAGAAAGATATCTTATTACCTCTCCTCCAAATCACCGTATCCAAGAAAGCTAGTCTGTTATCCGTCTCGTGTTCGATAGTAAACTGGATGTTTGGTTCGACCTGATTCAATCTACTCAACTTGTCATCTAATTGTACCTTTTTCGGAGCGATGACAAGGACGTCGTCCACATACCTCAGCCAAAGCGTGTCTCTACCCATTATCCTTATGAAATAATCTGTCTCTAAAACTTCCATATACAATGAAGCTAGAACCGCACTGAGAGGACTACCCATTGCAAGTCCTCGGTGTTGTCTGTATTCTTTCCCGTTGAACATGAAAGGACCAAACTTCACACATAGAGACACTAATTTCAAGTAATCACTTTTGCCCACTGGTAAATCAGCCTCATCCAAACTGTCTACCACCTTCTTTGCCGAATGACAGTGACGTGGAAAAAGGTTTCAAACAAGGTCTAGTCACATGCTTTCATGCTCTAGCCACGATCAATCAATGTTCCATACCCAGACGGTTCAGATTAGCCTTAGAGAAACTAGGAAGAGACGACGATATAGTAATCACTAGTGCGGATAAAGGTGGAGGAGTTGTCGTCATGAACAGGGTAGATTATGACGCAAAAATGTTAGACTTGCTCAGCGACACCAATACATATGAAGAGAAACATATTGGGCACGCAGCTTTAGAAGGGGAGAAATTTAAGAAAGAAGCAAGGAAGATACTCACAAGAACCAGCCGGGGGAAAAAGCTACTGGGTCTGTTAGAGGAAGCCCCTAAACCACCCAGAATGCGGGGACTTCCGAAAACCCATAAACCAAACGTCCCGATGAGACCCATCACCTCTGGTATCGGGAGCGCCCCGCACAGACTAGCCAAGTGCTTAGCCAAACCACTATCACAGAGGCTAGGCTCGATAAGTAATGCCCATTTAAAAAACTCCGGAGATCTGATCACGAGGTTAAAGAATGGTGATCTTTCAGAAAAAGTAATGGCTAGCTATGATGTAACTGCGCTCTTTACGAATGTCGAGGTAGAAGGAGCGTTGGCAGCGGCAAAGAAGGTGGTAGACAGTTTGGATGAGGCTGATTTACCAGTGGGCAAAAGTGATTACTTGAAATTAGTGTCTCTATGTGTGAAGTTTGGTCCTTTCATGTTCAACGGGAAAGAATACAGACAACACCGAGGACTTGCAATGGGTAGTCCTCTCAGTGCGGTTCTAGCTTCATTGTATATGGAAGTTTTAGAGACAGATTATTTCATAAGGATAATGGGTAGAGACACGCTTTGGCTGAGGTATGTGGACGACGTCCTTGTCATCGCTCCGAAAAAGGTACAATTAGATGACAAGTTGAGTAGATTGAATCAGGTCGAACCAAACATCCAGTTTACTATCGAACACGAGACGGATAACAGACTAGCTTTCTTGGATACGGTGATTTGGAGGAGAGGTAATAAGATATCTTTCTCTGTCTACAGAAAAAAGCACCAATAAAGACGATGTGATTCATTTCTACTCAGCGCATAGCAACAAAATTAAAAACGGAGTGGTTATAGGATTTTTCTTAAGGGCGTACCGTATTTGTAGCGAAGAATTTTTAGAGGATGAAATCAAATATATTTTCAAAGTATTCACTAAACTCAGATACCCGGAAGGACTACTGCACAGATTGAGGAAGAAAGCAACGGCAATAATGAGAAGGAAGAAGGACGACTGGTCCGGAGAAGGCAGGGCGGAGTTTTTGTCCGTCCCCAACTCGAAGTACGCGGAGGAGTTGGGACATATTCTCACAAAAGCGGGTGTGAGCGTTGCTTTCTCCACGGGTAAAAAATTAGGAGAAGTTGTCAAGAATAGAAATAGATCAGAAAAGGATATAGAGAAGGGCGCGATTTACAATATACCATGTGGTGGTTGTCCGTTAGGATATTATGGAGAGACGGGAAGATCAGTGGAGCTACGGACATATGAGCACAAAAATGACGTCAGAGCTCACAGAACCTCCAACTCGCTAGTAGTTCATTTAGACCAATGTGGTCATCTTCCAGATTGGAAAAAGATAGAGGTGCTCCACAAAGGTCTAGAGAAAAAGAAAAGAAAAATAGTAGAGGCAGCCTACATTACTTCCCACCCCTGCATCAACCATAGGGAAGGGTTTATAAAATTAGCAGGAGCGGTAAGTACTCTGATTGTCAAGGAGGTAAAAAGGACAATTGAGAACGGAGGGAGAAGTGACATAGTCGGAGTCGGGTAGAGGACGGATGAGAGTATAGAAGGAGGGGAACACGGCAAGGATGGATTATATAAGCTGTTAATTTTCTGAAACTGTATGTACTTTGAGAATGTCCTGGTAAGGACGAAACGTCAGTGAATAAAACTCCAACTGTTCTTTGTGTTTAACTCACCACCCTTCCACTCATTTGTCTTACATACTTCAATATATATATATATATATATATATATATATATATATATATATATATATATATATATAATACACACACACAGATACACACACACACACACACACACACACACACACACACACACACACACACACACACACACACACACACACACACACACACACACACACACACACAAACACACACACACACACACACACACACACAAATATATATATATATATATATATATGTATATATATATACATATATATATACATATAAGTATATATATATATATATATATATATATGAATATGTATATTTACTAATTTGTTTATTTACCTGTTTATTTATTCATTTAAGTATTTATTAATTTATTTATTTACTTATTTATTTATTTAATTATTTATTATTTATTTATTTATCTATATATGTATCTATTTATTTTATTTATTTTTGTCTATTTAAATAAGTACATAAAAAGTTATAGAAGGAATGTAAATGTGTTGGTATTACGGGAATTCAATGCTGTAGATGAACCAATAGAGTATTTGAGAGGTCTGGGAGGCCAGGTAAGTGTTGTACTATAGTGGAGAGGTGATGCTGGAGACATGTTTAGAACGGTAGTTGGTGATAGTAAACACAGTGGACAAGAAAAGAGCCAAGCATATATATACACAGGAAAGGGTGGTGTGGAGAAGACTGAACAAGAAGGTATTGATATCCCATTTAGTAGTCCCCAAAGGGATTATTGGAAGATTCTTACCTGTTCTTATTTTCAGGAGAGAGAACGAGGGATGGGCGTCACATGATTTTTTGGTAGAAGGAAAATTGAGAATGGAGAAAAAATGGAGAGGAGGGAAAAGGAAATCCACATTCATACGGCCAAGTATCTTAAAGACGAATCCCTTATCACAACTTTCCTGTAACCTTAACTAAAAGGCTGGTTTTCTTATCTCTTAGGGGAATCAGAGGGTATTCTATGGCTACTCCAAGAACGAATTCGGGATGAAATTGAAAGAGGGGTTGAATCATAATTGCTAAAGACAGTCCTGAAAAAAAAAAAATGCCCGACACAAAACTAAAATTATAAGATCACTAAATGCGTGCCAAGATCAAAAGAACTATATATACATATATTTTTTAAGATTATTGAACATTTGAAACAGACTGGTTTTTGACAGATTATTCACCTGATTGGTGAGATGAATGATAAAGACCAGGATTTTCCTGCACTGGGAGAAAAACCGTTAATTACATAAGGGCCTGAATCTGATGCTATATTCAAGAAATAGTAACTACGCCTTACAGAAGAGGATAAGGACATAGGAGATTTATGAGATTACGGGTTTCGTTCCTGAAGAAAAACTGAAATTCAATCATTTCCCACCGCAGGTCTGGGATATATCTTATGGGAACGTCAGTGATGTAAAAGTCATTCTCATTAAAGCTAAATCTTGTGAAGACAGAGTGTATTCTTTGACTTTGAATTTAA
>NC_134792.1:37539900-37549900 GCF_046742065.1 Oratosquilla oratoria | reverse complement strand
ACATATAACTGATCAATAATTTCTAAACATGATTCTAAGGTCTTCAGATTTTCTATTAGGGGTGAAAGAGAAATAATTACCAAGAGATTCACTGTTAGGGTTCCTGCGTCACTACCATAGACTTTATACATAATATAATTTGATTACTAGCTACTAGCTGAGTTAGATATACAAACAGGGAAAGGAGGGGACTTTCTTAATTCGCAGCCGGAACATCACTGTGACTTCTAGTCAGGTCTGCCTAACACTCAGAACGTGCGCAAAGCATCCCTCCCTTCTGTACAAAATCAATTCTGATTCGTCGATAGAACCAGCGTCTATGGAGTTTGAACTTGATTGGCCAAGGTAGAATAAACGTATCTTACACCCAAGCTTGGGGACACTTTTCGAACTAAACGACCAGAACGTATTTCTTCATACCTCGTAAATAAAATAGTTCAGAGATTTGTACTGCATCAACAGAAAACCTAGTACCCATTTGGTTTGACATGATTGCAGAATCATACACAAAAGCATTAATACATCTTACAGAGTTAAACATGATTCAATAGAGTATTAAGATGTCGACCCAAAACATTTTTGCTTTCTCTAAGTATGACGTCGAAAACCTACGCTCCCTTCTCGCGCGAAGAATAACTGACGTCGTTTCACCCAAAATAAAAAGTATTTTCACACATTTACGTAACACTAAATATATCTAAATATATATATATATATATATATATATATATATATACATATATATATGTATATATATGGTATATGCCCACCCTCTAAATGGCAGAATATTGGTTAGAAAACTGGAGAATACTCACAAGAAGATCAACAACCTCACTAACGCTGTCGATTTTAACAATGCATGCATATATATATATATATACATATATATATATATATATTTGTACATATGTATATGTATATGCTTTCTCTATGTGTGACGTCAAAAACCTACGCTCCATTCTCGTGCGAAGAATAACTGACGTCTTTTCACCAAAAATGATAATAATTTTCATACATTACATATATATGATACTCATATGCGTAACACTATATATAAATATATATATATATATATATATATGTGTGTGTATATATATATATATGTATATATATATATATATATATATATATATATATATATGTGTGTGTATATATATATATATGTATATATATATATATATATATATACTTGTATATACATACATGTACTACGAAAAGTGAAAGCACTAGAGTCTTGGAGGAGGATTTCAATCTAAGCTTTGGTTAATGACTCATTAAATGTGAGTGGATGTGGTACAGATGAGAGAAGAAGTGAGGAACTGGTAGTTTGTATGTGAGAAGGAAGATATATGTGTTAAAGAAAGATAAATTTGAGTGTCCATATGTGGTGTGGAGGTGGTCGGGAGTGATGTGGAGGCGAGGGAGGGAAGCTATGGCTCTGCTGGCAAGTGATGAGATAAGAAAATTTGTCGTGGATTGGGAGTATCTTCGAGTATAACGTGGGCAAATGTGAAATTGAGATGGGAGATGTGAATTTTGTGAATGCATATGGTCCTAGTTGAGAGGAAAGTGGAGTACATTTATTTATTTATTTATCTATTTATTTATTTATTTATTCATTCATTTATTTATTTATTTATTTATTTATTTATTTATTTATTTATTTATTCTTTTTTTTTTTTTTTATTCATTAATTTATTAATTTATTCATTTTTTATTTATTTATTCTATTTATTAATTTTTTGTCTATCTATATAAGTGCATAGAAAGTTTTAGGAAAAATGTGAATATATTTGTGTTACGGGATCTTAATGCTAAAGTAGATCAATCAATAGAGTAGCAGGGAGGTCTGAGATGCCAGGTAAGTGTTGTACTATAGTGGAGAGCTGATGTTAGCGCCATTTTTAGTATGGTGGTTGGTGATAGTAAACACAGTGGACAAGAAAAGAGCCAAGCATATATATACATAGGAAAGATTAGTGTGGAGAAAAATGGATAATATGGTAGTAATATACGATGTAGTAGTACCCAAATAGATGATTGGAAGAATTTTACTGCTTTCATGTTTTCATGAGAAAGAATAGGGCTGGGCGTCACATGATTTTTTGGTAGAAGGAAAATTGAGAATGGAAGAAAAATAGAGAAGAGGGAAAAGGAAATCCACTTCCATACGCCCAAGTATCTTAAAGACGAATCCCTTATCACAACTTTCCTATAACCTTTACTAAAAGGCTGGTTTTCTTATCTCTTAGGGGAATCAGAGGGTATTCTATGGCTACTCCAAGAACGAATTCAGGATTAAGTTGAAAAAGGGGTTGAATTATAATTATTAAAGACAGTCTTAAAAAAAAAAATAGCTCGATATAGGCCTAAAGTCAACGCTCGACACAAAGTGTTTGTAAGGTTGTAGCATTACGCATACTTCAGGTAAAATGTGTTTTGAAATCATAGTAGATTAATAGCTACATATGATCAAAGATCATTGTGAATTGTGTGCTCATCCACACACGCATCATCTTTTGTCATGGTGTTTGAGGAGAATGTATATAAGGAAGTGAAGGTTCTTTTTAATGAGAATATAGAACTACATTATTGAAAAAAATAAATTACTTTGCATTATATATACATTTTTTCGTCTATTCGAAGGTGATTCCTGCAGCGCGTTGTTCCGCAGCGATGCGTAGAAGATCGGCCACATGAGCAGGTGCAGGAGGAGCCACGGGGAGGTGGGCACCCTGAGGCTGGAAACCGAACTCGTTGGCCACATAGCGGACCTCGATCACATTGCCATGTTCATCGGGATAGCTATCGAAGAGAAAAAGAGTGTTAGTGATAACTGGGGCTTTGCGTAGTTACCTGCTTGCATGTCTATAGAACACCTACGAAAGCGAGAGACACCCCATTTCCTCACCTGAAGACGCCCTCAGCATTACTCTGGCCAGCTCCGCCTGCTACTGCCTTCTGGATGAATCTGATTCCGTTGCCTGACTCGAAGTCGCTGGCTGAGGCGCCGTCGACGGGTTCCTGACGCGTCTCGGCTACAATGGGGATGTGGACGGGGAGCTTGTCAGCTACGACGAAGGCCACAAGGGCGGCGAAGATGATCTGCATTGAGAAGATAACAAAAAAAAAGTTGATGGAGATTTAAAAAAAACATAATGAGAGTGAGTTCTGATATATATGAATATTTACAGAGATAATGTGAATAATAAGGACAGATAACTTGTTCTCTATACGGTTTCCGAAGAATTCGCTAATTTAGAAATAATATACATATATATTTTCTCTAAATTAGCTCCGACAATCACCGGAGTGTATAAACGCGAATATAATTGAAAAAAAATGTTGTGGTATAGTTAGGAGATAAAATAAAACGAATTTGACCTCTATATTGGCAGCGAATTATGATAAATCTAATTCAGCGGTCTTAGGAGTTAATAAGATTTTCCTTATGGTTTTCACATTATATGGAAATATAGTTTCTAATTTTGGCAATAAATCATTCAAATAACATTAGGTTTATGAAATATTATATGGTAAAACTATTACTTATATCTTTGTAGATTACCAGAGTTGATAAAATTTTATCCACATGTTACTAATGAGGAAAATGAGGTTTAAAGGGAATAAAGTCTAATGCGCTTAGTCACATTATCAAAATCATGGTGAACAAAGACGCAAAATTCTTCGGACTTTTCTATAAGCACTGAATTAGAGTGTAAACGTGACATGAAATAGAACTAGAAACCAGAGGATATAGCGAACAACGGTCTCTAAATAGATAGAAATAGTCATGACACTCACAAACTTCATGGTGCTGAGGTAGAAGTCGTCGTGGGAATGATGAAGGTTGAACTAGCACGACATCTTATATAGATCGTAGGGGAACGGGTGAGAAGAGTAGGGAGAGCTGAGGAACGGTCAGGGTCACACATCAGTGTCACACGGTCCACTTAATGGTCTACATGTGTTGTATATGGGACATTCAACTATTACCTTCTTTTACATCTCATTGAATTATATGAGACCTGCCAGCCTTGTTATCATCCTACGACTCGGTGGCGTACTTGGTAGAGCACTGGATTACGAAGTATGTGGGTGCTCGCAGTACCTGGTTCGAATCCTGCCCAGGGCCGAAATTATTTCGGTATCGCTGCGCTTCGGATCGTTACTCTGACTCTCGTGGGCGGGGAGTTGGGTGTGTGTGTGCGTGAAAGGTCATAGCATTACCCATAGATCGGTCATATGAACTCTGAGCTCTCTTCCGAGAGGGAAATAACTGTCGATCACGAGTCCAACACGTGATCCAAAGACCAAGGTGAATACACACACACACATACACACACACACACAAGCATCCCCCCCACACACACAAATACACACACACACACACACACACACACACACACACACACACACACACACACACACACACACACACACACACACACACACACACACACACACACACACACACACACACACACACACACACACACACATACACACACACAAACATCTCCCCATATATGTATATATATATATATATATATATATATATATATATATGTGTGTGTGTGTGTATAAATATATATATATATACATACATATATATGTGTGTGTATGTGTGTGTTTGAGTGTGTGTGCATATATATATATATATATTTATATATTTATACATATAAATATGTGTATATATATATATATTAATATATATATATGTATGTATACATATATATATATATAAATATATGTGTGTGTGTGTGTGTGTATCTGTGTGTGTATGTGTGTGTGTGTGTGTGTGTGTGTGTGTGTACAAGAATATATGATTCACCTTGGTCTTTGGAACACATGTTGGACTCGTGACCGACAGCTATTTCCCTCCCAGGAGAGAGCTCAGAGCTCGTATGAACGATCTATGGGTAATGCCTTTACCGTACACTTACACTCACCCCTAACACCCCGCAGGAGCTCTGGGCAGGATTCGAAGCCAGACCGCAGTGTATACTATGTATATATATTATAGATATATTATATATACATATATATATACATATATATATATATATATATATATATATATATATGCAATAAAAACACTAGGTGCGTGTGTTCACAAATGTGTAAGTAACCATTTGGAAAAGTAAACTAACGAAGCAGAGCGCTTTCGTATAATTACATCTTCAGTCCTTTTTTATATCTGCACTGAAGATGTAATTATACGAAAGCGCTCTGCTTCGTTAGTTTACTTTTCCTAGTGGTTACTTACGCATATATATATATATATATATATATGTATATATGTATATATATATATATATATATATATATATATGTGTGTGTGTGTGTGTGTGTGTGTGTGTGTGTGTGTGTGTGTGTGTGTGTGTGTGTGTGTGTGTGTGTGTGTGTGTGTGTGAGTGTGTGTGTGTGTGTGTGTGTGTGTGTGTGTGTGTGTGTGTGTGTGTGTGTGTGTGTGTGTGTGTGTGTGTGTGTGTGTGTGTGTGTGTGTGTGTGTGTGGTGTGTGTGTGTGTGTGTGTGTGTGTGTGTGTGTTTGTGTGTGTGCGTGTGTGTTCGTGCGTGTATGTGTATCTGTATATATATATATATATATATATATATATATGTACATATATATGTATTCATATACATATATATATACGTATATATATATATATATATATATATACATATATGCGTGTGTGTGTGTGTGTGTGTGTGTGTGTGTGTGTGTGTGTGTGTGTGTGTGTGTGTGTGTGTGTGTGTTTGTGTGTGTATATATATATATATATATATATATATATATACTATAATGAAGTAGTATCCTCTGTCTGTGTATCTTATTGCTTATTTGTTTGTTTGTTTGTACACGAACTCCTCCTAGGGTTCTAGAGATAGACCCCAATATCATATATATTCTGATACCTTGTCACTCCAGGTACTTGGATAACTATATTTCATTGAAAAAAAAACAATATCAAAAATATTTTGGTTAGGGTTAATGGTTAAAGTTAGGAGGTTTATGTAGTATCCCCTGATGTCGCGTAGTATTTTTTTGACTTAAGAATTAATATGATTAAATAAACCATTGCATGTATCCATATATATTATTTACATTTGTGAAATTACTGTTGCCACAAACCATGATGGCTTTTGTAAGAAGAAAGCATGTTTATGGAAAATGATTGTATAATTTTACCAAATGTTGAAATATTGGTTAGTTTCATTTAATTTTTGTGCGGGCGGAGATAGTTCATTCAAAAACTCCTACGTTTTTGCAGATAAACCCTTATAACTATATATATTCTGAAGATAAATAAACGAGATACATTTCTTCATCCTTCAGCTGTAGACATTTATTGTTAATCCATACACACACACATATGCACATACATACGCACACAAAAGAATGCGTACACATGATATTTGTCTTTGTATGTGCATGTACTTTCAAACTAGGGTTCCCAACTTCGGGAGGGGGTGCACACCTTTGGAGGGGGCGTATTTAAAGCTATATCTAATAAATAAATGTATATATATTTTTTGGTTAGGGTTAAGGGTTAAAGTTAGGTGGTTTATGGTGAGGGAACACGCCAATACTGTAGTCCTCCCTTAAGTGATTGATTTTGTAAAATAAGAATCAATATAATTAAACAAACCATTGTATGTGTTCACAAATAATATTTATATTTGTGAAATTAATGTTGCCACAAACTATGATAGCTTTTGTAAGAAAAAATCATGCAAATGTGAAATGATTGTACAATTTTACCAAATGTTGAAATATTGCTTATTTTCATATAATTTTAGTGCGGCGGAAATTTATCATTTACAAACACTTCCTAGGTTTTTCCAAATAAACCCCTATAACCCTATATATTCTGAAGACAAATAAAATAGATACATTTCTTCACCTTTTAGATGTAGGCATTTATTGTTAATCCACACACACACTCACACACGCACGCAAAAGCTTGTGCACATGATATTTGTTCTTGTGTATGCATGTATTTTCAAACTAGGGTTTCCCAACCTTTGGGTAGGGGGGCGCACATCTGGGAGGGGAGTGTTTAAAGCTATATGTTATTTAAAAATATTTTGGTTAGGGTTAAGGATTAAAGTTAGGTATGGTATGGATAGGTCAGGGATTATTCACGAACTCGCAGCAACGCGCGGGTAATTGGCTAGTACATTATATATACACGTATACATGCTATATATATATATATATATATATATATATGTATGTATACATATATGTATATATATGTATATATATGTGTGTGTATATATATATGTATATATATATATATATATATATATATATATATATATATATATATATATGAGAGAGAGAATGTGGGTGGGGAAGGGCAAACGAAGATATGTTAGGAATAGAGTTTATTGCCCTAACGTTGCGACCAACTTGGTCTTCTTCAGAGGACTACAGCATTACAGACGGATCATAGTTCTTATATTCGAAGCGAGAGGGAACCCGCCAAGGTATGAGCGTCATGTTTTCCCTTTGCCTAACGATTTAATTATTAGGACACTTGCTGCTTTCGAGAGGCATTTAAATCCGTCTCTGTCGTTGTTGTTCTTGTTGGTGGCAATATGTGCAGCTTCCACAGTTTTTCTCATTTTCTTCTCAAATCCCTCGTTTAGAATTTCTGTGTTGTTCCAATCAGGTAGATGTCCACATTTGTCCAGATGACGAACCAGGGAGTTAGATGTTCTATGAGCCCTGAGATCGTTTTTGTGCTCACTCAAGCGTTTATTGATCCCTCGACCTGACTCACCGAAGTAAGATGACGGACAACCGTTGCATGGAATACGGTAAACGACACTGAGATTATTACGAATATTATTATGTTTCTTAAATATTTTTCCTATTTTATTGGAAGATATTTTTGCTACATTTATTCCACCTTTTAACAAATAATCATCAATAGCTATGGTGTTTATAGAATTAGGGACAGAAATAAAATGAGACTTATCCTTTCCCGGGGTCCGGACGTTTGAGCCATCGTAGATCTTCTTGGCTTTCCTCATTGTCCTGGTGATCAAACCTCCGGGGTATTTCAGCTTCCTAAAGGTATTCTTGATGTAAGTAAGTTCATCCTCTAGGAGTTCTTCACTGCAGATACGAAAAGCTCTGAGAAAGAAACCTATTAGAACACCCGTTTTAACACCTCTGCTGTTCTAATAGGTTTCTTTCTCAGAGCTTTTCATTTACAAACACTTCCTAGGTTTTTCCAAATAAACCCCTATAACCCTATATATTCTGAAGACAAATAAAGTAGATACATTTCTTCACCTTTTAGCTGTAGGCATTTATTGTTAATCCACACACACACTCACACACGCACGCAAAATATTGTGCACATGATATTTGTTCTTTTCATTTACAAACACTTCCTAGGTTTTTCCAAATATACCCCTATAACCCTATATATTCTGAAGACAAATAAAGTAGATATATTTCTTCACCTTTTAGCTGTAGGCATTTATTGTTAATCCACACACACTCACACACGCACGCAAAAGATTGTGCACATGATATTTGTTCTTGTGTATGCATGTATTTTCAAACTAGGGTTTCCCAACCTTTGGGTAGTGGGGCGCACATCTGGGAGGGGGAGTGTTTAAAGCTATATGTTATTTAAAAATATTTTGGTTAGGGTTAAGGGTTAAAGTTAGGTATGGTATGGATAGGTTAGGGATTATTCACGAACTCGCAGCAACGCGCCGGTAATTGGCTAGTACATTATATATATACGTATACATACATATATATATATACACACACATATATATATATATATATATATGTATATATATATATGTATATGTATATGTATATATATACATATATACATTCTAACAACCACAATCCTTTAATTCTAAACCATCAACATCGGGAGACCCAATGGGGCCACATACAGAAATTGAAATGTGGTACTGCCGAGGACTCGAACTCAGTGATCACATGACAAGTGCGGGAGGTGACATATTTTCAGACAAATTCCTTATTTCTTTTACATATGAATATTGGTGCTGAATGGGTTTATTTCTCTTTTAGTATTCCACTTTCATAATATTTTTTCAAGTACAGGAGATACACTGCCATATTTTTTGTCCTACTGTACCCCACCTTTCCTTAGTTGTTGCGAAAAAGTCTAGAAAACTGCCTACACTAATATACTCTATTGTCTCCCAATAGATGTTAATAGAATTCAGATTTTTATTTATGATGACACCACGATTGCTAAAACTACTTTCTTTTTTAGATAATGTCAGTGGTCTACAAATCACTCCCACATTTGCCTTTTGTCCAATTGAGATTATTGACCCCATAAGCACATATACACACACGCACCAGCTTGATGGCATGGTGATACCGACTTTGTCTGCTAAGTGGTCCTAGTTTGGTCCCCACCCAGGGCTGAGAAGCACCAAACATTGCAAGTCACACTCGCTCTGGTGGGTGATGAGTTAAAGTCTTTGTAATGTAGCACTACGCATACTTCAGGATATGTGTGTTTTGGAATCATAGTTGAAAGATTAATAACTGCATATGATCAAAGATCATTGTAAATTGTGTGCTCGTGCACACATACATAATCCCTTGTCATGGTGTTTGAGGAAAATGTATATGAGGAAGTGAGGGTTCTTTTTAATGAGAAGATTGAACTACATTATTGAAATAAATAAATTACTTCGCATTATATATACATTTTTTCGTCTATTCGAAGGTGATTCCTGCAGCGCGCTGTTCCGCAGCGATGCGTAGAAGATCGGCCACATGAGCAGGTGCAGGGGGAGCCACGGGGAGGTGGGCACCCTGAGGCTGGTAACCGAACTCGTTGGCCACGTAGCGGACCTCGATCACATTGCCATGTTCATCGGGGTAGCTGTCGAAGATACGAATGATGTTAGTGATAACTGGGACTTTGCGTAATAAGCTGCTTGCATGCCTACAGAACACCTACAAAAGAGAGA
>NC_134792.1:37532400-37534900 GCF_046742065.1 Oratosquilla oratoria | reverse complement strand
AGTGAAAGCACTATAGTCTTTGAGGAAGACTTCAATCTGAACTTTGGTAAATGACTCATTAAATGTGAGTGGATGTGGTACAGATGAGAGAAGTTAGGAACTGGTATTTTTTATGTGAGAAGGAAGATATATGTGTTTTAAAGAGAGGTGAATTTGAGTTTCCATATGTGGTGTGGAGGTGGTCGGGAGTGATGTGGAGGCGAGGGAGGCTCTGCTGGCAAGTGATGAGATAAGAAAATTTGTCGTGGATTGGGAGTATCTTCGAGTATAACGTGGGCAAATGTGAAATTGAGATGGGAGATGTGGATTTTGTGAATGCATATGGTCCTAGTTGAGAGGAAAGTGGAGTACATTTATTTATTTATTTATTTATTTATTTATTTATTTATTTATTTATTTATTTATTTATTTATTTATTTATTTATTTATTTATTTATTTATTTATTTATTTATTTATTTATTTATTTATTTATTTATTTATTTATTTATTTATTCATTTATTTGTTTATTCTATTGATTAATTTTTTGTCTATCTATTTAAGTGCATAGAAAGTTTTAGGAAGAATGTGAATATATTGGTGTTACGGGATCTTAATGCTAAATTAGATCAATCAATAGAGTAGCAGGGAGGTCTGGAATGCCAGGTAAGTGTTGTACTATGGTGGAGAGGTGATGTTGGAGACATTCTTAGTATGGTGGTTGGTGATAGTAAACACAGTGGACAAGAAAAGAGCCAAGCATATATATACACAGGAAAAGTTAGTGTTGAGAAAAATGGATAATAAGGTAATAATATACTATGTAGTAGTACCCAAATAGATGATTGGAAGAATTTTACTGCTTTCATGTTTTCATGAGAAAGAATAGGGCTGGGCGTCACATGATTTTTTGGTAGAGGGAAAATTGAGAATGGAGGAAAAATAGAGAAGAGGGAAAAGGAAATCCACTTCCATACGCCCAAGTATCTTAAAGACGAATCTCTTATCACAACTTTCCTATAACCTTTACTAAAAGGCTGGTTTTCTTATCTCTTAGGGGAATCAGAGGGTATTCTATGTCTACTCCAAGAACGAATTCAGGATTAAGTTGAAAAAGGGGTTGAATTATGATTATAAAAGAGTCTTGAAAAAAACAAACAATATCTCGATAGAGGCCTAAAGTCAACGCTCGACACAAAGTGTTTGTAAGGTTGTAGCATTACGCATACTTCAGGTAAAATGTGTTTTGAAATCATAGTAGATTAATAGCTACATATGATCAAAGATCATTGTGAATTGTGTGCTCGTCCACACACGCATCATCTTTTGTCATGGTGTTTGAGGAGAATGTATATAAGGAAGTGAAGGTTCTTTTTAATGAGAAGATTGAACTACATTATTGAAAAAAATAAATTACTTCGCATTATATATACATTTTTTCGTCTATTCGAAGGTGATTCCTGCAGCGCGCTGTTCCGCAGCGATGCGTAGAAGATCGGCCACATGAGCAGGTGCAGGGGGAGCCACGGGGAGGTGGGCACCCTGAGGCTGGAAACCGAACTCGTTGGCCACATAGCGGACCTCGATCACATTGCCATGTTCATCGGGGTAGCTATCGAAGAGAAGAAGAGTGTTAGTGATGACTGGGGCTTTGCGTAGTTACCTGCTTGAATGTCTATAGAACACTTACAAAAGAGAGAGACACCCCATTTCCTCACCTGAAGACGCCCTCAGCATTACTCTGGCCAGCTCCGCCTGCTACTGCCTTCTGGATGAATCTGATTCCGTTGCCTGACTCGAAGTCGCTGGCTGAGGCGCCGTCGACGGGTTCCTGACGCGTCTCGGCTACGATGGGGATGTGGACAGGTAGCTTGTCAGCTACGACGATGGCCACAAGGGCGGCGAAGATGATCTGCATTGAGAAGATAACGAAGAAAATGTTGATGGAGTTTTAAAAAAAACGTAATGATAGTGAGTTTTGATATATATGAATATTAATAGAAATAACGTGAATAATAAAAACAGGAAATATATTCTATATACGGTTTCCGAAGAATACACTAATTTTGAAAATATATACATATACAAATTTTCTCTAAATTAGCTCTGACAATCACCGCATTGTATAAATGCGATTATAATTGAAAAATGAATAAACATGTGGTATGGTTAGGAGATCAAATAAAACGAATTTGACCTCTATATTGGCAGTGAATTATGATAAATCTAATTCAGTGGTCTTAGGAGTTAATAAGATTTTCCTTATGGTTTTCACATTATATGGAAATATAGTTTCTAATTTTGGCAATAAATCATTTAAATAACATTAGGTTTATGAAATACTATATGGTAAAACTATTACTTATATCTTTGTAGATTACCAGAGTTGATCAAATTTTATCCACATGTTACTAATGAGGAAATGGAGTTTTAAAGGGAATAAAGTCTAATGCGCTTAGTCACATTATCAAAACCATGGTGAACAAAGACGCAAAATTCTTCGGATTTTTCTATAAGCACTG
>NC_134792.1:37499900-37502400 GCF_046742065.1 Oratosquilla oratoria | reverse complement strand
AGGTTTGAAGATTAATGGCGAACATTTGAACCACCTAAGATTTGCAGATGGCATTATTCTTATTTCAGAAAAAGCGGAAGACTTGCAAGACATGCTGAGTAATCTAAATAATGAAAGTCTCTAAGTAGGCTTAAAATGAATAAAAGTAAAACCAAAGTAATGTTTAACACGAAAGTTCAAAGTAAAGAGATTATAATCGATGATAGTCTTGAAGAAGTTAAATAGTATAATTATTTAGGCCAGATGGTGAAAGTGACGAAAGATCATGATAGTGAAATAAAAAGACGCATTACAATTGGTTGGAAAGTGTTTGGTAAGTATAATAAGATCCTGAGAGGCTCTCTACCTTTATGTTTGAAACGCAAATTTTACAATCAATGCATTCTGCCAGCAATAATCTACGGGTGTGAGACTTGAAAACTAACGAAGGCAATTGAAACAAAACTAAGGACTACACAGAGGAGAATGGAGAGATCAATGATGGGAATAACGCTAAGAGACCGAAAGAGAGCAAGTTGGGTGAGAGAGCAGACAAGAGTGAAAGATACTGTGGAGGCAGTAAAAGAGAGGAAGTGGTATTGGGTAGGTAAGTTAATGCGAACGACTGATGAACGATGGAGCAAGTGTGATACTGAGTGGATGTCGCGAGATTGGAAGAGTGGAAGAGGGAAACCAGACAGAAGGTGGAGAGACGAGATATAGATGTTTACAAGGATGCATTTAAAAAATTCCTTGCAAAATGTGTAATCAATTTTACATAGGTCAAACGCCAAACCCTTAAACATTAGAATTGAACAACATAAGAGAAATATTAGGGATGGCAATAATTCGAGTGGTATTTTCAAACATATTGAATTAAATAATCATCCAGTTGATTGGGATAATGCTCAGCCAATCTATTATACCAACAACATAATAGCAAGAAATTTAATAGAGTGTAGTTTGATTCATACCACCAGTAATCAAAATACCAACCTTCATAAAGGCTTATACAGACTTGATAATCTTATTTGTCAAGAAATTAGTAAATGATATCAGGTAAATTGTAACCCATCGACACTATGTGACCCTGGCGACTGTGACCTGATGTCGCCCCACCATCATAAGTTAATTGACAATGACTTTCCGCCCCCCAGGGGGTAATTGGCCGCTACCCATATCCAAACTGTCCTGTTCCTTTGTTTCGTGTATATATTATGTATGCATTTCTATTACTTTGTACTTGTTGCACTGAAGATGTAATATACGAAAGCGCTCTGCTTCGTTAGTTTCCTTTTTCCAAGTGGTCTACTTTGCATATATATATATATATATATATATATATATATATATATAAATATATACATACATACATATATATATACATATATATATATGTTTATATATATACATATATATATATATATATATATATATGAAACGAGGAAGAGCATCTTGGAAAGATGGTATATCGATAGGTTGGCGCGGTCGTGTGAATCATGGAATGCTATGGAGGCTTGTTTTCAGCAGTGGACTCGGGATGTCTGATTTTATATATATATATATATATATATATATATATATATACATACATATGTATATATACATATATAAATATATATATACATATATATATATATATGTATACATATATAGATATGGATAGATGGAGTGGATGTGGAGATGGACAGAAGAGGAATAAATAAAGTGACCTAGATGGAAGCAGCACAGGACCGAAGGGTATGGAGAGGATTACTGTTGGCGGACCAGAATCTACATGAGGTTCAAGATCCAGCGGAGTGAGTGAGTGTATATATATATATATAAGTATATATATATGTATATATACATATTATATATATAAATATATATATATATATACATATATATATATATATATATATATATATATAACGTAAAAAACACTGTTGGAGTAGAAAAGACTGGAAACGGTGAATCTATATATTTCGATTGCAAACTGCAATCCTCTTCAGTAGAAGATTGCAGTTTGTAATCTAAATGTATAGATTCCCCGTTTCCAGTCTTTTCTACTCCAACAGTGGTTTCTACGTTATTGACAAATGTGTGATTACATTTTTCACCTGTAATATATATATATATATATATATGTATAAATATAAATATATATATATATACATATATATATATATACATATATATATGTATATATATATATATATATATATACATATACATATATATATATGAAACGAGGAAGAGCACATTGGAAAGTTGGTATATCGATAGACCTCCTGAAAGACGCAGGGAAAGAAGTTCATATTAACCTCTTCGATAAGATGACGCATATTAAGGCGTCACAAGGCACGAGTGGTCATACGAGAATACCGGCGTCGACATTTTGACCATATTTATTATTCTGGATGTAACTAAGTAACCCCCGAAATATTTGAACTGATTTGATCATATTTTCTGTTTGTTATTACTCAGAGTGAAAGATAACGAGTTATACAGCAGTGATTTTAAATCTTGTAACGCGAGT
>NC_134792.1:37487400-37489900 GCF_046742065.1 Oratosquilla oratoria | reverse complement strand
AAGTATAATAAGATCCTGAGAGGCTCTCTACCTTTATGTTTGAAACGTAAATTTTACAATCAATGCATTCTGCCAGCAATAATCTGCGGGTGTGAGACTTGGGAACTAATGAAGAGATCAATGATGGGAATAACGTTAAGAGACCGAAAGAGAGCAAGTTGGGTGAGAGAGCAGACAAGAGTGAAAGATATTGTGGAGGCGGTAAAAGAGAGGAAGTGGAATTGGGCAGGTAAGTTAGTGCGAACGACTGATGAGCGATGGAGCAAGTGTGTTACTGAGTGGACGCCGCGAGATAGGAAGCGTGGAAGAGGGAAACCAGACAGAAGGTGGAGAGACGAGATAGAGAAGTTTGCAGGAGTGACGTGGCAGAGGTTGGCGCGGTCGTGTGAATCATGGAATGCTATGAAGGAGGTTTTTGTTCAGCAGTGGACTCAGGATGGCTGATTTGATATATATATATATATATATATATATATATATATATATATATATATATATATATATACATATGTATATATACATACATACATATATATATATATATATATATATATATATAATATCTACCTCTTTGTTTAGCTTTTGTAGATTACGAGAAGGCCTTTGACTCGGTAGAAGAAATAACAATGCTAAATTCGCTACGCAATTGCAAACGAAGAGATCATAAGTGCTCAAGAAATTACCTATGCAAAAAGTTCCGCTGTAATTCGACTACATAAAGACACGGGAGAGATAAAAATTGAGAAAGGAGTACGGCAAGGCGATACAATTTAACTCAAATCTTTTTCATAAGAATGAGTTGTAAAGAGAAAGGTTTGAGGATTAATGACTAATATCTTAATAACCTAAGATTTGTGGATGGCGTTATTCTTATTTCAGAAAGAGCAAAAGGCTTGCATTTATGTATTACATCTTCAGTGTAAAATACAATTAGATATTTCATGATAACATTGACAGCCTCGTAAATTCTTCCTATATTTTAAAACCTTTACCTCCTCTCTCCACTAGAAGGAGAAGCGTATTTTAATCACTACATTCTGCCTGAGTTTCATACCACAATAAAAAAAATGCTATGTAGGCCTTGCAATAAAGGCTAGGTGCAGAGGAGTTTTAGAGGTTTCATACCACAGAAGAAAGCTGATTTCAATTACATTTGTTCACAAGTCCCAGATATAGCTTCTATCAACCTCAGTGATGTAAGAGTCATTTTCGCCAAAGCTGAGCCAAGTGATATAACTAAAAGGCCGATTGGGTACTTTGAATCATATATAAATTTCAGTTTTTTTTAATATATATGAATGTTGCCCCAGTGTCCCCCAGTAATTGTCCTAATGTGTCCCAATTTGGGACACTGTGGAAAAAATCGTAAGTTTATTTTACTTTTCAAACGGGTATTGATGTTGAATAGTGATAATTATTTTCCAGTGTTCCGCTTCTGTAATATTTATTCAAATACAAAAAACATATTGCCATGATTGCTTTTTGTCTCACTATGCCACATCATACTTAATTCTTGCGAGAAAATTAATTAAATGAATGCCAACATTGCCATACTCCAATATCTACCAATAACTGCCAGTAGAGTTGAAATCTTTCTTTAGACGAGGCCACGACTGCATTTTTATTTTCGAAAAAATAACTTGTCATTTGCTAGATAATTTCAGTGGCCGACATATTACTACCACATTTATCTTTTGTCCGGACGCACGCCCTACTGCGTGGTATTATTTTTGGTCCCCATCCATGGCTGAAAAGAATTGGATACTCTTAGTTACATCCATTCCCTTTGCCAAAGTGTTGAGATGTTTGTAATACCACAGTATTACCTACAGATCTTGCAATATATAAACATCTAGAAGATTGAGAGCTGCCTATAACAAGTCCAATATGTGATACAAGACCTTTGTGAATTACACACACACAAACACGCGCGCAAGCATACATACATACATACATACATACATACATACATACATACATACATACATACATACATACATACATACATACATACATACATACATACATATATTTCTTGTCATGGTGTTTAAGGAAATACATACATACATACATACATGCATGCATTCATACATACATACATACATACATACATACATACATACATACATACATACATACATACATACATACATACATACATACATGCATGCATGCATACATACATACATACATACATACATACATACATGCATACATACATACATACATACATACATACATACATACATACATACATACATACATACATATATTTCTTGTCATGGTGTTTAAGGAAAGTGTATACAATGAGATGGAAGTTCGTTTTTAATGAGAAAAGCGCACTGCATTATAGATATTAATAAATTATTTCGAATTGTATATATACATCTTTCATTTTATTCGAAGGTGATTCCTGCAGCGCGTTGTTCCTCAGCGATGCGCAGAAGTTCGGCCACATGAGCAGGTGCAGGGGGTGCTACGGGGAGGTGGACACCCTGGG
>NC_134792.1:37464900-37472400 GCF_046742065.1 Oratosquilla oratoria | reverse complement strand
ATTACAAGAAGGCCTTTGACTCGGTAGAACAGATAGCAGTATTAAACCCGTTACGCACTCAGGGCACAAACGAACAGATCGTAAGGGTTTTGGAAAAGATTTATGCGAAAGGTACCGCTATAATTCGACTACACAAAGATACAGAAAAAAATAAAAAACGAGAAAGGAGTGCGGCAAGACGATACCATTTCACCCAAATTATTTACAGCTTGTTTGGAAGAGATTTTTAGAAGGTTGAGTTGGGAAGAGAAAGGTTTGAAGATTAATGGCGAATATTTCAACCACCTAAGATTTGCAGACGGCATTACTCTTATTTAGAAAAAGCGGAAGACTTGCAAGACATGCTGAGTTATCTGAACAAGGAAAGTCTCAAAGTAGGCTTAAAATGAATATAAGTAAAACCAAAGTGATGTTTAACACGAAAGTTCAAAGTAAAGAGATTATAATCGATGATACTCCTGAAGAAGTTGAAGCATATAATTATTTAGGCCAGATGGTAAAAGTGACGAAAGATCATAATAATGAAATATATTGACGCATTACAATTGGTTTGAAAGTGTTTAGAAAGTATAATAAGATCCTGAGAGGCTCTCTACCTTTATGTTTGAAACGTAAATTTTACAATCAATGCATTCTGCCAGCAATAATCTGCGGGTGTGAGACTTGGGAACTAACGAAGAGATCAATGATGGGAATAACGCTAAGAGACCGAAAGAGAGCAAGTTGGGTGAGAGAGCAGACAAGAGTGAAAGATATTGTGGAGGCGGTAAAAGAGAGGAAGTGGAATTGGGCAGGTAAGTTAGTGCGAACGACTGATGAGCGATGGAGCAAGTGTGTTACTGAGTGGACGCCGCGAGATAGGAAGCGTGGAAGAGGGAAACCAGACAGAAGGTGGAGAGACGAGATAGAGAAGTTTGCAGGAGTGACGTGGCAGAGGTTGGCGTGGTCGTGTGATTCATGGAATGCTATGAAGGAGGCTTTTGTTCAGCAGTGGACTCGGGATGGCTGATTTGATATATATATATATATATATATATATATATATATATATATATACATATGTATATATATATATATATATATATATATATATATACATATGTATATATACATACATATATATATATATACAGTATATATATAATATCTACCTCTTTGTTTAGCTTTTGTAGATTACGAGAAGGCCTTTGACTCGGTAGAAGAAATAACAATGCTAAATTCGCTACGCAAGTGCAAACGAAGAGATCATAAGTGCTCAAGAAATTATCTATGCAAAAAGTTCCGCTGTAATTCGACTACATAAAGACACGGGAGAGATATAAATCGAGAAAGGAGTACGGCAAGGCGATACAATTTAACTCAAATCTTTTTCATAAGAATTAGTTGTAAAGAGAAAGGTTTGAGGATTAATGACTAATATCTTAATAACCTAAGATTTGTGGATGGCGTTATTCTTATTTCAGAAAGAGCAAAAGGCTTGCATTTATGTATTACATCTTCAGTGTAAAATGCAATTAGATATTTCATGATAACATTGACAGCCTCGTAAATTCTTCCTATATTTTAAAACCTTTACCTCCTCTCTCCACTAGAAGGAGAAGCGTATTTTAATCACTACATTCTGCCTGAGTTTCATACCACAATAAAAAATGCTATGTAGGCCTTGCAATAAAGGCTAGGTGCAGAGGAGTTTTAGAGGTTTCATACCACAGAAGAAAGCTGATTTCAATTACATTTGTTCACAAGTCCCAGATATAGCTTCTATCAACCTCAGTGATGTAAGAGACATTTTCGCTAAAGCTGAGCCAAGTGATATAACTAAAAGGCCGATTGGGTACTTTGAATCATATATAAATTTCAGTTTTTTTAATATATATGAATGTTGCCCCAGTGTCCCCCAGTAATTGTCCTAATGTGTCCCAATTTGGGACACAGGAAAAAATCGTATGTATATTTTACTTTTCAAACGGGTATTGATGTTGAATAGTGATAATTATTTTCCAGTGTTCCGCTTCTGTAATATTTATTCAAATACAAAAAACATATTGCCATGATTGCTTTTTGTCTCACTATGCCACATCATACTTAATTCTTGCGAGAAAATTAATTAAATGAATGCCAACATTGCCATACTCCAATATCTACCAATAACTGCCAGTAGAGTTGAAATCTTTCTTTAGACGAGGCCACGACTGCATTTTTATTTTCGAAAAAATAACTTGTCATTTGCTAGATAATTTCAGTGGCCGACATATTACTACCACATTTATCTTTGTCCCAATTTGGGACACTGGAAAAAATCGTATGTTTATTTTACTTTTCAAACGGGTATTGATGTTGAATAGTGATAATTATTTTCCAGTGTTCCGCTTCTGTAATATTTATTCAAATACAAAAAACATATTGCCATGATTGCTTTTTGTCTCACTATGCCACATCATACTTAATTCTTGCGAGAAAATTAATTAAATGAATGCCAACATTGCCATACTCCAATATCTACCAATAACTGCCAGTAGAGTTGAAATCTTTCTTTAGACGAGGCCACGACTGCATTTTTATTTTCGAAAAAATAACTTGTCATTTGCTAGATAATTTCAGTGGCCGACATATTACTACCACATTTATCTTTTGTCCGGACGCACGCCCTACTGCGTGGTATTATTTTTGGTCCCCATCCATGGCTGAAAAGAATTGGATACTCTTAGTTACATCCATTCCCTTTGCCAAAGTGTTGAGATGTTTGTAATACCACAGTATTACCTACAGATCTTGCAATATATAAACATCTAGAAGATTGATAGCTGCCTATAACAAGTCCAATATGTGATACAAGACCTTTGTGAATTACACACACACAAACACGCACGCAAACATACATACATACATACATACATACATACATACATACATACATACATACATACATACATACATACATACATACATACATACATACATACATACATACATACATACATACATATATTTCTTGTCATGGTGTTTAAGGAAATACATACATACATACATACATGCATGCATTCATATATATATACATACATACATACATACATACATACATACATACATACATACATGCATGCATGCATGCATACATACATACATACATACATGCATACATACATACATACATACATACATACATACATACATACATACATACATACATACATACATACATACATACATACATACATACATACATATATTTCTTGTCATGGTGTTTAAGGAAAGTGTATACAATGAGATGGAAGTTCGTTTTTAATGAGAAAAGCGCACTGCATTATAGATATTAATAAATTATTTCGAATTGTATATATACATCTTTCATTTTATTCGAAGGTGATTCCTGCAGCGCGTTGTTCCTCAGCGATGCGCAGAAGTTCGGCCACATGAGCAGGTGCAGGGGGTGCTACGGGGAGGTGGACACCCTGGGGCTGGAATCCGAACTCATTGGCCACGTAGCGGACCTCGATCACATTGCCATGTTCATCGGGGTAGCTGTCGAAGATACGAATGATGTTAGTGATGACTGGGGATTTGTGTGGTTAGCCACTTGCATGCCTATAGAACGACTGTAATGGGAATGAATCGTCATTTTCTCACCTGAAGACGCCCTCAGCATTACTCTGGCCAGCTCCGCCTGCCACTGCCTTCTGGACGAATCTGATTCCGTTGCCTGACTCGAAGTCGCTAGCGGAGGCACCGTCGACGGGTTCCTGACGAGTCTCAGCGACGATGGGAATGTGGACAGGTAGCTTGTCGGCAACGGCGATGGCCACAAGGGCGGCGAAGATGATCTGCATTGAGAAAAAAATAAGAAAATGGTTACGGAGATTTCTAAGCGAGACAGTTAAGTGGCCTATTCTGATATAGACCTCCTCACCCAAAATGGAACTGTTTAAAAAACAATTCTTCTCAATTAAAACAGCGTAAATGATTAAATTGTAGAAAATTGTTGTATGTTTTCTTAATATAATGAAGATTTATATTGTCAGGATTAACTTGGTGCTGAAGAATAAGAATAAGCACAACACCATGTGTAAATGTAGTGTTTTCACTTCTCGTTGTAAATAATAGAAATAACATTAGGTTTATGAAGTATGATAAGGGAAAGACAATGACATATGTGTTTGTAGACTTTCAAAGGTGAAAAAATAGTCCACATATCTTATGGAGGTCAACTATATCATATCAAAAAGGGAAACAATATTTACGGGATGAATGGAAAAGTAAAATAATTCTAAATCCTCATTGAACACTGAGTCTGAGTACAAAAGGGAATTCACAATAGATATAGGAAACAGAGGTGGTAGTGTACATGCTACAACGGTCTCTGAGTGAATGCAAATGAAAACAGTCATAGCACTCACAAACTTCATGTTGCTGAGGTAGAGTTTGTCGTGGGAATGATGAAGGTTGCACAGCACTACATCTTATATAGATCGCAAGTGAATGTGTGAGAAGGAGGAGGGGGCGTAGAGGATGCTACTACACGCGAGGAATGGTCAGGGTCATACATCAGCGTTGCTCAAACCACTTAATCCCCCACATGTTGCACTGTATATGGGACATTCAACCTTTCCCTTCTTCTGTACCTCCTTCTTTTGTATGGGACCTGGCAGCGAGTCTATCAACCTGAGTTAGGTCATTTTCATTTTATGATATATTATATCCGTCTGCCAGCCAACCTGCCCCATTTAATTTATTTCAAACTATCATTCATTATTGCAGTTTGTTTTCAATTGTCTCACAACAAAACTGCACCACCTACAAGGACAACATGTTTTATCACCTTTCGTCACACTTGCGCAGTTAGATGTGTGTGGGATGGGTGTAGGGTAGGTCCATGCCTTAGCTGGCTTAGTTGTCAATTCCCTTTTGTATCTTAATACCTGTATCAAATCACCTCTATTTCTACGCTTTTTCAGGAAAAGCATATTCATATGATTTAGTCGATTTTCGTGTGATTTTTTTTTTATATTTGGAATAAATTTTGTGGCTCTCCGTTGTACTTGTTCCAATCTGTCAATGTCTTTAATGAAATTTGGTGACCATACGGAAACAGCATATTCCAGATGTAGACGAACTAGCGATTTATATAGCTTGTTAATGAGAGATGGAGTTTTAAAATCAAAAGATCGCGCAATCATTCCTAGAATCTTATTTGCTTTCTCAGAGGCCGAAATACATTGCTTAGATGAATTAAGATCGTTACTAATAATTACGCCGAGATCCTTTCCACTATCCACTTTTGTTAACAAATTTCCAAATAACTTGTAATCGTAGTTACTGCTATTTTTACCTACCTTCAAAACCTTGCATTTACTTATGTTAAATTTCATTAGCCACTTTTCAGACCATTACTTTAAGAAGGAAATAGGCAAGAATTGGTTTACTAATATGTTGGTCGATGAATGGAATAAACTTAGTAACCATGTAGTAAGCGCTGAAACTATCAGTTGTTTTAAAAAATGATTAGACAACTTTATGGATGGGGATGACAGGTGGTGATGGATACGGAGCTGCCTAGTGTAGGCCTTATGGTCTCTTGTAGTCTCCTTTATTCTTATGTTCTTATGTTATCTAAATATTCTTGAATATCTAATTGATTTAAGTGATCATTTGCCATTCCGCACAGTTTTGTGTCATCAAAAAATCTGGAGACAATAGATTTTAGTTCCTGGTCTATATAATTCATATATACTATAAATAGAAGAACTCAAGAGCGGAACCCTGAGGAACATCACTCGTAACATTTTTCCATCTAGAAGTTTTGCCATTTAGAACAAATCTCTGTTTTTGATTGTTTAACCAATTACTAGCCCAACTTCATAGGCTACCACTTATTCCGTGTGAAGCTAATTTAGTAAGTAGTCTTTCGTGGGGGACGGTATCAAAAGCTTTTGCAAAGTCTAGATATATTAAACCTATATTGTTTCTTTTGTCATAATTCGAGATGACTGTGTTATAGAATTCGAGTGAGTCACGCAGGAACGTTTCCACCTGAATCCATGATGGCCATCATTTATGAAACAATTACTTTCTAAATTATATTTGATGGCATGGAATTAAAAGTGATTTGTGGCTGAAAAAGATATTAATTGATCACTGGGAACCATTCAGTGTGTATGTATAAACTTTCCCACGCGCACATGCTATCCAATACTCTCTATCATGGCGGAGGTGGGTTGAACGCAATATTTCGTGTAGTTGTATGTAATTCGAGCATACAATTATAAGAAAGTTGTACTTAACTTATATCTCTCTTGATAGCGCATTGTTTTACGTCACTGTAAATTTGTTACGGGTTAGCTGGGTTCGAATCCTCGGCTCGTCCACGTTTCAATTTCCAACGGATGCCTCCTTCGAGCGACTCTCAGTCTCGATTGCGATGGCATGGAATTAAAAGTGATTTGTGATTGAAAAATATATTAATTGATCACTGGGAACCATTCAGTGTGTATGTATACATATACATATAAATATAAATATAAATATCCATATACATATACATATACATATACATATACATATACATATACATATACATATACATATACATATACATATACATATACATATACATATACATATACATATACATATACATATACATATGCATATACATATACATATTCATATACATATACATATAGATACACATGCTAGTAAGAAAACGGGTACGTGTGTTCACTTATGCAAAGTAGACCATTTGGAAAAAGAAACTAACGAAGTAGAGCGCTTTCGTATATTACATCTTCAGATGTAATATACGAAAGCGCTCTGCGTCGGTAGTTTCTTTATCCAAGTGGTCTACTTTGCAGACATATACCTATACAAATATATATATATACATATATATATATATATGTGTGTGTGTGTGTGTGTGTATTTATATATATATATATATATATATATATATACAGAAATACACACACACGCACACACACACACACACACACACACACACACACACACACACACACACACACACACACACACACACACACACACACACACACACACACACGCGCGCGCGCGCGCGCACCCACATAAATATATATATAAATATATATATATATAGATATGTATATATATATATATGTGTGTGTGTGTGTGTGTGTGTGTGTGTGTGTGTGTGTGTGTGTGTGTGTGTGTGTGTGTGTGTATTCACTTGGTCTTTCACTTGGTCTTTGGATCACGTGTTGGACTCGTGATCGACAGCTATTTCCCTCCTGGAAGAGAGCTCAGAGCTCGTAGGTCCGATCTATGGGTAATGCTATGTGTGTGTGTGTGTGTGTGTGTGTGTGTGTGTGTGTGTGTGTGTGTGTGTGTGTGTGTGTGTGTATAATGGTGAAAATAATTTGACATTTACAACAAGATTACTGTTGAATTTTAATCAGTTTATATTTATTTTATAAGCAAAGATATTGTCAGAAAATAGATAAGTAGTTTTAGCTTCTTCAGCCGTACAGG
>NC_134792.1:37449900-37452400 GCF_046742065.1 Oratosquilla oratoria | reverse complement strand
GCATGTGATCCCAAAGACAAAGGTATGGAAAGAAGAAGTTTACCAAGGGATGTTATTAGAGATATATAGTTAAAGAAAGCATTCAAAACAGGTCCTACTGGGTGACTTCAACGGCAAAGTGGTAAACTGTGTTGACTGGAAAGGAGGAGGGAATGTAGTATCATTGGGTAATACTCTGCGAAACTCAGTAATGGTCAAATGGTTTGCACAGTGAAGCAACGAGGGTGAGAGCGGAACACACACAGCTAGATTGAATTTACTGCTGAATAAAGAGCATGTTATAGATTTATTAAAAAAACAATTCTGTATGGGAAAAAGTGACTATATAGTATGGAGTTCTATTTGACTGTATTAAATCCATATCTAAGGTATGTTTCGTATAGGCAAGAAAAATATAACTCTGAAAAAGTAAGTTTTGTAAAACTTTGCTTTTATGTGGGTGGTGGGGGAAGGACATAGACTGAAGAGAATTTTGATATTCTACAGGTGCGTAATTTAGAAGTAAAAAACTGCACCAAAACTAAAAGAATAGATATCAAACCATGGGAAGATTTCAATAGATCCAGGAATAATTCCACGAAAATAAGAAGTGAGATAGTAAAGTTTTGAGAAAAATGCAATCGACAATTGTTAATGGTAAATTGAAAAGCATAGGGAAGGAATCTCGGACTCACCATCCAATTCCTTCGCAGTGGGAAGTGAGAAACCCCTCGTAGGGCAAGCCCTGTCAGTTGCGGCAAGCAGCTGGTTTTTTTAGGCCGATGTTTGGGTCGCCTCCTCGCCAGGCCAGGAATGTCGGGAACCAACGTATAAAGCCCGCAGCGGATCCTGGGAATCGAATTCACGACCACCTGCTCATGGGTTCGAAAAAGACATCCTGAAGAATATTTATTTATTTATTTATTTATCTATATATTTATTTATTTATTTATTTATTTATTTATTTATTTATTTATTTATTTATTTATTTATTTATTTATTTATTTATTTATTTATTTATTTATTTATTTATTTATTTATTTATTTATTTATTTATTTATTTATTTATTTATTTATTTATTTATTTATTTATTTATTTATTTATTTATCTATTTGCTTATTTATTTATTTATTTATTTATTTATTTATTTATTTATTTATTTATTTATTTATTAATTTCATTTATTTATTCATTTTATTTATCTATTTATTTATTCATTTATTTATTTATTTACATTAAGAGTTGTACTTCATTCATTTATTTACTCAATACAAAATAAAAAGATTCCATAAAATTCATTTGTTTGTTTATAGCCGTCCTGCTCGCTCTTTTGTACTGAAAATTAGAAGCTAAACATTGGAAATGGCAGGCTGATATTGGAGATGGGGTATCACGTTGATTTGGAGTTGAGCATCGGTGTATCAGGATTAAAAAATTAGGAACCACTGATATAGATCTTAAATGGACTTTGCTGAAATAGAGGAGACTTTCTGATGACAAATTAATGAGGATAGTGGTGAAGTGCAGGATGTCTGAATGAATATTGGGAATAGGTGTAGGAATATGCTAGAACTATTCTAAAGAATTGGTAGTTATTTGGACACAAAAATAGAGACATAAAAGTGATTATATTGGAAAATTTGATATCAGAAACAAGCATCAGAAAAAACAATTGCAACTTATAATTTACTAAAGGAAACAAGAGTAGCATTCCATTACATGTAGAAAGAAGTGATGAAGAATGGAATATGTGCCAGTCCAAAATAGAGAAAATTCAGAAAGCAGTAAATAAAATCATTATAGATCTCGTTGATAAATCATGTGAAGAGAGACTTAAGATAGCTTCATGCTGAGCCGAATCTCGCCACCCATTGTGAATTTAAGTACTTTGGTTACAGCATTCTAGACTTCCCTAAGAATATTTCTACATTGTGTCAAATTTTGTAAAGGTTTACACTCTCTTAGTATGCCATTCAGTTTCTCAGTATATGTCAGAAAGGTAATTTGACACTCGAATATTCGAAAAGGAGAATTTTGTAACTAAAATTAATTCTACTCAAATGAACTCATAACTTGAAAAGTGTGGACATACTTGATAAAGAGAACCTGTTAGTGTATGAAAAAAAAAAACAGAGGCCATGTCATGAAATGATAGGTTGGATATCTGAAGGCATTGAAAATATAATTTCCGTTGCAGATATATTAAATCGTTGAATTGTATAGAAGCATTTGTGAACTATAGTCCATAAAAACAACAGCGTCACTGAAATGGCAAATGAACTTCAATATCTCTAAGTGTAGCGTGTTAAACGTAGGGCTACACAACCCAGAAAATAGATACAACTTAGATAACACGTTTTTAGAAAAATCTGAGTGCGAGAGGGACTCGGGAGTTCTGGTGAGTCCGGACCTTAAAACCAGGAAGCAGTGCATTAGCGCCAGAAATAAAGCTAACAGGGCATTAGGCTTCATTGCTAGGACGGTAACGAATAGAAATGCAGAGGTAATTATTAAACTCTA
>NC_134792.1:37424900-37432400 GCF_046742065.1 Oratosquilla oratoria | reverse complement strand
TGGCAATGTAGAGGGGTCTGCAGGAGTGCATATGGGGTCTGACTGCACGGGCCCTTTTTATAGTTGGCAGATAAAGAGGGGAGGAGAAAGGAAGCGACTGACCTTAAGGACATCTTACTCGAGACGACTTGTCCATCCAGATTTATATCTGGATTCTCATTAGGCAACTTAAATGTCATCTATTCTCTTATCCATAATCACTGATTTCTACAGTAGTCCTTGACCATACGCCTTTTTAGAGCATAGATATCGTTGTATGAATCAATAACTTAGAGAAATAAATGTAATGTAAGTATTTTCATTAAATAGTTATTTCAACTTTAAAGGTCAACTGAGAAGGTTTTGGATTTCTTTAATTTTTGTTATGTGATGTATGAAAATATAACTTAGAAGTTAGAGCACTAAAATGCATGTTTCTAGCATTTTATAACTTAGATTTTGTCCAAATAACATGATCTTAAAAGTCCATGATAACAGACGAATTTTTCAATATCGTAGTTACGTTTTCCACCATTAGGGTAACTGATGATATAACGACTGCTGTTTACATTCTTCAACATGGCCAGCACGCGATACGAAAGTGACTTCACATCGAGTGAAGAAGATTTATTGGATGTGAATGCCCTTTCGTGTTCAAATGTGGGTACGGTACAAGAATTCACGTATGAACCCATTCAGATATTCAAACAAAACTCAACTGACGAAGACCACGTCGAGAGCGAGGAATCTTCAGAGGATGAACCCCGAGAACGTGTAGGAAATAAGGACTGGTAAGTTCGTCGGAAGGCATTACTGCATGCACGCTTTATATACATAAATACACACCACCAACCACACACCACACCACACTAGACACATGATTTCGTTGGTCTGTCATCAGACGTGCGGATGAAGGTTTGAAGGCATGAAATGGTAGGCTAATACCTAGCAGACGTTGATGGGCCTAGCCCTATCTGCCAGGCCCCAGCATGCCCAGCAGGGCTGGTTTTTATTTTATTTTATTAGAAAAACATCCACACGACCACCAATATGACCACATCCATAGTGCATCGATAATTCATCTGTTCATACAAGGAGGTTAGCATGGTTAGGCCTATGGCATAAATGTCATCGGTCTATGAACAGGCAGAAGAAATTCTTATTAAATTTTCAAACATTTGCTCAGCTTCTTATTTTATTCCAGGTAGCCTGTGGCTTGCAAAAGAAGTAGCTTACCTATCCAGCCCCCAATTTCCCATTGCATGGCCTTGCTAAAATTCATGAATTTGACTATTTCAGGTGTATCTGTGGACATTGGGTTCCACAGAGAAAGGGCAGAGAGAGTTTGAGTTGCCCTGATTACAGGACAATCTAAGAAAAGAAGGAATGCCTTGAGCCAATTGGATGCCGGTGCATGACCCAGCATTCAGGATTTTCAGTGGTCTGCCTAAATCTATGTGGAGTGACCAACCTCCGCTCAAGTGAGTAGGCCTATACATGTACATGTAGCATTGCAATATTTTGGTTACATCCATGCTGTTCATTGTTGAATCACTTGTATATACTCCAAGTCTTTTAATTTGAATAATACTGCGGAAATTGTGGTAGCAGTCGTGTTTTGAAGTAAACAATACTAAATTTTTATATACAAAATTATATTATTTGTTCTTAGAATATGTATGAAAAATAAAATACATATACAACAAACTATGTAAAAATGCATATTTTTTTATGAATTTACAGCAAAATGAATAATAATAAATTAATACTTTTATTTTTTTTCAGGCTGTACAGGTATCTTGCCTATCGTAATTTAGTGAAGTGGTGTTGGCAGCGACTGGGCAAAGAAATCGCCTGCCCCTTCCAGTGTATACCAGAGATCGAATTAGGAAAAAAAATTGTCTACACCAGATAGACATTACAGAGTTTAAATACCCTTCAGCAATGACTTTAGTTCAGATTCTTGGAATTACATTCTGAGTACTATTGTTCCTTGGTATATGAAGAGTTCACTGTGTTGGACGATTAAACCTGGACCTTTGTTTCTGGATGATGTTAGCCTTCTCTTGATTTTCATACTTGGAACAGACTAATTTAGGAACTTTCATAGTAGACTGAAGTTTGGCATCTCATGCAAGTTTGTATGATAGATATTCAGAACGCAACCTCAGTAATTCATCAAGTAAAATCTGTACATGTTCTGTGAATATGAAATATAAAATAGAGATTTATATTTTGTACATTTTATTGCTTAGTGTGTCATATTATAAGAATAATATTTTTTTTTAGACAAGTATTAATTTTGGGTTTATCACATCGTTCCAGTAGGAAGCCCTATGCAGTTTCACAGTTTGGGTGCAATATGTAGTACAATAATGCTTGATACACTCACCATATGTTACAACATCCTTCTTCTCTTTCGCCACTCCAGCACCTGCTTTAACTTTGGAATAAGGTATAGCCCATTGCGCCTCTCCATTTTATCCAGTTTTCTAATTTTTACATGAATTTTCATGGAAACGAAGGGCAGCAAGTAGTAGTCTGAAACTGGAAAATTGATAATGAGAATTTTCAATCACCGTGCATGCATTTTACCATTCTCAATATGAATTTAGCCCTCTTGTGCCTGAAGTACCGTAGTGAAATTATATCAAGATATGTTTGAAGTTACATATGTACTTACCTTCCTTTCATTGCTTCATAAAAAGAAAGTGCTGAGACTTGGGAACAAAAAAGCACACAAACTTGTGATATGATTCTAGCGCTGATGTTTGTTGACAAGGCGAGAGCTGACCGATATCCCTGAAAAGTGCTTTCTGCGTAATTATAAACTCAAGCTCTTTGTGTGTGTTTTAATCTGAAAGAAAATAGGCAAAATATACATGCTCATGCTGCCTAATTCCATGGTGACATGAAGAATAATAACACTGACGAACAATATCTAAACATTATTATTACTGTATTCAAACATAGTTATTCTAATACGTATACGTGGAATTGGGTAACATTTATGTTTTTTTTTTCACTTGAAAAAATGTTTTATAATCTCTTGCAAAGCCAGGTAGTATGCTTGTTTTACTATATGTTGTATCTGAATTGCCTACCAATTAACTTCTTGTACGTGGATCTAGGGTCTCTATAGTCTCTCAGTAACAACAAAATAATAACTACTAATTGAAAAAGTTAGCTTAATGGCATATAGTGGTTTAGGTTGCCATTGTAATCTAATTGGCTTGGAATGTCTATCAGCTCTTGCTCTAAATATAAGATAATACGGCTTCTTTCATCATGTCGATTTTTGTAAAGACTGTACTTGCACTAAAGATACAACCAGAATTTTAGCTTTTCTAGACCCAGTTACATTCATAAAAGTGTACCTCCCATATTTGGCAGTGTGTCCCTGAGAACAACGTTTTGCATCTCCTGCCAGAATCAGGCACTCTCCTTGTCTCTCTTGGATAAGGTCATCCTGATGCACTTTCCAAACACGGTTCAAACATGGCACCAATTACAGGGACTGCAGAGTGAAATATGTCCTCAAATGGAATACCGATACATCTATGTTTTGAAGTGTGTTGATCGCTCTTACTGGACTTGCTACACTGAAAAACATTCATGAAAAAAAAATTATCCTAAATTTACAAATGGAATTTGATAATTTGGTATGTTCATTGGCATTGCATGACAATGTAGTGACAAATGAAATTTGATAATTTGGTATGTTCATTGGCATTGCATGACAATGTAGTGACATGACTTTAAGAAGGAAATAGGCAAGAATTGGTTTACTAATAGGGTGGTCGATGAATGGAATAAACTTAGTAACCATGTAGTAAGCGCTGAAACTATCAGTTGTTTTAAAAAACGATTAGACAACTTTATGGATGGGGATGACAGGTGGTGATGGATACGGAGCTGCCTAGTGTAGGCCTTATGGTCTTTTGCAGTCTCCTTTATTTCTTATGTTCTTATGTTCTTATAAACTTCAGTTTATAAGATTACCATATTTAGGTAACAATAACTTTACCAATTTAACATTCAATGAACAACTGAAATTTACCTGCTGCGAGTAACAAATTTCCAATGGTAATTGTCCAGTTAGAGGCTGCGATGTCCATTCTCTTTTGTGACCTTCCTCACAGACAGAGGCAATAAAGATTGTTGTAACAGACTTCAAAAAGGATCTTCAAACATGACTCAAAGACTACAAATTTGGGTTCACTTTGGGGACAACCAGTTGCCTCCTGATGTGTAGCCTCAGATTCAAAAGGCACAGGCAATTTAAAACAAAGCAAATTGACATAGATTAAAACCAAAATAATGGTGAAGGATCGTTAACTATTTTTATCAAGGAAGAACACATTAAAACAAAGAATCTGACTGCATGAACATTTCAGATGAATGACATCACTGCAAGTTGACTTGGGATGATCAAACAGAATTATTGTGTTTTACTAACTATCCTTGTTTTGGTTTGTTTAATAAAGTCAAAGTGATAGTCAAAACATACATGTCATGTTCATCAAAGTACAGGTGCCCAGTATCTGGCATGTCTGTTTCCCAATCAGGATCGGTGTCCATCATGTTATCCACCATGTCGTCCACTACTGGATCCATCTCACTACTACTACACCTAAGACCCAAGGGTTTATCCCACTCTGCCTCAGATAAGGCAACTGCATCGGGAAGGGACGCAGAGACATCTGTGACAGGTTCAGTCTGGGTTGACGCCACCTCCTTCAATCAAACTGGGCAAACACTCGCTTGAACACCGACATCTTTGGTCATGGCTCTCTTCATTTGTGCCCCTCCATTTTACCACTCCTGGCCTTATGGAAACCTGTAAGCTTGAGTTGTAACATATGCTGAAATGAGTAACACCCAAACTTTCAAGAAAGTGTATGCATGGGTGAATCATCTCCTGATCTATGCCAAGCTTCATAGCTACAGGCAGAAGTTTCAAGGATTCATTACAAATTGTTTTTATCTGTAATAAGGTACAATAAAACAAGCCTATGTAGCGAAGATAATAGAGGAATCCTTTGACTAAGGGGAGAGGAAGGCTGGCAAAAGATATTCACAGAAATGTCTATAAAATGATTTACCATAGGTAGTGGTTGTTGTGGGGAATAAAAGCCATCAATCATATGCCTGACACTATCACCATGGTCACTACACATTCCATCTCAATTCCGCTGGTAGTGGTATTTGCAGAAGATGAATATTCATCATAGGCACTTTATAACAGATGAAAAAAATCATTAGGTCTAAATCAGTATGAATTCCTCCCTCCTGCTCAAGGATAATTAGGCTTAACTCCTGATGGGTGGTGGTGGTGGAGGGCGGATTCTACTTGTTTGACTCTCAAAAAGCATTTTAATTTGGTTGACTTCAATTGACAAGACGTGGTCATAGGTCTAATATGGAAACCCATGTCCTGATGTTAGGTGGTATGAAAGGCGACGGGATAACCTTATTGTCGTCCTGCCAACATAGGTGAAGGGATGGGCTTTACAGTTCCCTCGTGCATAAGTAAACCTATAGATGACATGTGATTTCTGAAGTTCCTTTATCACTTGTTGGGAGCTGTTTATAAGAAGGAGGTGGCTGGTCTTCCTTGTCTTATAATAAATCATCAGGTTAATTAATTTATCTGGGTTGACTGACTTAATGTTCTTCTCTATAATCTGTGTCATTATATAAAGATGATAAGAATAATCAAAATATAGAAAACATTAACATCCATTATAAATCTACATCTTCATCACCCTATAAAGATGAGGACTTTATTTTCGACTGCTCTCACAAATGAGCTTTCTGAAAAGAACTTCATTTGTGAAAACAATCAGGATTATGTATATATGTATATATGGCCCTGGCAGTGAGAAGAGCGTGGAAGAAAGGGAGGCCTTTTGGATAGATTTAAATGAGTGCATAGAGGGTTTAGGAAGAAATGTCAATGTAATAGTACTGGGAGACCTTAATGCTAGGGTGGGAAATGGTCCAATCGATGGAGTGGTTGGGAAGTGTGGAGTTCCAGGAAAGAATCGTAGTGGAGAGTTGATGGTGGAAATGTGTCTAGAAAGAGAGTTGATGATAGCAAATACAGTGTTTCGGAAGAAAGTCAAGCATAAGTACACATGGGAAAGGGTGGTGGAGGGAAGGGTGGTAGATAGAGCGCTAATGGATTATGTAGTGGTAAATAGGATTATGATAGGAAGAGTTAAGGATGTACATGTGCTAAGGGGAGAGGGTGGGGGAATATCAGATCATTTTTTGGTGGAAGGTAAGCTGAGAGTGGAGGATAGATGGAGAAAGAGGAAAGGGACAAAAGGTAGGGAGGTTCTTAGAGTGAACTCCTTGAATGAAAAGGAAAAGGAGAAGGAGTACGAAAAGAAGCTGAAGGAGGAGTGGGAGGGAGTAAAGGATGGAGCAGAGATGGGTGTGGAGGAGGAATGGGGATGGTTCAAGGAGGGAGTCTTAAAGTGTGCAAGGATGGTGTGTGGAACAAGAAGGACAGGGGGAAATAGAAGAAAGGGTAGTGAATGGTGGGATGAGGAAACAAAGAAGGTTGTAGAAGAGAAGAAGCGAGCATTCACAGATTGGTTACAAAAGAGGACGGGGGAGTCATATGAGACGTACAAAGAAAAGAAAAGAGAAGTAAAGCAAAAGGTAAAGGAGGCAAAGAGGAGAGCAGATGTGAAATGGGGTAGGAGTATGACAGAAAATTTTGAAAGTAATAAAAAGATGTTTTGGAAAGAAATTAAGAGAGGAAGAGGAGGCGAATCAAGTAGGGAAGAAAAGGTAAAAGGTACAGATGGAGAGATGATAATGGAAGAGATGGCAGTAAGGGGAAGATGGGCAGAATATTTTAGGGAGTTGCTAAATGTGAAGGAGGATAGGGAAGGAAAGATAGCTGCAGTGGGAAATGCGAAGAAAATGAGAGTGATGAGTGAGGAGAATGGAGGAGAAATAAGGAAGGATGAGGTGAAGGCAGTTGTAAAGATGATGAAAGCAGGTAAGGCACCTGGTCTGGATGGATGCCATGCAGAATGTCTGAAAAAGGGAGGTTCAGTGATGGTGGACTGGTTGGTGAGGTTATTTAATGTTTGCTGGAGAGAGGGTAGAGTACCGGAGGACTGGAGAAGTGCCTGTATAGTTCCTCTTTACAAGGGAAAAGGGGACAAGTGTGAATGTAGTAGTTTCAGAGGGATTAGCCTGTTAAGTGTAGTAGGGAAGGCTTATGGGAGGATCTTAATTGAGAGGATTAGGAGAGGAACAGAAGGAGTAATTGGTGAGGAACAGTGTGGATTTAGGACAGGTAGAGGTTGTGTAGATCAGATTTTTGTGGTAAGACAGATATGTGAGAAAGCTATAGGAAAGGGGAAGGATGTTTTTTGGGCTTTTATGGATCTGGAAAAGGCTTATGATAGGGTAGACAGAAAGGCACTGTGGGAGGTTATGCAGATTTATGGGATAGGAGGAAAGCTTTTGGGAGCTGTCAAGAGTTTTTATGAGAGT
>NC_134792.1:37417400-37419900 GCF_046742065.1 Oratosquilla oratoria | reverse complement strand
AACTTGATCGAGGTCCGCTATGTTGCCAACGAATTTGGTTTCCAGCCCCAGGGTGCCCACCTCCCAGTGGCTCCTCCAGCTCCTGCTCATGTGGCTGAACTCCTGCGCATCGCAGATCAACAACGCGCTGCAGGAATAACTTTCGATTAGATTCGACAATATGTCTACGGTCACCCTATTTATTTTCGTCATATTATTTGACTTCCTAATAAAGTAAACATCTGCTCATTTCTTGTTTTCAATCCTCCTCCTTTGTGTCCTTTACATCACTATGAATGTCAACAACATCCCACCGCTGCCACCAGATATGTTGTACGGTTTGTTTTACATACAGAGATAACAGAGAATGATGATGCACCACTTGTATCATTTATATATATATATGTGTGTCCGACTGTGGACTGGTGCGAAGAATAACCTTGTGGAAATCTATTGTCGAGATGGCAATATCTTCGTTAGCAGGCATCAAGGTTTGGTGACAGCTGTGCGCGTCTGAGGTCATGACCCCGATATTGTGGAGTCTCGGAACAATAGAGTTGACCGCGACTCTTGACCCTTGGTGTACGTCAGGCCTGGAATACCATCTTACTCCGATGTGGTGTAAAGCGTATGCATGGGTATGCGCGTACTCGTCACGTGGATGAGAGCCGGTAGATGAGGTAGATATAGGTAGGTGCGTTGTTCTAGAAGAGTTCTAGAAGTTGTCTAACATGAATATAAAGTAATAACTTTGAACATATACAAAAAAGTAATGTCAATAATAGTATTTTATTTTACGCCATTCTTCATATGACAAACTGACAAAAACTGTTTGAATAATTTATGATTCAAATGTGCTTTGAAGTTTAGTTCTGCTGGGCTTTGGTCTTGTAACGTAAAAAATACTCCTTGCTAAAACCCGTCCAGGGTTTTGTCTCCTCTTACGACTCCTCTTACGACTCAAGTGGAAAGACTTGGTGGTAGCATTCTCTTCCCCCACCACAGGATAGGCAAAAAAAGGAAATAAATATCCAGAGAAATGGTACAGGACAATAACAAGGGGTTGGGGGACAGCATAACGGAGGGACGGTCGTAGTATAAAATTGTCATCATTTCTCTTTGAACAGAGTTTTCTTCTATCACAGACAAAAAGATGTGTGGCTCTGGTCCGTAGGGGCGCCCCATATATACCCTAAAGTATCAACTGCATGCTACTCTGCCAAAATAACATGCACCCAATAACTCAGAGGCAATAATAATTATGTTATATATTTAAGCTTCGGTTCCAGGTTAAAAGCCTAAAATCTTTTCCAGAATTTTTCTATATGTGTCAGTCACCAGAGTCCGTTTATTGTCAGACCAAATTCATTTTAGTCGCGAGACAATAACAAAGATTCAATTACCAATGTGGTAGGCTAGTAAAAAATTCTTGTTGATAAATATCCATGATACTTCAATAGATAGTGTAAATGAATCATAAGATGATTAATCATAACTTATGTATGGAGTTCTCTCTTCATTAGTGCATAGGAAACACAGAGACATAATTACTTATGAAAAATGACAAAATGTCAGCTTTACTGAAATTTTAATTATTACTAAAATAAATAGCTTGGTTACAAAAATATTTTCGAGTTTATTCGAAGGTGATTCCTGCAGCACGTTGTTCCTCTGCGATACGCAGGAGTTCGGCCACATGAGCAGGAGCTGGAGGAGCCACGGGAAGGTGGACACCCTGGGGTTGGAAGCCGAACTCGTTGGCTATATAGCGGACCTCGATGACGTTGCCAAATTCGTCAGGGTAGCTATGAGAGAAGGCGCAAAACATTAACAATAGTAAGAGTGCAAAGGGACTTCTCTGGCTATTTATTGTTACTTAGGGTTAATATGAAGTAGAGATTCTTGCACATTACCTGAAGACTCCCTCAGCATTGCTCTGCCCAGCACCACCTGCAGCGGCCTTCTGAATGAATCTGATTCCATTACCGGCCTCGAAGTCGCTGGCAGATGCACCGGCGACGGGTTCCTGACGGGTCTCAGCGATAATGGGGATGTGGACCTGCTCCTCGCTGGAATCAAAGTCGGCTGAAGCGATGGACACGAGTGCGATCAGGATCATTTGTACGGACGACAGTGAAGAATATGATTGAAATGAACATTATTGGAATTTGAATTTTATGTGGAGGATCTGACACAAACACAATCTATAAAACTTAGAATTATGTAGAGGGTAAACTTAAGCACATATATGTGCTTATGGGTCAGTGGGCATATTTGTGCGTGTAAGCATGTGTGAAAATGTGTGCGTGCGTGCGTGTGTGTGTGTATGTGTGTGTGTGTGTGTGTATGTGTGTGTGTGTGTGTGTGTGTGTGTGTGTGTGTGTGTGTGTGTGTGTGTGTGTGTGTGTGTGTGTGTGTGTGTGTGTGTGTGTGTGTGTGTGTGTGTGTGTGTGTGTGTGTGTGTGTGCGCGCGCGCACGTTTCTGGAATAGACCCCTTTACTAAACAAGCTGGTGACATTA
>NC_134792.1:37369900-37409900 GCF_046742065.1 Oratosquilla oratoria | reverse complement strand
GCCCACAAAGAAGTTCATCGGTTATAGTTTATATATCTTTTAACCTTTTATGACACAAAAGTTCAGACCTAAGCTGAATTAAACAGTCTAGCACTATGTCAAGATCTCTAGATGTACCCTGAATAACCTAGCAACCCTCGCCAAAAAAGAGGTAAAGTATAAGCTGAGCTTACGGTGTAGCTAAGCTCGTATAGTAAAGAAATAGTGATTTGGAAGATAGTTTCGGTCTTCCACAATTATTGGTCCCTCAGGAAGGTGTGTTGAGATGCACATTACAGAAACCTGATTAATGAACTTGATCACAGCTTCTGAAACAATAAGTTATTGGACTAACAGTAACAAACGAATAAATACACAAGACCCTCACAAACTTCATGTTGGCGATGTAGAGGAAGCTGCAGTAATGCATGGAAGATCAGGCAGGACACGGTCTTTTATAGTGAGCGTGTGAGTGAATGAAGGGAGGGCAGGGGGGTTGAGGGATTTCGACTATGTCGTCTCCATGTGTGGCGAGGAAACTTGTTCTCCTTGATTTAAATCTACTCGTGAGAAATAAGCTGAATTCGAATTTCTTGATACATTTTTCAGATTGGTATTCTTATTTTCAAAGAATATAAGAATCTATGCCATTTGTACATGCTGACATACTTAGCAAGAGGCTAGATTCAGATCTAGGTGAACAAGTTGCTCTCCAAGACTGTATGGTCGAAACCCCTTCTCTCTCCTCTCGTTCATTTTCCCGGGAACTATAAAAAACCGCGGCCACTAAGTTCCCCCATGTTTTCCTTCAGCTTCCCCTACATCACCAATATCAAGTTCGTGAGTATCCTGGGTACATACATTTGTTGAGGTTTGTCCCATACCAGAATCTTTTACAACCTAATCATAGCTGATTCTGTGAATAACATTGTGGAAAACTTTTACGAAATGCAAACAAATATCTATTTCTATAAACTTAACATGCCATCATACTGGAAAACAAAACCTGTTTGTATTGCGTTATATTCTAATCAACGAACATGTTTATACTGTGTACTCATCTATCGCTTAACTTGATACTCATTTACCAAAATTATTAGGCGGGATGTCAGCGAACCCCTGAGTAAGGAATCTTCTGGGAACTCAACACATTATAGCTCCGCTCTTGTGCACTTTAAGTATTTTTTCAATATACATATGGTAAGTCCTCATATATTGCAATTAGAACTTAATATTTTTATATTTTTCAAAACCCACTAAGTATATATGGAAATTGTACCACAACTAACTCGCTTTAATCATTCATTTACTATTTCTCTAAGGGCCTCATTCAAATTGATCCTTGAGTTATTCTTGTGGATTCTGTATCGCTGACATGAAATTCTGTAGGGTCTAGAGAGATGTATCTTATTATTAGAGCGTATACGCCTTACCTTAAATGCAACTAACCAAAGTCTATGTATCCTACGACGAATTCATAATTTCATTATTGAGTCACAAATCAAAGTAGACTAAATCTACGTTAAGAGGCCTGTAAAATTTGACGGAAATGAATTCCTAACGTGGGTCCGGTATATCGGAGAAATGTGTTCACTTGTTACATCATTAAAACTTTCTCGTGTACATATATACAAATAATCTCTTATTATCTATTTACATATCAGTAAAATAGTTCTAATTAACTGGATGTTTTTGTAATCTAACGCAAACACACACACACACACACACACACACACACACACACACACACACACACACACACACACACACACACACACACACACACACACACACACACACACACACACACACACACACACACACATGCACACACACACACACACACACACACACACACACACACACACACACACACACACACACACACACACACGCACAGACACACACACACACACACACACACACACACACACACACACACACACACACACACACACACACACACACACACACACACACACACACACACACACACACACAAACACAAACACACACACACACACGGACGATACAATATATGAAGAATGCTTCCACTCGTACTCAACCATGTATGTTTAGATTTTCTGATGTTCATTGGAAAATCTTCCCTGGTTTTCAGGCTGTTTTTCGTGTTTGCGCTTCTGGCTTTCGCCATCGCCGACTTTGATTCCCAAGAGGAGCCCGTCCATATTCCTATAGTAGCCGAAACCCGACAGGAGCCCGGCGCTGGTGCCTCTGCAAGCGACTTTGAGGCTGCTAACGGAATTAGATTCATACTAAAGGCCGCCGGAGGTGGCGCTGGGCAGAGCAACGCTGAGGGAGTCTTCAGGTGAGACCTTGAAAATTACTTGATAGTAACCGCGTATACTCAAGAACAAATAACGCATTTCTATTATTGCATCTAATACATTTTTCTTGATTTGTCGGCAGCTACTCTGACGAATTCGGAAACGTGCTCGAGGTCCGCTACATCTCCAATGAATATGGTTTCCAACCTCAGGGTGTTCATCTGCCTGTGGCTTCTTCCAGCTCCTGCTCATGTGGCCGAATTACTGCACATCGCAGAGGAACAGCGTGCTGCAGGAATCACCTTCGAATGAATTCGACAAATCTTTTTAGCTAGCCTATTCATTATTGTTATATTTCTTGAAATCACGGTAAAACATATGTTTGCTTATACAGTGGAACCCCGCCATTCGTCCACCTCTCTATTCGTACAACTCTTTATTCGTCCAACTTGTTCAAGGTAAAATTCAACTCGTCATTCGTACTTGCCCCACAAATTCGGACAGCGTCACCTTGTTACTGGTCGCGCCATGCGATCGTTTCAGCTTAGTCTCGTGGTAGCTTTCGTAAACTACGCATCATCCTAGCAATCTTCGTGACACTTTGTGCTACTTTATTGCTATTTTTTGTTATTCTTTTTAGAAATAGAGGAGCCATGGGTCCAAAAAAGATTAGTGATTCAACCAAGCCTAAAAAGAAAGTAGTGAGAACGACAATTGAATCTAAAAAAGAACCCATTGCGAAGTTTGAAAGTGGAACTCGTATCTCTGACCTGGCAACTCTGTATGGCATGGCGAAATCAACCATATCGTCTATACTGAAAAATAAAGACATAATAAAAGAGACTAATGTGGCAAAAGGAGTGACCGTTCTTGCTGTGAACAGGTCACCTATAATTGAACAAGTGGAAAAACTTTTGTTAATTTGGATTAACGAAAAACAAGTTGGTGGTGACAGCATTTCTGAAACAATAATTTGTGAAAAAGTAAAGCGGTTGTATGATGACTTTAAGCGAGACAGCTCTGGAATCAGTGCACAAAGTGATGAATAGCAAGTAGGGGTTGGTTTGATCGATTTAAGAAACGAAGTGGCATTCACAGTGTTGTTAGCTGTGCGGAGGCTGGCAGTGTAAACAAAGATGCTGCTGAGAAGTTTGTTGGTGAATTAAAAACTTTGTTGAGAGTAAGGGATTTACTCCTCACCAAGTTTCTAATTGTGACGAAACTAGCCTCTTCTGGAAGAAGATGCCTAAGAGGACCTACATCACAAAAGAGGAGAAATCATTGCCAGGACACAAGCCTATGAAAGACAGGCTTACACTCTTGTTGTGTGCTAATGCTAGTGGGGACCTCAAAATTAAACCTTTGCTTGTCTACCACCTAGAAAACCGAAGAGTGTTCGAGATTTTTTTTTTATATATAAAAAGTAAACTCAGTGTAATGAGGAGGGCTAGTAGTAAGGCTTGGGTAAAAAGGCAGTTCTTCACCGAGTGGATATATGAAGTATTTGCCCCGAGTGTGAAAAAATATCTAGAGCAGAAAAAATTACCACTCAAGGCCCTTCTAGTAATGGACAATGCTCCTGTTCATCCTCCAGGCATGGAAGAAGATCTGGTGGGTGAATACAGCTTCATCCAAGTGAGTTTTTTTTTTTCTAATACCACTAATCTAATCCAGCCCATGGATCAGCAGGTCATTTCAAACTTGAAAAAGCTTTACACAAAAGCACTTTTTCAAAGGTGCTTTGAAGTGACCTCTGACACAGAACTAACCCTCAGGGACTTTTGGAAGAACCATTTCAATATCCTTCATTGTTTGAAGATAATAGACAAAGCCTGGGGGAAAGTTTCTTTCAGGACACTGAACTCTGCCTGGAAGAAGCTGTGGCAAGACTGTGTGGTAGCCAGATACTTTGAAGGCTTGTATACGGAGCCTGTAGTGGTGGATGATATTTTGTCCATGGGGAAGTCCATGGGATTGGATGTAGACAGTGATGATGTGGAGGAGTTGCTTGAATACCATAGAAATGAGCTGGCAACTGAAGAACTCAAAGAACTTCACAGGGAGCAGCAAGAAAAAGTGATTGAAAAAGTTTCTTCTTCAGAGGAGGAAAATAGTAAGAGAAGCATTTCCAATGTAGAAATTAAAGAACTGTGTTATCACTGGGAGAAAACACAGAGAGTGGTGGAAAAATGGCATTCTAACACTGCTGTGGTCAACAGGAGCATCAATTTGTTCAATAACAATGTTATTGATCATTTTAGAAAATATCTGAGAATTCGTCAAAGGCAGACAACATTGGACAGGCTTTTAAAGAAAGAATCCCAAAATTCTTTTAGTGCAAAAGACAGAGAAAAGAAAGAACACCAGAAAGAGAGAAAACACCTGAAGGGATGTTACCTGATGTTTATATGGAAAGTGACTCCCCTTCCAAACAGTAATATCAACATCCCTCCTCCTCCTCTACACTTTCCATTTATGCCATCAGCTCACCTCAGTACAGGTAAAGTCCAGTTAAATTTTTTTCTATTTCATGTACTATACAGTACTGTATATTTATTGTTTTTCATAGTTTTTATGTATTCTATGCTTAAAATATTATTTCAATAAGCAATAATCTGTGGGTCTGGAACGGATTAATCCAATTTACATTATATCTTATGGGAAAAAATTATTCGCCATTCGTACAAATCGCCATTCGAACAGCCTCCTGGAACGGATTGTATACAAATAGCGAGGTTCCACTGTATCTTGTGTTGACTTATCCATTCTAATATTATACCGGTCAAAAGAACACAGTATAATTCATTACAAAGAAATATCACTATTGTTCATAGTTATTCATTATCACATATTAGCCTGTCTGAAACAATTTAAATCACCTGTAACTCCTTTTGATGTGTTGGATTTCACAACAACGAATACTCATTAATTACCAGTGACTGCCATTTACCTCGGTTGGCCAAGCTCTTAGGGCAACTTATAACAGATCTTTTGTCTTCTGTTATAAGATCCTCTCATCTACTTACTATAAAGCGCAGAGTTTTCTCAAATTGTCAGTTTTCACAAAACCATAGTGAGCTTGAGCGAAAACGGAAAGGGGTCCGGCGTTTTTGGGCCACGTCACGTAAGGTTTTATTAAATGTGCGTTGTTTAAGATAATGGTCGTTTTTTTTTTTTTTTGTATCTTAGGCACCATGCCCGCCAGGGAACCCGACGCTAACAAGAAAAGGCGTCTTCGCCTTTTTTGGAAATGAATTACGGTTAACCGGAAAAAATCAAAAACAGAACTGCAGAATGACAAGAACCTGCATGCCCAGTTACGTAACGAACACACTAAAGCTTTCCCGGATCTGTACAGAGACGTTAAAACCTTCCGTGCCAACGCATCTGTTCAAGAATTCCAACGAAAAGTGCTTAAATTCAACGAGACGCTACGAGAAGTTGAAGATTTTGAGTATTCCGACGAAATGTTTGACAATTTTGAACTTTTTGACGGAGAAATTGAAGACGTTAACTTACCCTTAGTATATATATAAAAAAGAATATTTCAAAAATCTCTCATTTTCTAAAAGCAAATTGTGACATTTTGGCAAGACATCGGCGGAATCCTCTAGATCCGGTGGAGTCCTGTGCATCCTTTGCAGTTCCACAGGACTCCACCTGATCTACAGGACTCCACTGGATCTACGGGACTCCACCGGATCTACGGGACTCCACCTGATCTACGGGACTCCACCTGATCTACAGGACTCCACCGGATCTACGGGACTCCACCGGATCTACGGGACTCCACCTGATCTATGGGACTCCGCCGATCTCTTGCCCAGATGTCGCAATTTACTTTTAGAAAATGAGAGATTTTTGAAATATTACTTTTTGATATGCACTTGGCAAGATAATGAAAATTTATTGTCATTGTTACAGAAATTGGATTTAAATTTCAAATTTTTAATGTTTTGTGATGTAGTTCAGTATTAATAAATGAACTTTATGGGAATATTAATATTTTTTTGTTTCCATAACCTTTGATAAATACTATTCTTTTTTAATTTTCAGTGAATTAGAAATATTACTTTTTTATATATACGTAAGATAATGAAAATTGGTTGTCATGTTAAAGAAATTGGATTTAAATTTCAAAATTTGAATGTTTTGTAATGTACTTCAGTAATAATAAATGAACTTTTTGGGAATATCAATATTTTTTTTTGTTTCTATAACCTTTGATAAATACTATTTTTTTTTCAGTGAATGAAAAATAATACTTTTTTATATATACTTAGGTAAGATCATGAAAATTGTCATTGTTAGAGAAATTGGATTTAAATTTCAAAATTTTACTGTTTTGTCATGCAGTTCAGTATTAATAAGTGAATTTTATGGGAATATTAATATTTTTCTGGTTTCCATAACCTTTGATAAATACTATTTTTTTCAGTGAATTAGAACTATTACTTTTTTATATATACTTAGGTAAGATAATGTAGTGCCCACAGTTGCCGAAAACGAGGACCCCGTCCTGGCAGAAGAGGAACCGGAACAAGGAAAGGTTGTCATTCTGAAGGATATCTAATCCATCTCCGAAGAAGCCGTCAAAATGATTTTACCCAGCTATTCTGACGACGAAAACAGTAACGAAAGTTGAGGAAAGTTTAGAGGACAAGTTGGAAGACGTCAAGGAAAAGTTGGAAGAAAAGATGGAAAAAAAATTCGCAAAAATGTGTGTGTGTGTGTTCATGTATGTATCTATGTGTGCGCGTGTGTGTATTATCGTGTATAGATGTTCCAAAAATCACATGTGGAAGAAGACTACTGCGAGCGCAGCGAGCGGCGCCGCAGGCCAAGCACCCGTGGCGGAGCCACGGCCGGCGTCAGCCGGGTGCTTGTTGCTTTTAAAAGGGATTTTGCTCACTCTCCTTTGTCAATTAACACCTGTAATATCCTTAGTGTACTGATATACTGATGTCATCTCACTCTGGTCATGACATAAACACACTTGAGGTAGTCACTGCCTTTTCTCTCAGGTACAGATACAAACTTTGTGCATCTCAAAGATTTACAGCAGAAACATTTCCCATTACGTGGTCAAAGTCATAGTAGATAATTAAAGTTCCCCTCTTGCTCTATCAATTCCGCATAAATCATGAATGTAATTAATTCATTTTTCTTGATATTCTTAGGGGTCCTGGCATATGCTGATTCTAAGGAAACAGACTAATTTTTAGAGTACATTTCTATTTATAGCAGACTGTAAATTAATTTTAGTAAATTAGATTATATACCGGGGTGAAATGAATGCCGAAGGAGAAATGATAGGCCACAATCACCTACCGTTTGGAAATGCTGCAAAGTGTAACTGCACTAATTGAATCCAATCAGTAAGATCTAACATCAGGTACCCTAGATTATTCATTGTAAGCATAAATAGAAGAATAAGAATTGTACCTAGTAGTCGCAAAATATATAATTAGGATATGTAATAAAGCATAAGTTAAGTAAAGGTTACACGGTAAAAATGAATAGGAAAGGTCACAATGGATAATCAATTTGATTATTAGAAGGTATCTGTAACTTAGGAATGGTAACCAGATATTAAAACATTGTAATTGTATTGCTTGATAGTAATTTATGATTTCAGAACTTCTGGCACAATTAACTATACTGCAAAAGTCCAGCCACCTAACCAAAACAATCATACACTGCAATTCAAACTTTTTGACAGACTCTACACCAATCATGAACATTTGATGTGCCACATAACATCAGACCTGGCCACTCAAACTATTGCTGCACTCCATCCGATCCACACTCTCATATATGAGAAGCCATGTTTTATTTGTAAACTTTTACCAATCGCTGTTGGTTTTAACTGATTGTCAAATATTGTATAGCAACTTTAGATACCACTACACAGCATATATTTACTACTTTCAAAGTCGTATGCCCAGGGAAAAGAGGGGTAAATTTGCAATGGTTATGCTCTAATATCAATAAACACACTGGTCGGCTAAGATATATTATGACTGGATTGTCTGTGTACATTTCATTATGCATGTTTTATTCTCATTCCCATTATTTTTTTAACAGTTCTGTGTTTCACACGCGAGAAGTATATTTTATCTACTCGCTGTAAATACACTTATACACTACACTTAAAATGCGACTCCCACAAATGCAAACACCAAATGAAGCTTTCCCTTTTTAAAGTTACTTTCTAGCTTTCTCATAAATTATATCTTCCTATGTATAAGGGGTTGGGAGAGACAGTGTATGTGTATGTGCGTGTGTGTGTATGTGTGTGCGTGTGTGTGCGTATCTGTGTATGTGTGTTGTATGTATGTATGTATGTATGTATGTATGTATGTATGTATGTATGTATGTATGTATGTATGTATGTATGTATGTATGTATGTATGTATATATGTATATATGTATATATGTATGTATGTATGTATGTATGTATGCATGTATGTATGTATGTATGTATGTATGTATGTATGTATGTATGTATGTATGTATGTATGTATGTATGTATGTATGTATGTATTTATGTATGTATGTATGTATGTATGTATGTATGTATGTATGTATGTATGTATGTATGTATGTATGTATGTATGTATGTATGTATGTATGTATGTATGAATATATGTGTGCATGCTTGTGCATGTTGGTGTTTGTGTGCGCGCGCATGTGTGTACGCATGTGTATGGGGGCATATGTTTCTTTGCGTGTTCCTGAGATTATATCTGTATGTTGTTGTGCGATTACGTTTGCGTATGTGTTTGTGTGAGTGTGTCTCTGTCTGTGTGTGATTCACCATGATCTTAGATCACGTGTTGGAATTGTGATCGACAGTTATTAACTTCCCGTATGAAAGCTCAGAGCTTGTATGACCGATCTATGGGTAATACTGTGACCTTACACGCACATACACACCCAACTTCCCACCCACGAGAGTTGGAGTAACACCCCGTAGCAAAGCGATACTTTAATTATTTCAGCCCTGGGCGAAAACCGAACCCAGACCTCCGTAGTGGCAGGCGAGAACTGTAACCACAGTGCCACGAGGTGTGTGTGTGTGTGTGTGTGTGTGTGTGTGTGTGTGTGTGTGTGTGTGTGTGTGTGTGTGTGTGTGTGTGTGTGTGTGTGTGTGTGTGTGTGTGTGTGTGTGTGTGTGTGTGTGTGTGTGTGTTTGTGCGTGCGTTAGTGTGTGTGTGTGTATGTGTGTTTGTGTGTGTGTGTGTGTGTGTGTGTGTGTGTGTGTGTGTGTGTGTGTGTGTATGTGTGTGTTTGTAGATGTACATGAATAATGTAGTGTACAGCAGTACACTGTTATGTATAATTTATATACGTAAGATACCTTCACAGAGCCTCAGCCCACTACACCAACAGACACTTAAAAGCCTTGAAACCTGGAATCGAACTGATTCCTGATGATAGGAAAGATCACTAATCTGCGACCCCAATTCCTTTTTTACACAAGGTCCAAGTACACCAGTTGGCAAGGGGTAAGGATCGGAACAAATCCCTTTCACGCTTTTCGTCATTGTAACTATGAGAGAAATTCGCTAGTAACAGTGACATCAATGCGATAATTTTATGACAGTCGCATGCAGGATATGTATATATATATATATATATATATATATACAAATATTTAATTCCCTGTTGCCTTGGATGACTAGTTGGACTTGTGGCCCACAGATATCACTCTCTTGGATGAGAGGTCAAAACTCTCGCTTGGCTCTATCTATAGGTATAATGTTATCTTAAACATCAAATTAACTGAAAAGAGTAAATATCTCTGTTTTGTTAAAATATTTCTGAATGACAAATGTGAATTACTTAATAAAAATCCAAACATACAAAAAGGTATCTTACTTTACTCTCTGCCAACTCCTTTACCTTACAGTCATGAATCGGTCCGTACCAGAGGCTCGAAAACATGACATTTATCGGCAATGAGTTTGCTTATGAACGGAATAAAAAGACAGTGTAGATTTGATATTTGGATTAAAGTGCTATTCAACAAAACTAAATTTGTTGAGTCAATGGGGTAATAATGATAATTTTGTTATCTATTTAATCTTCAGTTCCAGGTTAAAAGCCTAAAATCTTTTCCAGAAATATTTGCTTTCATCTTGAAATATATCCCCACATTTTTTCTATTACAAAAAATATATCTTTGTATTTTAAGTTTAAAACTTCTTATTTGTGGCAGTCACCAGAATTTGCTTACTGTCAGACTAAATTAATTTTAGTCACGAGACAATAACTAAGTGGTAGACTTGTAAAGAATTCTTATAGGTAAATATTCATGATAATTCAATAGATAGTGCAAATGAATCATATGATGATTATCATAAGTTATTCATTTTACATTAACGTTAATCTTCAGCATAAATATTATCAATTTAATAGTCTAAATAGTACTAATACTAATATGGAGTTCTCTTTTGATTAGTACATAGGAAAAACAGAGACAATTTTTCATTAAGAATGACGAAATGTCCTCTTTATTGAAATATCAATTATTACGAAAATAAATAGTTTGATTACAAAAATGTTATCGAGTTTATTCGAAGGTGATTCCTGCAGCACGTTGTTCCTCTGCGATACGCAGGAGGTCGGCCACATGAGCAGGAGCTGGAGGAGCCACGGGAAGATGGACACCCTGGGGTTGGAAGCCGAACTCATTGGCTACATAGCGGACCTCGATGACGTTGCCAAATTCGTCAGGGTAGCTATAAGAGAAGGCGCAAAAAATAGCAATAGTAAGTTTGCAAAGGGACTTCTGTGGCTATTCACTATCATTTAGGGTTAATATGAAGTAGAGATTCTAGCATTTTACCTGAAGACTCCCTCAGCATTGCTCTGCCCAGCACCACCTGCGGCGGCCTTCTGAATGAATCTGATTCCATTACCGGCCTCGAAGTCGCTGGCAGATGCACCGGAGACGGGTTCCTGACGAGTCTCAGCGATAATGGGGATGTGGACCTGCTCCTCGCTGGAATCAAAGTCAGCTGAAGCGATGGACACGAGTGCAATCAGGATCATCTGTACGGATGACAGTGAAGAATATGATTGAAATGAACATTATTGGAATTTGAATTTGTAAGGGAGGATCTGACACAAACACAATCTATAAAACTTGGAATTATGTAAAGGGTAAACTTAAGCACATATATGTGCTTATGGGTCTGTGGGCATATTAATGCGTGTATGCACGTGTGAATGTGTGTGCGTGCGTGCGTGCGTGCGTGTGTGTGTGTGTGTGTGTGTGTGTGTGTGCGTGTGTGTGTGTGTGTGTGTGTGTGTGTGTGTGTGTGTGTGTGTGTGTGTGTGTGTGTGTGTGTGTGTGTGTGTGTGTGTGTGTGTGTGTGTGTGTGTGTGTGTGTGTGTGTGTGTGTGTGTGTGTGTGTGTGTGTGTGTGTGTGTGTGTGTGTGTGTGTGTGTGTGTGTGTGTGTGTGTGTGTGTGTGTGTGTGCGTGCGCGTTTCTGGAATAGACCCTTTTCTAAATAGGCTGGTGATATTACAAACAATAAAGGTAAAGAAGCAGTAAATGATTAATCTAACCTATCCTTAAACATATTTGACCAAAATACGAACATATTTGTCTGTGAGTTGTCAGAATAAAAGCAGTAATTGTGCCAAAAATGTCCACAAAAAAGTTCGTCGATTTTAGTTTATACAGCTTTTAACCTCCTTTAACCCAAATGCTCAGGCCTAAGCTAAATTAAACAGTCTAACACTATATGAAGATCTCTAGATGTACCCAGAATAACCTAGCAACCCTCGCCAAAAAAGAGGTAAGTTATAAGCTGAGCTTACGGTGTAGTAAAGAAATAGCGGTTTAGAAGATAGTTTTGGTCTTCCACAATTACTGGTGCCTTAGGAAGGTCTGTTGAGATGTACATTTCAGAAACCTGATCAATGAACTTGATGACAGCTTCTGGTATAATAAGTTATTGCACTAACAATACTAAACAAATGAATACAGAAGACCCTCACAAACTTCATGTTGGCGATGAAGAGGAAGCTGCAGGAATGCATGGGAGATCTGGCAGGTCGCGGTCTTTTATAGTTAGCGTGTGAGTGAATGAAGGGAGGGGAGGGTTGTTGAGGGATTTCGACTATGTCATCTCCATGTGTGGCAAGGAAACTTGTTCTCCTAGATTTAAATCTACTCGTGAGAAATAAGCTGAACTCGGATTTCTTGATGTAGTTTTCAGATTGGTATTCTTATTTTCAAGGAATTTAGGAATCTATGCCATTTGTACTTGCTGACATACTTAGCAAGAGGCTAGATTCAGATCTAGGTGAACAAGTTGCTCTCCAAGACTGTACGGTCGAAACCCCTCCTCTCTAACTTTTCCTTCATTCTCCCGGGAACTGTAAAAAACCGCTGTCATCAAGTTTCCCCATGTATTCTTTCAGCTCCCCCTACATCACCAATGTGAAACTCGTGAGTATCCTGGGTACATACATCTGTTGAGGTTTGTCCCATACCAGAATCTTTTACAACCTAATCAGCTCAGTCTGTGATTAACATTGTGGAAACCTTTTACGAAATGCAAACAAACCTTTATTTCTATAAACTTAACATGGCTACATACTCGGAAACAAAACCTATTTGTATAACGTTTAGATTTTAATCAGTGTACATGTTTATACTGTGTACTCATCTATTGCCTAACTTGTTACTGATTTACCAAAACTATTAGGGGGGATGTCACCAACCCAAAAAGTAAAGAATCTCTATAAAATTCATAAACATTATAGCTCCTCTCTTTTTTACTTTAAGTATTTTTTCAATATGCATATGGTAAGTCCTCAAATATTGCAATTAGAAATTCATATTTCTTATATTTCTTTAAGCCCACTAAGTACATAAGCAAAATCTACCCCATATAACTCCATTTATTCATCCATTTACTATTTCTCAAAGGGTCTCATCAAAACTGATCCTTGAGTTATTCGTGTGGCTTCTATATCGCTGATATGAAATTCTTCAAAGCATATAGGTCGTATCTCAGATGCAACCAATCAAAGACTATATATCTTATAACGATGTCATGAATTCATTATCGAGTCACAAATTAAATTAGATTAATCTACGCTAAGTTGTATGTTAATGTTTGACAAAAAGAAATTCTTAAACTGCCTCTGGTACATCGGAGAAATGTTCTTATTGCACAATGAAACCTTTCTAGTGTACATATATACATATAATTTCTTATTATATTTTTACATATCAATAAAAAAGTTCTCATTAACTAGATGTTTTTGTAATCTAATGCACACACACACACACACACACACACACACACACACACACACACACACACACACACACACACACACACACACACACACACACACACACACACACACACACACACACACACACACACACACACACACACACACACACACACACACACACACACACATACACACACACACACACACACGCACACACACACACACACACACACACGTACAATAAAATATGTGAAGAATACTTCCACTCGTAATCATCCACGTGTAGATAATTTCATGTATGTTTAGATTTTCTGATGTTCATTTGAAAATCTTCCCTCCCTTCTTCAGCTGATTTTCGTGATTGCACTTCTGGCTTTCGCCATCGCCGACTTTGATTCCCGAGAGGAGCCCGTCCATATCGCTATAGTAGCCGAAACCCGACAGGAACCCATCGCTGGCGCCTCTGCCAGCGACTTTGAGGCTGCTAACGGAATTAGATTCATACAAAAGGCTGCCGCAGGTGACGCTGGGCAGAGCAACGGTGAGGGAGTCTTCAGGTTTCTTCTTGGTTTCTCGGCAGTTACCCTGACGAATTTGGGAACGTGATCGAGGTCCGCTACATCGCCAATGAATATGGTTTCCAACCTCAGGGTGCTCATCTGCCTGTGGCTCCTCCAGCTCCTGCTCATGTGACCGAATTACTGCGCATCCCAGAGGAACAGCGTGCTGCAGGAATCACCATCCAATAAATTCGACAAATCTTTTTAGCTAGCCTATTTATTGTTGTTATATTTCCTGAAATCACAGTAAAATGTATATTAGCTTATATCTTGTGTTGACTTATCCAATCTAACTTCATACTGGTCCAAAGAACACAATATAATTCATCATAAAGAAATATCACCATTGTTCATAATTATTCATCTTCACATATTAGCCTGTCTGAAACAATTTGAATCGTCTGTAGCTCCTTTCATGTATTATATTTTACAACAACGAATACTAATTCATTACCAGTGACTCATTAATCCAATTGTCCGAGCTCTTAGGGCAATGGTAACTTTTAACAGATCCTTTTTTCTTCTGCCATAAGATCCCCTCATTGCTTTTAAAAGGGTTTTGGATCACTCTCCTTTGTTAATCAGCATCTGTAATATACTTAGAGTACTGATATACTGATGTTATCTCACTTAGGTCATGACATAAACACACGTGAAGTAGTCCCTGCCTTTTCTCTCAGGCACAGATACAAACTTTGTGCATCTCAAAGTTTTACAGTAGAAACATTTCCCATTACGTGATCAAAGTCATAGTAGATATTTAAAGTTCTCTTCTTGCCCTAAAAATTGCGCATAAATAATTAATGTAATTATTACATAGCAAAAAATTAATGTCTTGGTATTCTTAGTGGTCCTGGCAAGTGCTGCTTCAAAGAAAACAGACTAAATTTCAAAGCACGTTTCTCTTTATAGCAGACTGTAAATTAAATTAAGTAAATTAGAGTACATACCGGGGTGAAATGAATGTTGCAGGGGAAATGATAGTCCACAAATTCCTATCCTCATGAGATGCGAAACAAATTGAATCCAATCAGTAAGATCCAACATCAGATCCTCTAGATTATTCATTGTAAGCATAAATAGAAGAATAAGAATTATAACTAGAAGTCTTATTTAATGTTATTAGGATGGGTAATATAGCATAAATTTAGGAAAGGTCACATGATGAAATGAATAAGAAAGGTCACATAGTAAAATTAATAGGAAAGGTCACAATGCATAATCAATTTGAAAATCACAAGTATCTGTAATTTAGGAATGGTAAGCAGATATTAAGACATTGAAATAATACTGTTTGATAGTAATTTATGATTTCAGAACTTCTGACAGTTCACTATAGTTAAAGTCCAGCCACCTAACGAAAAGAATCATACACTGCAATTAATTTTTTTTGACACACTCCACATCAAACATGAACTTTTGGAACTTTGGCTTACTGTAGTGCCGCTTTGGATCACGATTTAATTAGATGAATAAAAACTTTATTAATAACCGTATATATGTGTGACAAATACTCGTAAACTCTCAACTTGCCGCTGGTATATTGTAGAGATATAATGATTTCTCACTGTATAATTAACCTTATCAAATATAGTTAAAGTTCCGTGCCTTTACAAGGATACTTCTTGACTGTTATGCACACACATGATCATAACTGCAATTCTGGCCGTCGCCCCCAATGACTACAGTTAACGAGAGGAGTCCGTCCACATCCACATCTTAGCCGAAACGCGTCATGAATTTACCACTGGTACCTCGACCCATGACTATGAAGCGGGCACTGCAATTAGATTTATACAGGAGGCAGTTGCAGGTAGTGCTAGGCATAACAATCTGAGTGAATTATCAGGTGAGACACTGAAGAAGTTTCATCCTATATGGTGATCGACAACGATTCAAAAAGTTATTTTTTTCTCCTAATGAATCTTTTATATTTTTTACAGTTACTCTGACGAATTTGGCAATGTAATTAAGGTCCGCTATGTGGACAGCGAGTTTGAATTCCAGTCCTAGGGTGTCTCCTCCAGTTCCAGCTTATGTGGAAGAACTCATGCGCACGTGGAAGGGTCTTCACAGGAATCACTTTCAAATAGGCTGAACAATATATATGCATCCAACCCATCTATTTTTGTTATAATATACGACTTATCAATAAACTAGACGATTGGTAATTAATGTGCTGAATCACTATCTCTTCTGTCCTGCATAAATCAGTAAAGTCATCATAAATTCACGCTATATAGATCACTGGAGAGAGACACCATAGAGAAATATTATTCTAGTGTTATATCTATCTATCTATCTATCTCTATCTATCTATCTATCTATCTATCTATCTATCTATCTATCTATCTATCTATATATATATATATATATATATATATATATATATATATATATATATATATATATATATTGATGAAAGTGGAAAAAGAAGTCAACTTGTCACAATGTACCAACAAATATATATATATATTGTAAACGACGTAGCAATTAGACATTCTCTCCTGGTAAACTGTACAAAACTACTTGTATCACCGCTGATTCTTCTTACTTTACCCTCTGGCACCTCCTTCATCTCATAGTCATGAACTGTTCCGTACCAGAGACTCAAAAAAACATGACATATATTGACAACGAGTTTGAACATGAATAGAAAGAAAAGACAGTATAGATTCAATATCTAGATTAAAGTGATACTCAGCTAAACCAGATTCGTTGAGTCAATAAGGTAATATTTTTTTTTATATACATTTAAGCTTCAGTTCCAAGTTAAAATCCTAAAATCTTTTCCAGAAATATTTGCTTTCATTATGAAATATATCCCCACAATTTTTCTATTGCAAAATATATCTTTAAATGTTTAAAACTTCTTATATGTGGCAATCACCTGAATCCGTTTAATGTCGGACCAAACTCATGTTAGTCACGGGACAATAACAAATATTAATTCACCAATGTGGTAGACTTGTAAAAAATTCTTGTAGGTAAATATCCATGATAATTCAATAGATAGTGCAAATGAATCATATGATGATTATCGTAAGTTATACATTTTACATTAACGTTAACCTTCAGCATAAATATGATCAATTTAATAGTCTACATAGTAGTAATACTAATATGGAGTTCTCTCTTAATTAGTCCATAGGAAACACAGAGACATCATTTTCATGAAGAATGACGAAATGTCCTCTTTATTGAAATCTTGATTATTACGAAAATAAATAGTTTGATTGCAAAATAATTTCGAGTTTATTCGAAGGTGATTCCTGCAGCACGTTGTTCCTCTGCGATGCGCAGGAGTTCGGCCACATGAGCAGGAGCTGGAGGAGCTACGGGAAGGTGGACACCCTGGGGTTGGAAGCCGAACTCGTTGGCTACATAGCGGACCTCGATGACGTTGCCAAATTCGTCAGGGTAGCTATAAGAGAAGGCGCAAACAATAATAATAGTAAGAGTGCAAAGGGACTTCTGTGGCTATTCATTATCATTTAGGGTTAATATGAAGTAGAGATTCTAGCATTTTACCTGAAGACTCCCTCAGCATTGCTCTGCCCAGCACCACCTGCGGCGGCCTTCTGAATGAATCTGATTCCATTACCGGCCTCGAAGTCGCTGGCAGATGCACCGGCGACGGGTTCCTGACGAGTCTCAGCGATAATGGGGATGTGGACCTGCTCCTCGCTGGAATCAAAGTCGGCTGAAGCGATGGACACGAGTGCGATCAGGATCATCTGTACGGATGGCAGTCAAGAATATGTTTTAAATAAATATCATCGGAAATCAAATTTCTAAGTAAGGATCCTTAATCATAAAGACACAAACACAATAGGTAAAACTTAAGCACATATATCGGTATGTGTGCATATTGATGTGTGTCTGTGGGCATATTTGTGTGTGTGGAAGAGCATTTACCTAGTTGTATTTACCTAGTTGCATTATACGGGATGGGTAGCTGTGTGTGTAAGTGTTTGTGTTTGCGCGCGCGTGTGTGTGTGTGTGTGTGTGTGTGTGTGTGTGTGTGTGTGCGTGTGCGTGTGCGTGTGTGTGTGTGTGTGTGTGTGTGTGTGTGTGTGTGTGTGTGTGTGTGCGCGCGCGTGCGGGTGCGTGTGTGTGTGTGTGTGTGTGTGTGTGTGTGTGTGTGTGTGTGTGTGTGTGTGTGTGTGTGTGTGTGTGTGTGTGTGTGTGTGTGTGTGTGTGTGTGTTTCTACGTTTCTGGCATAAAAACTTTACTAAATAGGCTTATGATATTACAAATAATAAAGGTGAAGAAGCAGTAAAAGATTAACCTGTCGAAGACCATATTTGACCAAACTATGAACATATTTGTCTGGCGTTTATCAGAATAAAAGCAGTGTATGTGCCAAAAAAGGCCCACAAAGAAGTTCATTGATATTAGTCTATACATCTTTTAACCTCTCTTGATCCAAAAGTTCGGATCTAAGCTGAATAAAACTGCCTAGCACTATGTCAAGATCTCTAGATATACCCTGAATAAACTAGGAATCCCCGAAAAAAGCAGATCAAATATAAGCTGAGCTTATGGGGTAGCTAAGCGCGTATAGTAAAGAAATGTTAATGATTTAGAAGCTAGATTTGGTCTTCCACAATTATTGGTCCCTTGGGAAGGTGTGTTGAGATGAACATTTCAGAAACCTGATCAATGATCCTGATCACAACTTCTGGCATAACAAGTTAGTGGACTAACAGTAATAAACGAATAATACACATGACTCTTACAAACTTCATGTTGGCGATGTAGAGGAAGCTGCAGGAATGCATGTTAGATCTGGCAGGACGCGGTCTTTTATAGTTAGCGTGTGAGTGAATGAAGGGAGGGCAGGGGGGTTGAGGGATTTCGACTATGTCGTCTCCATGTCTGGCAAGGAAACTTGTTCTCCTTGATTTAAATCTACTTGTAAGAAATAATGTGAATTCGAATTTCTTGATGCATTTTTCATATTGGTACTCTTATTTTCAAAGAATATAAGAATCTATGCCATTTGTACATGCTGACATACTTAGCAAGAGGCTAGATTCAGATCTAGGTGAACAAGTTGGTCTCCAAGACTGTATGGTCTAAACCCCTTCTCTCCCTTCCCCTCATTCATTGTCCCGGGAACTATGAAAGACCACGGTCATCAAGTTTCCCCATGTATTCCTTTAGCTCGACCCACATCACCAATATGAAGTTCGTGAGTATCCTGGGTACATACATTTGTTGAGATTTGTCCGATACCAGAATCTTTTACAGCCTAATAATAGCTGAGCCTGTGAATAACATTATGGAAACCTTTTACTAAATTCAAACAAACCTTTATTTCTACATACTTAACGTGTCATCATACTGTGAAACACACACACACACACACACACACACACACACACACACACACACACACACACACACACACACACACACACACACACACACACACACACACACACACACACACACACACACACACACACACACACACACACACACACACACACACACACACACACACACACACACACACACACACAAAGGATTACAAAGGCGGAGCATGCCGACAGGAGACCTTTTGATCCATATCTAGGTCGGATGCGAAAAAAAAAAATCATATTAATAATAAAATAATAAATAAAAACTATGATAATGTAAATAACAAATAAAATACATAAATAAATGCATAGGTATAGTTAAATAATAAACAAGCAGGTAAATAGTAAATAATAATTAATTGACATATAACTAATAATAAATAAAAATCAGACAGACAAATGATAACAAAACAAAAACAAATAATATAAGATAAATTATAATCATTACAGCATCTTACTTAGGTATTTATCTAAATGATTCTTAAAGCTTTGAACTGAACTACATTGCACTACCTGTGCAGGAAGTTTATTCCATTCATTAACTACACGGTTGGCAAAGTTGTTTCTACCTACTTCCAAATTGAATCTATTTCCGGAGAGTTTAAGACCATTGTTTCTTGTCTGATTCTCATTCAATGTAAAAATTTGGTCACTTTTGATGTTGTCAATTCCCTTTAGAATTTTAAAGACCTGTATCAAGTCACCTCTGAGTCTACGCTTTTTTTTTTTAGGGAAAACAGATTCATATGTTTTAGTCGATTTTCGTATGATTTATTTTTTATATTTGGAATCAGTTTTGTGGCTCGCCGTTGTACTCTTTCCAATCTGTCAATGTCTTTAATGAGATTCGGTGACCATACGGAAACAGCATATTCCAAATGTGGACGAACTAACGATTTATATAGCTTGTTAATGAGTGATGGACTTTTGAAATCAAAAGATCGCGCAATCAGTCCTAGAATCTTATTTGCTTTCTCAGAGGCTGAAATACACTGCTTGGATGATTTGAGGTCGTTACTGATAATTACGCCGAGATCTTTTTCACTATCCACACACACACACACACACACACGCACACACACACACACACACACACACACACACACACACACACACACACACACACACACACACACACACACACACACACACACACACACACACACACACACACACACACACACACACACGCACGCACGCACACACACACACACACACACACACACACACACACACACACACACACACACACACTCACACACACACACACACACACACACACAAACACACACACACACACACACACACACACACACACACACACACACACACACACACACACACACACACACACACGCACACATAAACTCACAAACACACACACACACTCGTAAAATACAATATATGAACAACACTTCCACTCGTAATCAACCATTTGTAGATAATTTCATGTATGTTCAGATTTTCTGATGTTCATTTGAAAATGTTCCCTCCCTTCTTCAAGTTGATTTTTGTGACTGCGCTTCTGGCTTTTGCCACCGCCGACTTTGATTCTCGAGAGGAGCCCGTCCACATCCCTATGGTAGCCGAAACCCGACAGGAACCCGTCGCTGGCGCCTCTGCAAGCGACTTAGAGGCTGCTAACGGAATTAGATTCATACAAAAGGCTGACGCAGGTGGCGCTGGGCAGAGCAACGCTGAGGGAGTCTTCAGGTGAGACTTTGAAATTTACTTGATATTAACCGCATATACTGAAGAACAATTAACGCATTTCTGTTATTGCATCAAACGCATTTTTCTTGATTTGTTGGCAGCTACCCTGACGAATTTGGCAACGTGATTGAGGTCCGTTACATCACCAATGAATATGTTTTCCAACCTCAGGGTGCTCATTTGCCTGTGGCTCCTCCAGCTCCTGCTCATGTGGCCGAATTACTGCGAATCGCAGAGGAACAGCGTGCTCCAGGAATCACCTTCCAATAAATTCGACAAATCTTTTTAGCTAGCCTATTTATTATTGTTGTATTTCTTTAAATCACAGTAAAACATATATTTGTTTATTTCTTGTGTTGATTTATCCAACCATATGCCCTTTACAAAGCTATGGTCATTTTGATATTATACTCGTTCAAAGAACACAGTATAATGCGTTGCAAAGAAATATCACTATTGATCATAGTTTTTCATCTTCACATATTAGCCTGACTGAAACAATTTTAATCATCTGTAACTCCTTTTTATGTGTTGGACTTCACAGCACGTTGATTTTAAAAGTGATTTTGCTCACTTTGTCAATCAGCACCTGTAATATCCTTAGTTTGCTAATATACTGGTCATGACATAAACACATGTGAAGTACTCCTTGTCTTTTCTCTCAGGCACAGGTAAAAACTTTGTGCATCTCAATGTTTTATAGAAGAAATATTTCCATTACATGGCCAAAGTCATGGTAGGTATTTGAAGCTCCCCATAAACCATGCATGTAATTATTTCATAGAAAAAAAATAATGTTTAATTTTTGAAGATATTCTTAGTGGTCCTGGTATGTACTGTTTCAAAGAAAACAGACTAATTTCTATAATACGTTCCTATTTATAGCAGACTGTAAATTATATTGAGTAAATTAGAATACATACCGGGGTGAAATAAATGCCGCAGTGGAAATGATAGGGCACAAGCACCTATCCTCTTGAATTGCGGCACAGTGTATTTGCACTAATTGAATCCAATCTGTAAGATCCAACATTAGATCCCCATAGATTATTCATTGCAAGTATAAATAGAAGAATAAGAACTGTAACTATAAATCGCAAAATATATCATTAGGATATGTAATACAGCATAATTTTAGGAAAGGTCATATGGTAGTAATGACTAGTTGGACTTATGGCCGACAGATATCACTCTCGCGGATGGGAGCTCAAAACTCACACATGCCCCGATCTATGGGTATAATGTTATCTTACTTATGCAATGAACTGAGAAGACGAAAAATATCGGGTTTGTTAAAACATTTCTGAATGACAAATGTAAATTACCTAATAAAAATACAAACATACAAAAGGGTATCTTAGATTACCCTCTGCCAACTCCTTTATCTCACAGTCATGAATCGGTCCGTACCAGAGACTCAAAAAACATAACATTTATTGGCAATGAGGTTGCTTATGAATAGAATAAAAAGACATTATAGATTTGGTATTTGGATTCAAGTGATATTCAATTAAATCAGATTTTTTTAGTCAATGAGGTAACAATAATGTTGTTATGTATTTAAGCTTCAGTTCCAGGTTAAAAGCTTAAAATCTTTTCCAGAAATATTTGCTTTCATGATGAAACATATACCCATAGTTTTTCTATTTAAAAAAGTATATATTTATATCTTCCGTTTAAAACTTCTTATTTGTGGTAGTCGCCAGAATTTTAGAGTCAGACCAAATTAATTTTAGTCACGAGACAATAACAAAGATTCAATTACCAATGTGGTAGGTTTGTAAAAATACCTTGTTGGTAAATACCGATGATAATTCAGTAGATAGTGCAAATGAATCATAAGTTATATATTGTATATTAACCCTAATCTTCAGCATAAGTACTGTTAATTCAATAGTCTACATAGTACTAATACTAATATGGAGTTCTCTCTTAATTAGTCCATAGGAAACACAGAGACATAATTTTTCATGAAGAATGACGAAATGTCCTCTTTATTGAAATCTTAATTATTACGAAAATAAATAGTTTGATTACAAAGATATTATCGAGTTTATTCGAAGGTGATTCCTGCAGCACGTTGTTCCTCTGCGATGCGCAGGAGTTCGGCCACATGAGCAGGAGCTGGAGGAGCCACGGGAAGATGGACACCCTGGGGTTGGAAGCCGAACTCGTTGGCTACATAGCGGACCTCGATCACGTTGCCAAATTCGTCAGGGTAGCTATAAGAGAGAGCGCAAAAACTTTTAATAGTAAGAGTGCAAAGGGACTTCTGTGGCTATTCATTATCATTTAGGGTTAATATGAAGTAGAGATTCTAGCATTTTACCTGAAGACTCCCTCAGCATTGCTCTGCCCAGCACCACCTGCGGCGGCCTTCTGAATGAATCTGATTCCATTACCGGCCTCGAAGTCGCTGGCAGATGCACCGGCGACGGGTTCCTGACGAGTCTCAGCGATAATGGGGATGTGGACCTTCTCCTCGCTGGAATCAAAGTCAGCTGAAGCGATGGACACGAGTGCGATCAGGATCATCTGTGCGGATGACGGTGAAGAATATAATTTAAATGAACATTATCGTAATTGGAATTTGTAAGGGAGGATCTGACACAAACACTATCTATAAAACTTGGAATTATGTAAAGGGTAAACATAAGCACATATATTGCTCATGGGTCTGTGGGCATATTTGTGCCTGTATGCATGTGTGAATGTGTGTGCGTGTGTGTGTGTATGCGTGTGTGTGTGTGTATGTGTGTGTGTGTGTGTATGTGTGTGTGCGTGTGCGTTTCTGGAATAGACCCATTACTAATTAAGCTGGTGATATTACAAACAATAAAGGTAAAGAAGCAGTAAATGATCAACCTAACCTATCCTTAACCATATTTGACCAAAATAGGATCATATTTTCTGGCGTTTGTCAGAACAAAAGCAGTATATGTGCCAAAAAAGGCCCACAAAGAAGTTAATCGATTTTAGTTTATATATCTTTTAACCTTTTGTGACACAAAAGTTCAGACCTAAGCTGAATTAAACAGTCTAGCACTATGTCAAGATCTCTAAATGTACCCTGAATAACCTAGGAACCCTCCCCAAAAAAGAGGTAAAGTATAAGCTGAGCTTACGGTGTAGCTAAGCTCGTATAGTAAAGAAATAGTGATTTAGAAGATAGTTTTGGTCTTCCACAATTATTGGTCCCTTAGGAAGGTGTGTTGAGATGCACATTACAGAAACCTAATTAATTAACTTGATCACAGCTTCTGAAACAACAAGTTATTGGACTAACAGTAACAAACGAATAAATACACAAGACCCTCACAAACTTCATGTTGGCGATGTAGAGGAAGCTGCAGGAATGCATGGGAGATCTGGCAGGACACGGTCTTTTATAGTGAGCGTGTGAGTGAATGAAGGGAGGGCAGAGGAGTTAAGGGATTTCGACTACGTCGTCTCCATGTGTGGCAAGGAAACTTGTTCTCCTTGATTTAAATCTACTCGTAAGAAATAAGCTGAATTCGAATTTCTTGATGTATTTTTCATATTGGTATTCTTATTTTCAAAGAATATAAGAATCTATGCCATTTGTACATGTTGACATACTTAGTAAGAGGGTAGATTCAGATCTAGGTGAACAAGTTGGTCTTCAAGACTGTATGGTCGAAACCCCTTCTCTCTCCTCTCGTTCATTCTCCCGGGAACCCTAAAAAACCGCGGTCACTAACTTTCCCCATTTTTTCCTTCAGGTTCCCCTACATCACCAATATGAATCTCGTGAGTATCCTGGATACATACATTTGTTGAGGTTTGTCCCATACTAGATTCTTTTGCAACCTAATAGCTGATTCTGCGAATAACATTGTGGAAAGTTTTTACGAAATGCAAACAAACATCTATTTCTATAAACTTAACATGCCATCATACTGGAAAACAAAACCTGTTTGTATTGCGTTATATTCTAATCAACGAACATGTTTATACTGTGTAGTCATCTATCGCTTAACTTGATACTCATTTACCATAATTATTGGGCGGGATGTCAGCGAACCACTGAGTACGGAATCTTCTGCAAACTCAATACATCATAGCTCCTCTCTTTTGTACTTTAAGTATTTTTTCAATATGCATATGGTAAGTCCTTATATATTGCAATTAGAACTTCATTATTTTATATTTTTTAAAACCTACTAAGTATATATGGAAATTGTACCACAACTAACTCGCTTTAATCATTCATTTACTATTTCTCTAAGGGTCTCATTCAAATTGACCCTTGAGTTATTCGTGTGGCCTCTGTATCGCTGACATGAAATTCTGTAGGGTCTAGAGAGATGTATCTTACTGTTAGAGTATATAGGTCTTACCTTAAATGCAACTAACCAAAGTCTATGTATCCTACGATTAATTCATAATTTCATTATTGAGTCACAAATCAAAGTAGACTAAATCTGCATTAAGAGGCCTGTGAAAGTTTGACAGAAATGAATTTTTAACGTGAGTCCGGTATATCGGAGAAATGTGTTCACTTGTTACATCATTAAAACTTTCTCGTGTACACATATACAAATAATCTCTTATTATCTATTTACATATTAGTAAAATAGTTCTAATTAACTGGAGGTTTTTGTAATCTAAAGCAAACACACACACACAAACACAAACACACACACACACACACACACACACACACACACACACACACACACACACACACACACACACACACACACACACACACACACACACACACACACACACACACACACACACACACACACACACACACACACACACACACACACACACACACACACACACACACACACACACACACACACACACACACACACACACACGTACAATACATTATATGAAGAATGCTTCCACTCGTACTCAACCATGTATGTTTAGATTTTCTGATGTTTATTGGAAAATCTTCCCTGATTTCCAGGCTGTTTTTCGTGTTTGCGCTTCTGGCTTTCGCCATCGCCGACTTTGATTCCCAAGAGGAGCCCGTTCACATCCCTATAGTAGCCGAAACTTGCCAGGAGCCCGTCGCTGGCGCCTCTGCCAGCGACTTTGAGGCTGCTAACGGAATTAGATTCATACTAAAGCCTGCCGGAGGTGGCGTTGGGCAGAGTAACGCTGCGGGAATCTTCAGGTGAGACGTTGAAAATTACTTGATAGTAACCGCGTATACTCAAGTACAAATAACGCATTTCTATTATTGCATCTAATACATTTTTCTTGATGTGTCGGCAGCTACTCTGACGAATTCGGAAACGTGCTCGAGGTCCGCTACATTGCCAATGAATATGGTTTCCAACCTCAGGGTGTTCATCTGCATGTGGCTCCTTCCAGCTCCTGCTCATGTGGCCGAATTACTGCACATCGCAGAGAAACAGCGTGCTGCAGGAATCACCTTCGAATAGATTCGACAAATCTTTTTAGCTAGCCTATTTATTGTTGTTATATTTCTTGAAATCACAGTAAAACATATGTTTACTTATACAGTGGAACCCCGCCATTCGTCCATCTCTCTATTCGTACAACTCTTTATTCGTCAAACTTGTTCAAGGTAAAATTCAACTCGTTATTCGTACTTGCCCCGCAAAATCGGACAGCGTCACCTTGTTACTGGTCGCGCCATGCGATCTTTCAGCTTAGTCTCGTGGTAGCTTCCGTAAACTACACATCATCCACTGAAGCTTCGTGAAACTTTGTGCTACTTTATTGCTATTTTTTTTAACTTTATTATAAAATAGTGCAGCCATGGGTTCAAAAAAGATTAGTGATTCAACCAAGCCTAAAAGGAAAGCAGTGAGAACGACAATTGAATTGAAAAAAGAACTCTGCGAATTTTGAAAGTGGAACTCGTATCTCTGACCAGGCAACTCTGTATGGCATGGCGTAATCAACCATATCGTCTATACTGAAAAATAAAGACATAATAAAAGAGGCTAATGTGGCAAAAGGAGTGACCGTTCTTGCTGTGAACAGGTCACCTATAATTGAACAAATGGAAAAACTTTTGTTAATTTGGATAACGAAAAACAAGTTGGTGGTGACAGCATTTCTGAAACAAAAATTTGTGAAAAAGTAAAGCGGTTGTATGATGACTTTAAGCGAGACAGATCTGGAATCAGTGCAGAAAGTGATGAATAGCAAGTAGGGGTTGGTTTGATCGATTTAAGAAACGAAGTGGCATTCACAGTGTTGTTAGGTGTGGGGAGGCTGGCAGTGTAAACAAAGATGCTGCGGAAAAGTTTGTTGGGGAATTAAAAACTTTGTAGAGCGTAAGGGATTTACTCCTCACAAAATTTTTAATTGTGATGAAACTAGCCTCTTCTGGAAGAAGATGCCTAAGAGGACCTACATCACAAAAGAGGAGAAATCATTGCCAGGACACTAGCCTATGAAAGACAGGCTTACACTCTTGTTGTGTGATAATGCTAGTGGGGACCTCAAAATTAAACCTTTGCTTGTCTACCACCCAGAAAACCCAAGAGCGTTTGAGAAAAATAATGTTATAAAAAGTAAACTCAATGTAATGTGGAGGGCTAATAGTAAGGCTTGGGTAACAAGGCAGTTCTTCACCGAGTGGATATATGAAATATTTGCCCCGAGTGTAAAAAAATATCTAGAGCAGAAAAACTTACCACTCAAGGCCCTTCTAGTAATGGACAATGCTCCTGTTCATCCTCCAGGCATAGAAGAAGATCTGGTGGGTGAATACAGCTTCATCCAAGTGAGTTTTTTTTTCCCTAATACCACTCCTGTAATCCACCCCATGGATCAGCAGGTCATTTCAAACTTCAAAAAGCTTTACACAAAACCACTTTTTCAAAGGTGCTTTGAAGTGACCTCTGACACAGAACTAACCCTCAGGGACTCTTGGAAGAACCATTTCAATATCCTTCATTGTTTGAAGATAATAGACAAAGCCTGGGGGGGAAGTTTCTTTCAGGACACTGAACTCTGTATGGAAGAATCTGTGGCAAGACTGAGTGGCAGCCAGATACTTTGAAGGCTTTTATACGGAGCCTGTAGTGGTGGATGATATTTTGTTCCTGGGGAAGTCCATGGGATTGGATGTAGACAGTGATGATGTGGAGGAGTTGGTCGAATACCATAGAAATGAGCTGGCAACTGAAGAACTCTAAGAACTGCACATGGAGCAGCAAGAAGAAGAGGTTGAAGAACTTTCTTCTTCAGAGAAGGAAAGTAGTAAGAGAAGCATTTCCAAGGCAGAAATTTGCTTAATAACAATGTTATGGACCATTTTAGAGAAATTCTGAGAAATCGTCAAAGGCAGACAGCATTGGACAGGTTTTTAAAGAAAGAATCCCAAGATTCTTATAGTGCAAAAAGACAGAAAAAAGAAAGAACACCAGAAAGAGAGAAAACACATGAAGGGATGTTACCTGATGTTTATATGGAAATTGACTCCCCTTCCAAACAGTAACATCAACATCCCTCCTCCTCCTCTACACCTTCCATTTATGCCATCAGCTTACCTCAGTACAGGTAAAGTCCAGTTAATTTTTTTTCTATTTCATGTACTGTACAGTACTGTATATTTATTGTTTTTCATAGTTTTTATGTATTTTATGCTTAAAATATTATTTCAATAAGCAATAATATGTGGTTCTGGAACGGATTAATCCAACTTACATTATATCTTATGGGAAAAAATGAATCGCCATTCGAACAGCCTCCTGGAACGGATTGTGTACGAATAGCGAGGTTCCACTGTATCTTGTATTGACTTATCCATTCTAACATTATACCGGTCAAAAGAACACAGTATAATTCATTACAAAGAAATATCACTATTGTTCATAGTTATTCATCATCACATATTAGCCTGTCGTAGACAATTTGAATCACCTCTAACTCCTTTTGATGTGTTGTATTTCACAACAACGAATACCCATTCATTACCAGTGACTGCCATTTACCTCGGTTGGCCAAGCTCTTAGGGCAACTTATAACAGATCCTTTGTCTTCTGTTATAAGATCCTCTCATTGATTTTAAAAGGGACTTTTCTCATTCTCCTTTGTAAATCAGCACCTGTAATATCCTTAGTGTACTGATATACTGATGTCATCTCACTCTGGTCATGACAAACACACGTGAGGTAGTCACTGCCTTTTCTTTCAGGTACAGATACAAACTTTGTGCATCTCAATATTTTACAGCAGAAACATTTCCCATTACGTGGTCATATTCATAGTAGATATTTAAAGTTCCCCTCTTGCTCTATCAATGCCGCATAAATCATGAATGTAATTAATTCATTTTTCTTAATATTCTCAGTGGTCATTGCATTTGCTGCTTCTAAGTAAACAGACTAATTTTTAGAGTACGTTTCTATTCATAGCAGACTGTAAATTAATTTTAGTAAATTAGATTATATACCGGGGTGAAATGAATGCCGAAGGGAAAATGATAGGCCACAATCACCTATCCTCTTGAAATGCGGCAAAGTGTAACTGCACTAATTGAATCCAATCAGAAAGATCCAACATCAGATACCCTAGATTATTCATTGTAAGCATAAATAGAAGAATAAGAATTGTACCTAGAAGTCGCAAAATATATAATTAGGATATGTAATAAAGCATAAGTTTAGTAAAGGTTACACGTTAAAAATGAATAGGAAAGGTCACAATGGATAATCAATTTGATTATTAGAAGGTATCTGTAACTTGGGAATGGTAACCAGATATTAAGACATTGTAATTGTATTGTTTGATAGTAATTTATGATTTCAGAACTTCTGGCATAATTAACTATACTGCAAAAGTCCAGCCACCTAACCAAAACAATCATACACTGCAATTCAAACTTTTTGACAGACTCTACACCAACCATGAACATTTGATGTGGCACATAACATCAGACCTGGCCACTCAAGCTATTTCTGCACTCCATCCGACCCACACTCTCATATATGAGAAGCCATGCTTTATTTGTATACTTCTACCAATCGCTGTTGGTTTTAACTGGTTGTCAAATATTGTATAGCAACTTTAGATACCTCTACACAGCATTTGTTTACTACTTTCAAAGTCGTATGCCCAGGGAAAAGAGGGGTAAATTGGCAATGGTTATGCTCTAATATCAATAAACACACTGGTCGGCTAAGAGATATTATGACTGGATTGTCTGTGTACATGTCATTATGCATGTTTTGTTCTTATTTCCATTAATTTTCTAACAGCTAAGTATTTCACACGCAAAAAGTAAATTTAATCTACACGCCGTGAATACACGTATACACCACACTTAAAATGCGACTCCCACAAATGCAAACATCAAATGAAGCTTTTCCTTTTTTAAATTTACTTTCCGACTTTCTCATAAACTATATCTTCCTATGTATAAGGGGTTGGGAGAGACAGTGTATGTGTATGTGCGTGTGTGTGTGTATGTGTGTGCGTGTCTGTGTATGTGTGCAGTGGTTAGAGTCCTTGGTGACGGTATTAGATCTGACCCTATCAATGTGTGCACCGGTGTGCGACAGGGCTGTGTCATTGCTCTTGTAATTTTTAACCTGTACCTCGCAGCTGTTATGATCGCTGCTGCACAAGGCATCAGCCCAGAGGACGGTGTGCCACTTTCTTATCGATTGGACGGCAACCTCTTCAACCTACGACGACTGAAAGCGCCCACAAAAACTACTAGGGATTGCGTAGTTGAGCTCTAGTATGGGGATGATGCCGCAATTGTGGGATGCACTTCTGATGGCCTTCAGCGCAATCTCCAAGAACTGGAACAAACCTACACATGCGCGGGCCTTGTAATTAGCACCGACAAAACCGAAGCGATGACCACTTTGCAGCCCAATATTGAACCCGCCACCTTCAAAGTGTACAAAACATTGATAAAAAATGTGAATAGTTTTAAATACTTGGGTTCAATTATCAACATTAAAGATAATATGACAGATGAAATACATCGTAGAATCAGCCTTGTCTCGACCTCTTTCGGAAAACTCTCAGGGAGAGTGTTTCTTTGTAGGGACCTCACTGTACGCACAAAGATCGCAGTTTACAAATCAATCTGTCTCTCAATTCTGCTCTACTTAAGTGAAACCTGGGTCCCTTACCGAGGGCACATCAAGACGCTAGAGAGGTTCCACATAAGCTGCCTGCAGAAGATTCTTGGCCTTAAGTGGTGGCACCGCATACCTCACACGGAGATACGAATGAGGGCGGGTGTAGATTCTCTTGAAGCTATGATCGTGTGCGGAAACAGCTCAGAGGGATTGTACACGTGTCAAGAATGCCGGAAAATAGACTCCCAAGGCAGATTTTATATGGAGAACTCGCAGAAGGACGACGATCAGTGGGTGGGCAGCGCAAACGGTACAAAGACTGCTTGAAGGCTAACTTGAAAAAGTGTGGCATCCAACCTATGCAACTAGAAACACTAACTGAAGACAGAGATAAGTGGAAGGCGACCTGCCAGGCGGGAATGACCTCATTCAACCAAAATTATGACAGAGTGGCTGAAGAAAGACGAGCTAGGCGCCATCGTCCAGCTCTTCCAGGTGGAGAGTACGTGTGTGACATCTGTGGACGTGTATGTGCCACCCGCATTGGACTCGTCAGCCACCGCAAGACCCATCAACGCTAAATTTCTTTCATCTTTCAACTCCTTCGCATGGAGTGACGTCATCGTCGAAATCGACGGACAGCTTTAAGCAAGTAAGCATGTATGTATGTATGTATGTATGTATGTATGTATGTATGTATGTATGTATGTATGTATGTATGTATGTATGTATGTATGTATGTATGTATGTATGTATGTATGTATGTATGTATGTATGTATGTATGTATGTATGTATGTATGTATTGTTACGAATCTCGCTCACCTATCTGACTTGCAATAGATTAAGTATGTGAAATGAGTTCCCAAGACCCCATGTCTTTGGGATAACTCAAATAGAAATTGTAAAGTTGTCAGACTCGTAACACATAGTAAGAGTGAATGGGTGACTGAGTTCCCAAGACCCCATGTCTTTGGGAAAACTCCAATAGAAATTACAAGGTCGCCACTTGATTTTATTAAAATCAAGAAAATCAAGAAAAATGAAACGCACAGAATAACGTTTAACACTATTCATTAAAACTCAACAGGATTACATGAAGGATTACAATCACTAAACTTCAAGTGTGTAAATAAGTTTACATTCAAATGAGTAAATATATTTCAAAACAGAAGATTCCCGCTCGAAAACTTTTAACGGGGGTGAAAGAAGATTAATTAATTAATTAATACTTTACCAACGAAAAACACTGTCTAAGTCACTACTATAAACATTTAACACCACTACATGAAGCACTAGTGGTGTTACTAGCTGAGTTAAAAGGTCTTATGACTAATACAGGGGGAGTACAGAGGACTTACTTCAGCCGAACCCCTCCGAGGCAACACCTTTACACTTTCCCCTCTACCCTCAAACTGAGACTGACACGCCCAAGGCGCTCTGATCTTTCTCTACAAAAATCCTCTGATTGGCCCATAGGAATTGCGTCTATGGTGGTTGAACCTCATTGGTCAATTAACTAAAAACGTTCTCCTTCGTTCTAGGCTGAGTGTTAGAACAAATACTCCATTGTATGGATGGACCTCCTTCCCACGCATCCTCAGTACTCGTCCTGTAATTTGATGCCCACGTTATCACGGGGCGCCGTTATCCAAAGTTATACTATCCCCACCTTACATATATGGGAATATATGTGACACCTCCCTCTTTAAGGTTAAAAAAAAAAATCTTGAAAAGATTTTTTTTTTTTTTTTTTTTGTTTACTTGAGGGAGAACATACTTACAATATCGACAGGCAATCGGCTACCACATTGTCTTCCCTCGTACATGACGAACATCTAAATGATACTCCTGCAAAAACAAACTCCATCTGGTTAAGCGGAGGTTCTTATCTTTAAACTTGTTAAGGTACTTCAAGGGATGGTGGTCTGTGAGAACCGTTACCTGGGCACCAACATGGACATGCACAACAAAATACTTAATTGCTAAGATCATTGATGGCATACCCTTTTCTTTGACACTCTTAGTTTAAGCACAACGGAATTATAAGTCTTTGTCCACTGGAACTTTGTTCCTTCCTCAATGATAGTCACTTATTGCGGGTTCACACGATACGGGGCTTGCTTGATGGGCGTCGCATCTTCCCGTCCACGTCATGCAGCGTCAGGTGGGTCCTCTCAGGGGCATCCCGAAAGCTCTCCTGGTATCGTCTCTGCAACTCCAGTAGGTCCATTCGCTGCTCAGCCGAAAGATGACCCAGCTGGCTCACCACCTGTGGCCACACCTCTGCATTCGCCTTCCACGTCATCTCAAAGGTGGGGAAGGTCGAGTCCTCGTCTTCCTCAGGCCCGATGGAGACGGCATGCACACTACCGCCAGACACACCCACATCACTCTTGTCCCTCTCCTGGTATGCTTTCCATACACCGAGATGACACAACTGCTGCTTCCGTCTCCTACCCTGAGTGACAACCACTTTGTTCAGTTCCCTCACTCGTTTTGTCACGTCGTATGGGTCACTGAACCTCGCTCCTCGTTTAAGCTCTCGCACTTTCGCCTTCACTCGCTCTTGAACACTCTGCCAACATGAGGTCAACCTACTTCTCACTGCCTCCACCGACTTCATCACTCTTGGATCACCTTTATGTCCTGCAAAGGAATTATCATGCCCTAATCGCATAACTCCTTCCCTGTAGACCTTCGGCAACACTATTTGTCGCCTATCAGACCATCCTGCGTCATCAGTAGGGCAGGTACTATCCACCCACTTGCGGAATAGTACTCCCGACTCCAAATAGTATTCCTTTGACAACTCACTCTCACTCACCACTCCTTCCTTCCGCTCTCTCAAATCGGAGCCAACTCTCTGTAAGCCACGGGGGATCATGGCCTCCACCTCCTTCTCTCCCATTCCCTGTAAGACACTGGGACCCCTTGTTTCTCCCTCCTTCTCTCCAATTCTTTGTGAGTCATTAGGACTCTTTTCTCCTTTCTTCTCACCCATTCTGTGTGAGTCGCTTAGACTCCATTTATCTCCTTTCTTCTCTACCTTTCTGTTTGAGTCACTTAGACTCCATTTCTCTCCTTTCTTCTCTCCCTTTCTGTGTGAGCCACTTAGACTCCACTTCTCTCCTTTCTTCTCTCCCTTTCTGTTTGAGTCACTTAGACTCCATTTCTCTCCTGTCTTCTCTCCCTTTCTGTGTGAGCCACTTAGACTCCACTTCTCTCCTTTCTTCTCTCCCTTTCTGTGTGAGCCACTTAGACTCCACTTCTCTCCTTTCTTCTCTCCCTTTCTGTGTGAGCCACTTAGACTCCACTTCTCTCCTTTCTTCTCTCCCTTTCTGTGTGAGTCACTTAGACTCCATTTATCTCCTTTCTTCTCTCCCTTTCTGTTTGAGTCACTTAGACTCCATTTCTCTCCTTTCTTCTCTCCCTTTCTGTGTGAGCCACTTAGACTCCACTTCTCTCCTTTCTTCTCTCCCTTTCTGTGTGAGTCACTTAGACTCCATTTCTCTCCTGTCTTCTCTCCCTTTTTGTATGAGTCGCTTAGACTCCATTTCTCTCCTTTCTTCTCTCCCTTTCTGTGTGAGTCGCTTAGACTCCATTTCTCTCCTTTCTTCTCTCCCTTAAACAGACGAGTCAGGTCAAACACTTCCGACTCGCTGCCTCGTTCCTCACGGAACAGGAACCTCAAGTCCACCTCTGTCTCGACTTGAGTATTTTCACTAGGGATTCTTCCCTCGGGATTCAGACTGTCCTTACACTTAGGATTTCCACAGCCTTCCCCTCTCGAGACCTTTATTGGCCTCACTTGGTCCTTAGACCCTTCTCTCTCTCTTCTCTCCCATGTAGGTGTGGGGCACATCTTCCCACCCACTAAGTCATTTCCTAGAATTACTTCAACTCCTTCCACTGGCAACTGATCTACTAGGCCTATCTTTGCCTGTCCCTCATATAGAGGTGATTCCATATCTACCTCTACCAGTGTCACCTTGGCTAGGCCTCCTAGGAAGCCTATAACCACTCTCCCTTTTGCTACAGGTTTTTCAACTAAGCTACTCAGCATTACTGATTGGAGAGCTCCTGAGTCTCTCAGAATGGTCACCCCTTTTCTCTTCTCTCCCTTTATAGTGACTGTTCCTTGAAAAAGGAACGGGTCATAACCTCTCAAGTGAGGTTTCATCTCATTCTTCTCCATGCCGTCTATGGCAACCTTACTCATGGTGGTCTCCTCCTCGTCCTCCCCCTCTCGGACTTTACTTTCTATGTGGGTGTCCCATCTATTTAATAATACTATGGGTTTAACCCCCTCTATTTCCCTTCTCCTGTGCCAACAATCCCTCGTCAGGTGGCCTATCCTTCCACAATAGCTACATGAAATTATCTGTGATGACTTAATATAGTCACCTTTCTTGACCTCTAGGGATTTTGTAGGTCCACCTGAGGAGGTTGATTGTGGGATCCTCGGCTGTTCCTCTCTCCCCCTTGGAGTAACTGAGAATTTCCCTGCAGTAGGTTTAAGTATTTCATATTTATCTGCTAATACAGCAGCCTCTTCCAACTTCGAGACTTCTTTCTCCTGAAGATACAATGACACCTCTTTAGGGATGGATCTCAGATACTCTTCCATTAACATTAACTCAGCTAGTTTCCTATAATCTCCATTTACGTTACGGGATCTTACCCATTGGTCCCATAACATTCTTTTCTCTCTACTAAATTCAACGTGTGAGATATTAGATTGCTTCCTCAGATTCCTAAATTTTACCCTATAAACTTCAGGCACTAATTCACAGGCTCGTAGGATGGCTGCTTTGATTTCATCGTAATCCTTTGTTTGTGAATCCTCTAAAGCACCATAAACTCTTAGCGGCTTGCCTCTGAGGCTTGTTCGCAACAATGCAGGCCAATACTGCTTCGGCCACTGATAATCTTCCGCTATTCCTTCAAACGTTCTAAAGTAAGTATCCACCTGTGATTCATCAAATTCAGGAAGCAATTTAGCGTTATGCACTACATCAAAGTTGAGCCTTCTATTCACGAATTGAGATTCTGATAGCACTCGTCTACTTTCTTGTAAGTTAACTTGAAGTCTAAGGTTTTCATTGTCTACTCTAGCCTTTTCAGTTTCCATCTTAACTCTCTCAGTTTCTTCCCTTTTTACTTCAGCTTCTATCTTAGCTCTCTCAGTTTCTTCCCTTTTTACTTCAGCTTCTATCTTAGCTCTCTCAGTTTCTTCCCTTTTTACTTCAGCTTCTATCTTAGCTATCTCTAACTTCAACCGTAATTCGCTTAATCGAGACTCAGTGTTTTGAGATTCACCCTTCTCCATTTCCTCTTCCACTTCTTCCTCTTCCTCACATTCTGAAGTGACAGACTCTCTATCTGCCCTTCCTTCATCTCTCATTGCCCCACTCTCATCTCGATTATGCACTATTTCTACAACAATTCTTATTAATTCAGTTTTATTTGCCTCATGTGCGTGCTCAACCCCTAGACTTTGTGCTATGAATCTTAAATCGTTAGCAGTAAGGTTCTGTATCTCCTTTTTAGTAGGTTGTTTGTGTACAAACTCCAATACCTCCTCTGTACTTGTCAACTTCATTTTCTCACACTATTGATCCTATTTAATACTAAATATTTTCGTTGGTAATTCTTTCACTTTACCGTTAAAATCCTGGCAGGGTCGCCAATTTATATGTTACGAATCTCGCTCACCTATCTGACTTGCAATAGATTAAGTATGTGAAATGAGTTCCCAAGACCCCATGTCTTTGGGATAACTCAAATAGAAATTGTAAAGTTGTCAGACTCGTAACACATAGTAAGAGTGAATGGGTGACTGAGTTCCCAAGACCCCATGTCTTTGGGAAAACTCCAATAGAAATTACAAGGTCGCCACTTGATTTTATTAAAATCAAGAAAATCAAGAAAAATGAAACGCACAGAATAACGTTTAACACTATTCATTAAAACTCAACAGGATTACATGAAGGATTACAATCACTAAACTTCAAGTGTGTAAATAAGTTTACATTCAAATGAGTAAATATATTTCAAAACAGAAGATTCCCGCTCGAAAACTTTTAACGGGGGTGAAAGAAGATTAATTAATTAATTAATACTTTACCAACGAAAAACACTGTCTAAGTCACTACTATAAACATTTAACACCACTACATGAAGCACTAGTGGTGTTACTAGCTGAGTTAAAAGGTCTTATGACTAATACAGGGGGAGTACAGAGGACTTACTTCAGCCGAACCCCTCCGAGGCAACACCTTTACACTTTCCCCTCTACCCTCAAACTGAGACTGACACGCCCAAGGCGCTCTGATCTTTCTCTACAAAAATCCTCTGATTGGCCCATAGGAATTGCGTCTATGGTGGTTGAACCTCATTGGTCAATTAACTAAAAACGTTCTCCTTCGTTCTAGGCTGAGTGTTAGAACAAATACTCCATTGTATGGATGGACCTCCTTCCCACGCATCCTCAGTACTCGTCCTGTAATTTGATGCCCACGTTATCACGGGGCGCCGTTATCCAAAGTTATACTATCCCCACCTTACATATATGGGAATATATGTGACAGTATGTATGTATGTATGTATGTATGTATGTATGTATGTATGTATGTATGAATATATGTGTGCATGCTTGTGCGTGTGTGTGTTTGTGTGCGCGCGCATATGTGTACGCATTTGTATGGGGGCATATGTTTCTTTTCGTGTTCGTGAGATAATATCTGTATGTTGTTGTGCGATTACGTGTGCGTATGTGTTTGTGTGAGTGTGTCTGTGTCTGTGTGTGATTCACCATGGTCTTAGATCACGTGTTGGAATTGTGATCGACAGTTATTAGCTTCCCGTATGAAAGCTCAGACCTCGTATGACCGATCTATAGGTAATACTGTGACCTTACACGCACATACACACCCAACTTCCCACCCACGAGAGTTGGAGTAACACCCCGTAGCAAAGCGATACTTTAATTATTTCAGCCCTGGGCGGAATTCGAACCCAGACCTTCGTAGTGGCAGGCGAGAACTCTAACCACAGCGCCACGAGGTGTGTGTGTGTGTGTGTGAGTGTGTGTGTGTGTGTGTGTGTGTGTGTGTGTGTGTGTGTATGTGTGTATGTGTATGTGTGTGTGTGTGTGTGTGTGTGTGTGTGTGTGTGTGTGTGTGTGTGTGTGTGTGTGTTTGTGTGTGTGTGTGTGTGTGTGTGTATGTGTGTGAGTATGTGTGTTTTGTTTGTGTGTGTGTGTTTGTGTGTGTGTGTGTGTGTGTGTGTGTGTGTGTGTGTGTGTGTGTGTGTGTGTGTGTGTGTGTGTGTGTGTGTGTGTGTGTGTGTTTGCAGATGTACAAGAATAATGTAGTGTACAGCAGTACACTGTTATATATAATTTATATACGTAAGATACCTTCACAGAGCCTCAGCCCACTACACCAACAGACACTTAAAAGCCTTGAAACCTGGAATCGAACTGATTCCTGATGATAGGAAAGATCACTAATCTACGACCCCAATTCCTGTTTGACACAAGGTTCAAGTACACCAGTTGGCAAGGGGTAAGGATCGGAAAAAGTCCCTTTCACGCTTTTCGTCATTGTAACTATGAGAGAAATTCGCTAGTAACAGTGACATCAATCCGATAATTTTATGACAGTCGCATGCAGGATATATATATATATATATATATATATATATATATATATATATATATATATATATATATATATATATATATGTATACATATGAATATTTAATTCCCTGTTGCCTTGGATGACTAGTTGGACTTGTGGCCCACAGATATCACTCTCACGGATGAGAGCTCAAAACTCTCGCTTGGCCCGATCTATACGTATAATGTTATCTTAAACATCAAATTAACTGAAAAGAGCAAAAATCTCTGTTTTGTTAAAACATTTCTGAATGACGAATGTGAATTACTTAATAAAAATCCAAACATACAAAAATGTATCTTACTTTACCCTCTGCCAACTCCTTTACCTCACAGTCATGAATCGGTCCGTGCCAGAGGCTCGAAAACATGACATTTATCGACAATGAGTTTGCTTATGAATAGAATAAAAAGACAGTATAGATTCAATATTTGGATTAAAGTGCTATTCAACAAAACCAAATTTGTTGAGTCAATGGGGCAATAATAATAATTTTGTTATTTATTTAATCTTCAGTTCCAGGTTAAAAGCCTAAAATATTTTTCAGAAATATTTGCTTTCATCTTGAAATATATCTCCACATTTTTTTCTATTACCAAAAATATATCTTTGTATTTTAAGTTTAAAACTTCTTATTTGTGGCAGACTAAATTAATTTTAGTCACGAAACAATAACAAAGATTACATCACCAATGTGGGAGACTTGTAAAAAAATTCTTATAGGTAAATATCCATGATAATTCAATAGATAGTGTAAATGAATCATATGATGATTATCGTAAGTTATACATTTTACATTAACGTTAATCTTCAGCATAAATATTATCAATTTAATGGTCTACATAGTACTAATACTCATATGGAGTTCTCTCTTAATTAGTCCATAGGAAAGACAGAGGCATAATTTTTCATGAAGAATGACGAAATGTCTTCTTTATTGAAATTTCAATTATTACGAAAATAAATAGCTTGATTACAAAAATATTATCGAGTTTATTCGAAGGTGATTCCTGCAGCACGTTGTTCCTCTGCGATGCGCAGGAGTTCGGCCACATGAGCAGGAGCTGGAGGAGCCA
>NC_134792.1:37354900-37364900 GCF_046742065.1 Oratosquilla oratoria | reverse complement strand
GTAAGCATAAATAGAAGAATAAAATTTGTAGCTAGAAGTCTTAAAATATGTTATTAGGATAGGAAATGTAGCATACATTTAGGAAAGGTCACATGGTGAAATGAATAGGAAAGGCCACAATGCATAATCAATTTGAAAATCACTAGGTATTTGTAATTTAGGAATGGTAAGGAGATATTAAGACATTGAAATAATATTGTTTTATGGTAATTTATGATTTCAGAACTTCTGACTATTAAGTAAAGTGCAAAAGTCCAGCCACCTAACGAAAAGAATCATACACTGCAATTCAAAGGAAATGTAGTTAAAGTTCCGTGCCTTTACAAGGATACTTCTTGACCGTTATGCACACACATGATCATAACTGTAATTCTGGCCGTCGCCCCCAATGACTTCAGTTATCGAGAGGAGTCCGTCCACATCCACATCTTAGCCGAAACGCGTCAGGAACTTATCGCTGGTGCCTTGACCCATGACTATGAAACGGGCATTCTAATTATATTTATACAAGAGGCAGTTGCAGTTAGTGCTGGACAGAACAACCTGAGGGAATTTTCAGGTGAGACACTGAAGAAGTTTCATCCTATATGGTGATCGACATCGATTCACAAAGTTCCTTTTTTCTCCTAATGAATTTTTCCTGTATTTTTACAGTCACCCTGACGAATTTGGCAATGTAATTAAGGTCCGCTATGTGACCAGCGAGTTTGAATTCCAGTCCTAGGGTGTCTCCTCCAGTTCCTGCTTATGAGGCAGAATTCATGCGCTCGTGGAAGGGTCTTCACAGGAATCACTTTCAAATAGGCTCAACATCATATTTGCATCCAACCCATCTATTTTTCGTTATAATATACGAATTCTTAATAAACTAGACATTTGCTAATTAATGTGCTGAATCACTATCTCTTCTGTCCTACATAAATCAGTGAAATCATCATAAATTCACGCTATATAGATCACTGGAGAGATACACCACAGAGAAATATTATTCTAGTGTTATATCTATCTATCTATCTCTCTATCTATCTATCCATATATATATATATCTATATATATATATATATATATATATATATATATATATATATATACACATATATATGCATTTATATATATATATATATATATATATATATATATTATAAATGACGTAACAATAAGACATTCTCTCCTGGTATATTGTACAAAACTACTTGTATCACCACTGATTCTTCTTAGTTTACCCTTTGGCAACTCCTTCATCTCACAGTCATGAATCGTTCCGTACCAGAGAATAATAATAATAAAAAAAAATGACATATATTGACAATGAGTTTGATCATGAATAGAATGAAAAGACAGTATAGATTCAATATCTAGATTAAAGTGATACTCAGCTAAACCAGATTCGTTGAGTCAGTGAGGTAAGAATGATTTTGTTATATGTTTAAGCTTCGGTTCCAGGTTAAAAGCCTGAAACTTTTTTTCCAGAAATATTTGCTTTCATTATGAAACATCTCCCCACAATTTTTGCTATTGTAAAATATATCTTTATATTATATGTTTAAAAGTCCTTATTTGTGGCAGTCACCTGAATCCGTTTAGTGTCGGACCAAATTCATTTTAGTTACGAGACAATAAGAAAGATTAATTCAACAATGTGGTAGACTTGTAGAAAATTCTTATAGGTAAATATCCATGATAATTCAATAGATAGTGCAAATGAATCATATGATGATTACCGTAAGTTATACATTTTACATTAACGTTAATCTTCAGCATAAATATTATCAATTTAATAGTCTACATAGTACTAATACTAATATGGAGTTCTCTCTTAATAAGTGCATAGGAAAGACAGAGACATAATTTTTCATGAAGAATGACGAAATGTCTTCTTTATTGAAATTTCAATTATTACAAAAATAAATAACTTGATTACAAAAACATTATCGAGTTTATTCGAAGGTGATTCCTGCAGCACGTTGTTCCTCTGCGATGCGCAGGAGTTCGGCCACATGAGCAGGAGCTGGAGGAGCCACGGGAAGGTGGACACCCTGGGGTTGGAAGCCGAACTCGTTGGCTACATAGCGGACCTCGATCACGTTGCCAAATTCGTCAGGGTAGCTATAAGAGAAGGCACAAAAGATAATAATAGTAAGAGTGCAAAGAGACTTCTGTGGCTATTCATTATCATTTAGGGTTAATTAGAAGTAGAGATTCTAGCATTTTACCTGAAGACTCCCTCAGCATTGCTCTGCCCAGCACCACCTGCGGCGGCCTTCTGAATGAATCTGATTCCATTAGCGGCCTCGAAGTCGCTGGCAGATGCACCGGCGACGGGTTCCTGACGAGTCTCAGCGATAATGGGGATGTGGACCTGCTCCTCGCTGGAATCAAAGTCGGCTGAAGCGATGGACACGAGTGCGATCAGGATCATCTGTACGGATGGCAGTCAAGAATATGGTTCAAATAAATATTATCGGAAGTCGAATTTCTAAGTGATGATCCTTAATCATAATGACACAAACACAATTGATAAAACTTGAAATTATGTAAAGGGATAAACTTAAGCACATATACCGGTATGTGTGCATATTGATGTGTGTCTGTGGGCATATTTGTGTGTGTGCAACTGTATTTACCTAGTTGTATTTACCTAGTTTTATTGTACGGGATGGGGAGCTGTGTGCGTGTGTGTGTGTGTGTGTGTGTGTGTGTGTGTGTGTGTGTGTGTGTGTGTGTGTGTGTGTGTGTGTGTGTGTGTGTGTGTGTGTGTGCGTGTGTGTGTGTGTGTGTGTGTGTTACTAAATAGACTGGTGACATTACAAACAATAAAGGTGAAGAAGCAGTAAAAGATTAACCCGTCAAAGACCATATTTGACCAATATACAAACATATTTGACTGGCGTTTGTCAGAACAAAAGCAGTGTGTGTGCCAAAAAGGCCCACAAAGAAGTTCATCAATATTAGTTTATACATCTTTCAACCACTCTTGATCCAAAAGTTTAGATATAAGCTGAATAAAACTGCCTAGCACTATGTTAAGATATCTAGATATACCTTGAATAAACTAGCAACCCCCGAAAAAAGCAGATCAAATATAAGCTGAGCTTATGGGGTAGCTTAGCGCGTGTAGTAAAGAAATGTTAATTTTTTAGAAGCTAGTTTTGGTCTTCCACAATTACTGGTCGCTTAGGAAGGTGTGTTGAGATGTACATTTCAGAAACCTGATCAATGACTCTGATCACAACTTCTAGCATAACAAGTTATTGGACTAACTGTGATAAACGAATAATACACAAGACTCTTACAAACTTCATGTTGGCGATGTAGAGGGAGCTGCAGGAATGCATGGGAGATCTGGCAGGACGCAGTCTTTTATAGTTAGCGTGTGAGTGAATGAAGGGAGGGCAGGGGAGTTGAGGGATTTCGACTATGTCGTCTCCATGTGTGGCAAGGAAACTTGTTCTCCTAGATTTAAATCTACTCGTGAGAAATAAGCTGAATTCGAATTTCTTGAGTCAGTTTTCAGATTTTTCATTTTTTTCTTATTTACAAGGTATATAAGAATCTATGCCACTTGTACTTGGCGACATACTTATCAAGAGACTAGATTCAGATCTAGGTGAACAAGTTGCTTTCCAAGACTGTATGGTCGAAACCCCTCTTTTTTCTCTCGTTCATTCTCCCGGGAACTGTAAAAAACCGTGGTCATCAAGTTTCCCCATGTATTCCTTTAGTTCCCCCTACATCACCAATATGAAGCTCGTGAGTATCCTGAATACATACATTTGTTGAGGTTTGTCCCATACCAGAATCTTTTACACCCTAATCATAGTTGAGTCTGTGATTAACTTTTTTGAAGACTTTTACGAATTGCAAACAAACATCTATTTCTGTAAACTTAACATGCCATCATACTGGAAAACAAAACCTTTTCGTATAACAAACATGTTTATACTATGTACTGATCTATTGCTTTACTTGATACTCATTTACCAGAATTATTAGGCGGGATGTTACCGGCCCATTGAGTTAGGAATCTCTTTGAAACTCAATACATTACAGCTCCTCTATTTTGTACTTTAAGTTTTTTCAATATGCATATAGCAAGTCATCAAATATTGCAATTAGAACTTCATATTTTTATATTTTTTAAACCCACTATGTATATATGGAAATTGTACCACAACTAACACGCTTCAATCATTCATTTACTATTTCTCAAAGGGTCTCATTCAAATTGATCCTTGAGTTATTCGTGTGGTATCTATATCATTGCAATGAAATTCTGTAGGGTCTAGAAAGATGTATCTTATCATTATCAAAGCATATAGGTCTTATCTTAAATGCAACCACGAAAAGTTTATGTATCCTACGACGATGTCATAATTTCATTATTGAGTCACAAATTAAAGTAGACTAAATCTGCATTAAGACACCTGTGAAAATTTGACACAAACGAATTTTAACGTACCTCCGGTTTATCGAAGAGATATGTTGACATATTACACAATTAAAATTTGTCGTATACATATATACAAATAATCTCTTATTATGTTTTTACATATCGGTAAAATAGTTCTAATTTATTGGATGCTTTCTGTAATCTAACGCACAAACACACTCACACACACATACATAAACACACACACACACACACACACACACACACACACACACACACACACACACACACACACACACACACACACACACACACACACACACACACACACACACACACACACACACACACACACACACACACACACACACACACACAAACACACACGTGCATACACGGACACACATACAAACACACACACACACACACACACACACACACACACACACACACACACACACACACACACACTTACACACACACACACTTACACACACACACACACACACACACACACACACACACACACACACACACACACACACACACACACACTTACACACACACACACACACACACACACACACACACACACACACACACACACACACACATACACACATATACACACATATACACACATACAAACATACACACACACACACACACACACACACACAAACACACACACACACACACACACACACACACACACACACACACACACACACACACACACATACACGCACAAACACACAAGCGCACGCACACACACACAAGCGCACGCACACACACACACACACACACACACACACACACACACACACACACACACACACACACACACACACACACACACACACACACACACACACACACACACGTACAATACAATATATGAAGAACACTTCCACTCGTAATCAACCATGTAGGTTTAGATTTTCTGATGTTCATTTGAAAATCTTCCCTCCATTCTTCAAGCTGAATTTCGTTACTGCGCTTCTGGCTTTCGCCACCGCCGACTTTGATTCCCGAGAGGAGCCCGTCCACATCCCTATAGTAGCCGAAACCCGACAAGAGCCCGTCGCTGGCGCCTCTGCAAGCGACTTTGAGTCTGCTAACGGAATTAGATTAATACAAAAGGCTGCCGCTGGTGGCGCTGGGCAAAGCAACGTTGAGGGAGTCTTCAGGTGAGACCTCGAAAATTATTTGATATCAACCTCGTATAGTGAGGAACAAATAATGCATTTCAGTTATTGCATCTAACACATTTTTCTTAGTTTGTCGGCAGCTACCCTGACGAATTTGGCAACGTGATCGAGGTCCATTACATCGCCAATGAATATGATTTCCAACCTCAGGGTGTTCATCTGCCTGTGGCTCCTCCAGCTCCTGCTCATATGCCCGAATTACTGCGCATCACCTTTGAATAAATTCGACAAATCTTTTTAGCTAGCCTGTTTATTGTTGTTATATTTCTTGAAATCACAGAAAAACGTATATTTGCTTATATCTTGTGTTGACTTATCCAATATAACTTTATACCGGTCCAAAGAACACAGTATAATTCATTATATAGAAACATCATTATTGGTTATTATTATTCATCTTCACATATTAGCCTGTTTGAAAAAAAATGAAACATCTGTAACTCCTTTTCATGTGTTGGACTTCACAATAACAAATACTAATTCATTACCAGTAACTGCCATTAACCCGATTGTCCGAGCTCTTAGGGCAATGGTAACTTTTAACAGATCCTTTTTTCTTCTGCCATAAGATCCCCTCATTGCTTTTAAAAGGAATTTGGCTCACTCTTCTTTGTTAATCAGCATCTGTAATATCCTTAGTGTACTGATATACTGATGTCATCTCACTCTGGTCAGGACATAAACACACGTGAAGTAGTCCCTGCCTTTTCTCTCAGGCACAGATACAAACTTTGTGCATCTCAAAGTTTTACAGCAGAAACATTTCCCATTACGTGGTCAAAGTCATAGTAGATATTTAAAGTTACCTTCTTGCTCTAACAATTCAGCATAAATCATGAATGTAATTATTTCATAGAAAAAAAAATAATGTTTCATATTTCTTGATATTCTTAGTGGTCCTGGCAAGTGCTTCTTCAAAGAAAAGACTAAATTTCAAAGCACGTTTCTATTGATAGCAGACTGTAAATTATATTAAGTAGATTAGAGAACATACTGGGGTAAAATGAATGCCGCAGGGGAAATGATAGTCCACAAATTCCTATCCTCTTGAAATGTGGCACAGTATAACTGCATTAATTGAATCCAATCAGTAAGATCCAATATCAGATCCTCTAGAGTCTAGATTATTCATTGTAAGCATAAATAGAAGAATAAAATTTGTAGCTAGAAGTCTTAGAATATGTTATTAGGATAGGAAATGTAGCATACATTTAGGAAAGGTCACATGGTGAAATGAATAGGAAAGGTCACAATGCATAATCAATTTGAAAACCACTAGGTATTTGTAATTTAGGAATGGTAAGGAGATATTAAGACATTGAAATAATACTGTTTTATGGTAATTTATGATTTCAGAACTTCTGACAATTAACTAAAGTGCAAAACTCCAGCCACCTAACGAAAAGAATCATACACTGCAATTCAAAGGAAATGTAGTTAAAGTTCCGTGCCTCTACAGGGATACTTCTTGACCGTTATGCACACACATGATCATAACTGTTATTCTGGCTGTCGCCCCCAATGACTTCAGTTATCGAGAGGAGTCCGTCCACATCCACATCTTAGCCGAAACGCGTCAGGAACTTATCGCTGGTGCCTTGACCCATGACTATGAAACGGGCATTCTAATTATATTTATACAAGAGGCAGTTGCAGTTAGTGCTGGGCAGAAGAACCTGAGGGAATTTTCAGGTGAGACACTGAAGAAGTTTCATCCTATATGGTGATCGACATCGATTCACAAAGTTCCTTTTTTCTCCTAATGAATTTTTCCTATATATTTACAGTCACCCTGACGAATTTGGCAATGTAATTAAGGTCCGCTATGTGACCAGCGAGTTTGAATTCCAGTCCTAGGGTGTCTCCTCCAGTTCCTGCTTATGAGGCAGAATTCATGCGCTCGTGGAAGGGTCTTCACAGGAATCACTTTCAAATAGGCTCAACATCATATTTGCATCCAACCCATCTATTTTTCGTTATAATATACGAATTCTTAATAAACTAGACATTTGCTAATTAATGTGCTGAATCACTATCTCTTCTGTCCTACATAAATCAGTGAAGTCATCATAAATTCACGCTATATAGATCACTGGAGAGATACACTATAGATAGATATTATTCTACTGTTATATCTATCTATCTATCTCTCTATATATCTATCCATATATGTATCTATATATCTATATATATACACATATATGCATTTATATATACATATAAATATATGTATATATACTGTATATATATATATATATATATATATATATATATATATATATATATATATAATATTTTGGTAGGTGGCCATGTTGTATAAAAGATTTCAAGAAATATACAGCGACAATGGCGGTGTTGAGTTTAGAGTGGAGCTGTCATTTCTCTCGAGCAACACGTTTCTGTGGTGGTTCCAAATATAAGAGAAGGTCTACAAAAGACTATGGGTGCGGTTTTCTCTTTATAAATTCACCTATACGTATTGGTTATTAAGAACAACAGCCAGCCCCCCAACCCTCCTCTACAAGAAGTCAACGTCGTGTATAAGTTTGATTGCCCTGTCGGTGATTGTCAGCACCGCACCTCCTCATACATTGGCATGACTTCTATGACCCTCTCCAAAAGACTCTCATACCACCTCCAGAATGGCGCCATCAAAACACATATGACAAAAGAACACAAAACCACCATCACCAGACAAACACTAAACGAAAACACTAAAATAATCTACAAAGCCCACGACCCCCTTCGCCTTAAGATGGCCGAAGCAGTGAACATATACATCGAGAAACCTTCCATTAACATACAACTCATGCCCACAACCACACTCCCAAGCAGTAGACGCACATAACACAAACAATAACACCCGTTTCCACAATCCACAAGGAAGTTGCTACTTCCACGTACGCAGCGCTACGGATCACGGCTACATGAAATGACCTCTCCCAGTGTTCGGCCAATGTACGGCCTGTATTTAAACCCTGTAATCACCAACTATTGTTACTCCATCCCTGAGGATGACCGAGTAAGGTCGAAATACGTATAGGAGAATTAAAAAAGAGAAAACCGCACCCAATGTCTTTTGGACACTTTCTCAGCTATTTGGAACCATCACAGAAACGTGTTGCACGAGAGAAATTAAAGCTCCAATATAAACTCAACAACGCCATTGTCGCTGTAGATTTCTTGAAATCATGTATATATATATATATATTGTAAATGACGTAACAATAAGACATTCTCTCCTGGTATATTGTACAAAACTACTTGTATCACCACTGATTCTTCTTGGTTTACCCTTTGGCAACTCCATCTCACAGTCATGAATCGTTCCATACCAGAGAATAAATAAATAAATAAAAAATGACATATATTGACAATGAGTTTGATCATGAATAGAATGAAAAGACAGTATAGATTCAATATCTAGATTAAAGTGATACTCAGCTAAACCAGATTCGTTGAGTCAGTGAGGTAAGAATGATTTTGTTATTTTTTAAGCTTTGGTTCCAGGTTAAAAGCCTGAAACTTTTTTTCCAGAAATATTTGCTTTCATTATGAAACATCTCCCTACAATTTTTGCTATTGTATAATATATATTTTTATATTATATGTTTAAAACTTCTTATTTGTGGCAGTCACCTGAATCCGTTTAGTGTCGGACCAAATTCATTTTAGTCACGAGACAATAACAAAGATTTATTCAACAATATGGTAGACTTGTAAACAATTCTTATAGGTAAATATCCATGATAATTCAATAGATAGGGCAAATGAATCATATGATGATTACCGTAAGTTATACATTTTACACTAACGTTAATCTTCAGCATAAATATTATCAATTTAATAGTCTACATAGTACTAATACTAATATGGAGTTCTCTCTTAATAAGTGCATAGGAAAGACAGAGACATAATTTTTCATGAAGAATGACGAAATGTCTTCTTTATTGAAATTTCAATTATTACGAAAATAAATAGCTTGATTACAAAAACATTATCGAGTTTATTCGAAGGTGATTCCTGCAGCACGTTGTTCCTCTGCGATGCGCAGGAGTTCGGCCACATGAGCAGGAGCTGGAGGAGCCACGGGAAGGTGGACACCCTGGGGTTGGAAGCCGAACTCGTTGGCTACATAGCGGACCTCGATCACGTTGCCAAATTCGTCAGGGTAGCTATAAGAGAAGGCGCAAACAATAATAATAGTAGGAGTGCAAAGAGACTTCTGTGGCTATTCATTATCATTTAGAGTTAATTAGAAGTAGAGATTCTAGCATTTTACCTGAAGACTCCCTCAGCATTGCTCTGCCCAGCACCACCTGCGGCGGCCTTCTGAATGAATCTGATTCCATTAGCGGCCTCGAAGTCGCTGGCAGATGCACCGGCGACGGGTTCCTGA
>NC_134792.1:37342400-37344900 GCF_046742065.1 Oratosquilla oratoria | reverse complement strand
TAAGATCTAATATCAGATCCTCTAAAGTCTAGATTATTCATTGTAAGCATAAATAGAAGAATAAAATTTGTAGCTAGAAGTCTTAAAATATGTTATTAGAATAGGAAATGTAGCATACATTTAGGAAAGGTCACATGGTGAAATGAATAGGAAAGGTCACAATGCATAATCAATTTGAAAATCACTAAGTATTTGTAATTTAGGAATGGTAAGGAGATATTAAGACATTGAAATAATACTGTTTTATGGTAATTTATGATTTCAGAACTTCTGACAATTAATTAAAGTGCAAAAGTCCAGCCACCTAACGAAAAGAATCATACACTGCAATTCAAAGGAAATGTAGTTAAAGTTCCGTGCCTTTACAGGGATACTTCTTGACCAATATGCACACACATGATCATAACTGTAATTCTGGCCGTCACCCCCAATGACTTCAGTTATCGAGAGGAGTCCGTCCACATCCACATCTTAGCCGAAACGCGTCAGGAACTTATCGCTGGTGCCTTGACCTATGACTATGAAGCGGGCACTCTAATTAGATTTATACAAGAGGCAGTTGCAGTTAGTGCTGGGCAGAAGAACCTGAGGGAATTTTCAGGTGAGACACTGAAGAAGTTTCATCCTATATGGTGATCGACATCGATTCACAAAGTTCCTTTTTTCTCCTAATGAATTTTTCCTGTATTCTTACAGTCACTCCTGACGAATTTGGCAATGTAATTAAGGTCCGCTATGTGGCCAGCGAGTTTGAATTCCAGTGCTAGGGTGTCTCCTCCAGTTCCTGCTTATGTGGTTGAACTCATAGTCTCGTGAAGGGTCTTCACAGGAATCACTTTCATATAGGCTCAACAACATATTTGCATCCAAACCATCTATTTTTCGTTATAATATACGACTTCTTGATAAACTAGACATTTGCTAATTAATGTGCTGAATCACTATCTCTTCTGTCCTACATAAATCAGTGAAGTCATCATAAATTCACGCTATATAGATCACGAGAGATACACCATAGAGAAATAATATTCTAGTGTAATATATATCTATCTCTCTATCTATCCATATATATATCTATATATATATCTATATATATATGTATATACATATATATATATATATGCATTTATATATATGTATAAATATATACATACATACATATATATATATATATATATATATATATATATATATATATATATATATATACATATATTGTAAATGACGTAACAATAAGACATTCTCTCCTGGTATATTGTACAAAACTACTTGTATCACCACTGATTCTTCTTAGTTTCCACTTTGGTAACTCCTTCATCTCACAGTCATGAATCGTTCCGTACCAGAGAGAGAAAAAAAACAAAAAAAAAAGACATGAATTGACAATGAGTTTGATCATGAATAGAATGAAAAGACAGTATAGATTCAATATCTAGATTAAAGTGATACTCAGCTAAACCAGATTCGTTGAGTCAGTGAGGTAAGAATGATTTTGTTATATATTTAAGCTTCGGTTCCAGGTTAAAAGCCTGAAACTTTTTTTCCAGAAATATTTGCTTTCATTATGAAACATCTCCCAAAAAATTTTGCTATTGCAAAATATATCTTTATATTATATGTTTAAAACCTCTTATTTGTGGCAGGCACCTGAATCCGTTTAGTGTCGGACTAAATTTATTTTAGTCACGAGACAATAACAAAGATCAATTCACCAATGTGGTACACTTGTAAAAAATTCTTATAGGTAAATATCCATGATAATTCAATAGATAGTGCAAATGAATCATATGATGATTATCGTAAGCTATACATTTTACATTAACGTTAATCTCCGGTAAAAATATTATCAATTTAATAGTCTACAAAGTACTAATACTAATATGGAGTTCTCTTTTAATAAGTGCATAGGAAAGACAGAGACATAATTTTTCATGAAGAATGACGAAATGTCTTCTTTATTGAAATTTCAATTATTACGAAAATAAATAGTTTGATTACAAAAATATTATCGAGTTTATTCGAAGGTGATTCCTGCAGCACGTTGTTCCTCTGCGATGCGCAGGAGTTCGGCCACATGAGCAGGAGCTGGAGGAGCCACGGGAAGGTGGACACCCTGGGGTTGGAAGCCGAACTCGTTGGCTACATAGCGGACCTCGATCACGTTGCCAAATTCGTCAGGGTAGCTATAAGAGAAGGCGCAAAAAATAATAATAGTAAGAGTGCAAAGGGACTTCTGTGGCTATTCATTATCATTTAGGGTTAATATGAAGTAGAGATTCTAGCATTTTACCTGAAGACGCCCTCAGCATTGCTCTGCCCAGCACCACCTGCGGCGGCCTTCTGAATGAATCTGATTCCATTACCGGCCTCGAAGTCGCTGGCAGATGCACCGGCGACGGGTTCCTGACGGGTCTCAGCGATAATGGGGATGTGGACCTGCTCCTCGCTGGAATCAAAGTCGGCTGAAGCGATGGACACGAGTGCGATCAGGATCATCTGT
>NC_134792.1:37317400-37337400 GCF_046742065.1 Oratosquilla oratoria | reverse complement strand
TATATTGTAAATGACGTAACAATTAGACATTCTCTCCTGGTAAATTGTACAAAACTATTTGTATCATCACTGATTCTTCTTAGTTTACCCTCTGGTAACTCCTTCATCTCATAGTCATGAATCGTTCCGCACCAGAGACTCAAAAAAAAAAAACGACATATGTTGACAATGAATTTGATCATGAATAAAATGAAAAGACAGTGTAGATTCAATATCTAGATTAAAGTTATGCTCAGCTAAACCACATTTGTTGAGTCAATGAGGTAATAATAATTTTGTTATATTTTTAAGCTTCGGTTCCAGGTTAAAAGCCTAAAATCTTTTCCAGAAATATTTGCTTTCATTATGAAATATCTCCCCATAATTTTTCTATTGTAAAATATATCTTTATATTATACGTTTAAAACTTCTTATTTGTGGCAGTCACCTGAATCCGTTTAGTGTCGGACCAAATTCATTTTAGTCACGGGACAATAACAAAGATTAATTCACCAATGTGGTAGACTTGTAAAAAATTCTTATGGGTAAATATCCATGATAATTGAATAGATAGTGCAAATGAATCATATGATGATTACCGTAAGTTATACATTTTACACTAACGTTAATCTTCAGCATAAATATTATCAATTTAATAGTCTACATAGTACTAATACTCATATGGAGTTCTCTCTTAATAAGTGCATAGGAAAGACAGAGACATAATTTTTCATGAAGAATGACGAAATGTCTTCTTTATTGAAATTTCAATTATTACAAAAATAAATAACTTGATTACAAAAGTATCATCGAGTTTATTCGAAGGTGATTCCTGCAGCACGTTGTTCCTCTGCGATGCGCAGGAGTTCGGCCACATGAGCAGGAGCTGGAGGAGCCACGGGAAGATGGACACCCTGGGGTTGGAAGCCGAACTCGTTGGCTACATAGCGGACCTCGATCACGTTGCCAAATTCGTCAGGGTAGCTATAAGAGAAGGCGCAAAAAATAGCAATAGTAAGAGTGCAAAGGGACTTCTGTGGCTATTCATTATCATTTAGGGTTAATTAGAAGTAGAGATTCTAGAATTTTACCTGAAGACTCCCTCAGCATTGCTCTGCCCAGCACCACCTGCGGCGGCCTTCTGAATGAATCTGATTCCATTACCGGCCTCGAAGTCGCTGGCAGATGCACCGGCGACGGGTTCCTGACGGGTCTCAGCGATAATGGGGATGTGGACCTGCTCCTCGCTGGAATCAAAGTCGGCTGAAGCGATGGACACGAGTGCGATCAGGATCATCTGTACGAATGGCAGTCAAGAATATGTTTTAAATAAATATTATCTGAAATCGAATTTGTAAGTGAGGATCCTTAATCATAATGACACAAACACAATTTAAAAAAAAAATTGAAGTATGTATAGGGTAAACTTATATGTATTAGGATGTCACCAATACATATATACCGGTATGTGTGCATATCAATGTGTGTCCAATATACGAACAATATACGACCAATATACGAACATATTTGTCTGGCATTTGTTAGAGTAAAATCAGTGTGTGTGCCAAAAAGGCACACAAAGAAGTTCATCGATATTAATTTCATACATCTTTTAACCACTTTTGATCCAAAAGTTCAGATCTAAGCTGAATAAAACTGCCTAGCACTATGTCAAGATCTCTAGATATACCCTGAATAAACTAGCAACCCCTGAATAAAGGAGATCAAATATAAGAAATGTTAATGATTTAGAAGCTAGTTTTGGTCTTCCACAATTATTGGTCCCTTTGGAAGGTGTGTTGAGATGCACATTTCAGAAACCTGATCAATGAACTTCATCACAGCTTCTGGAATAATATGTTATTGGACTAAAAGTAATAAACGAATAATACAGAGGACTCTCACAAACTTCATGTTGGCGATGTAGAGGAAGCTGCAGGAATGCATGGGAGATCTGGCAGGACGCCGTCTTTTATAGTTAGCGTGTGAGTGAATGAAGGGAGGGGAGGGGAGTTGAGGGATTTCGACAATGTCGTCTCTATGTGTGGCAAGGAAACTTGTTCTCCTAGATTTAAATCTAATCGTGAGAAATAAGCTGAATTCGAATTTCTTGAGGTAGTTTTCAGATTGGCATTCTTATTTTCAAGGAATTTAGGAATCTATGCCATTTGTACTTGTTGACATACTTAGCAAGAGGTTAGATTCAGATCTAGGTGAACAAGTTGGTCTCCAAGACTGTATAGTCGAAACCCTTTCTCTCTCCTTTCGATCATTCTCCCGGGAACTGTAAAAAACCGTGGTCATCAAGTTTCCCCATGTATTCCCTCAGCTCCCCCTATATCACCAATGTGAAGTTCGTGAGTATCATGAGTACATACATTTGATGAGGTTTGTCCCATACCAGATTCTTTTACAACCTAATCATAGCTGAGTCTTTGATTAACATTGTGGAAAACTTTACGGAATGCAAACAAACTTTTATTTTTATAAACAAAACCTGTTTGTATAACGTTATATTTCAATCAACGAACATGTTTATACTCTGTGCTCATCTATCGCTTAACTTGATACTCATTTACCAAAATTATTAGGCGGGATGTCACCGACCCACTGAGTAAGGAATCTTCTGGAAACTCAATACATTATAGCTCCTCTCTTTTGTACTTTAAGTATTTTTTCAATATGCATATGGTAAGTTCTCAAAAATTGCAATTAGAACTTCATATTTTTTATATCTTTTAAACCTACTAAGTATATATGGAAATTGTAACACAACTAACTCGCTTTAATCATTCATTTACTATTTCTCAAAGGGTCTCATTCAAATTGATCCTTGAGTTATTCGTGTGGCTTTCATATCATTGATGTGAAATTCTGTAGGGTCTACAGAGACATCCTATTATTATTAAAGCATATAGGTCTTATCTTAAATGCAACTAACCACAGTCTATGTATCTTACGACGATGTCATAATCTCATTATTGAGTCACAAATTAAAGTAGAGTAAATCTGCATTAAAAGGCCTATGAAAGTTTGACACAAATGAATTGCTAAGGTGCCTCCGGTATATCGAAAAAAATGTGTTGACTTATTATACCATTAAACTTTCTCGTGTACATATATACAAATAATCACTTATTATGTTTTTACATATCAGTAAAATAGTTCTAATTAACTGGATGCTTTTGTAATCTAACGCAAACACACACACACACACACACACACACACACACACACACACACACACACACACACACACACACACACACACACACACACACACACACACACACACACACACGCACACACACACACACACACACACACACACACACACACACACACACACACACACACACACACACACACACACACACACACACACACACGCACACACACACACACACACACACACACACACACACACACACACACACACACACACACACACACACACACACACACACACACACACACACACACACAAACACACACACACACACACACACACACACACACACACACACACACACACACACACGCGCGCGCGCGCGCGTACAATACAATATATGAGGAATGCTTCAACTCGTACTCAACCATGTATGTTTAGATTTTCTGATGTTCATTTGAAAATCTTCCCTCCCTTCTTCAAGCTGATTTTCGTGTCTGCGCTTCTTGCTTTCGCCATCGCCGACTTTGATTCCCGAGAGGAACCCGTCCACATCCCTGTAGTAGCCGAAACTCGCCAGGAGCCCGTAGCTGGCGCCTCTGCCAGTGACTTTGAGGCTGCTAACGGAATTAGATTCATACAAATGGCCGCACCAGGTGGCGCTGGGCAGAGCAACGCTGAGGGAGTCTTCAGGTGAGACCTTGAAAATTACTTGATATTAACCGCGTATACTCAAGTACAAATAACGCATTTCTGTTATTGCATCTAATAAATTTTTCTTGATTTGTCGGTAGCTACCCTGACGAATTTGATAACGTGATCGAGGTCCTCTACATCGCCAATGAATATGGTTTCCAACCTCAGGGTGCTCATCTGCCTGTGGCTCCTCCTGCTCCTGCTCATGTGGCCGAATTACTGCGCATCGCAGAGGAACAGCGTGCTGCAGGAATCACCTTCGAATCAATTCGACAAATCTTTTTAGCTAGCCTATTTATTGTTGTTATATTTCTTGAAATCACAGTAAAATATATATTTGCTTATACAGTGGAACCCCGCCATTCGTCCGCCTCTCTATTCGTACAACTCTTTATTCGTCCAACTTGTTCAAAGTAAAATTCAACTCGTCATTCGTACTTGCCCCGCAAATTCGGACAGCGTCACCTTGTCACTGGTCGCGCCATACGATCGTTATAGCTTAGTCTCGTGCTAGCTTCAGTAAACTACGCATCATCCTCGCAAGCTTCGTGAAACTTTGTGCTACTTTATTGCTACTTTTTGTTATTTTTATCAAAAATAGGGCAGCCATAGGCCCAAAAAAGATTAGTGATTCAACCAAACCTAAAAGGAAAGCAGTGAGAACGATAATTGAATTGAAATACAAAACAAAAAAACATTGTGAGGTTTGAAAGTGGAACTCGTATCTCTGACCTGTCAACTCAGTATGGCATGGCGAAATCAACCATATCGTCTATACTGAAAAATAAAGACACAATAAAAGAGGCTAATGTTGCAAAAGGAGTGACCGTTCTTGCTGTGAACCGGTCACCCATAATTGAAGAAGTGGAATTTTTGTTGTTGATTTGGATTAACGAAAAACATCTTGCTGGTAACACCATTTCTGAAACAATAATTTGTCAAAAAAGTAAAGCGTTTGTATGATGACCTTAAGCGAGACAGCTCTGGAACCAGTGCACATAGTGATGAATTTAAAGCAAGTAGCGGGTGTTTTGATCAATTTAAGAAACGAAGTGGCATTCACAGTGTTGTTAGGTGTGGGGAGGCTGGCAGTGTAAACAAAGATGCTGCTGAAAAGTTTGTTGGGGAATTTAAAAACTTTGTTGCGAGTAAGATTTACTCATCACCAAGTTTTTAATTGTGACGAAACTGGCCACTTTTGGAAGAAGATGCCTATGAGGACCTACATCACAATAGAGGAGAAATCATTGCCAGGGCTCAAGCCAATGAAAGACAGGCTTACACTCTTGTTGTGTGCTAATGCTAGTGGGGACCTCAAAATTAAACCTTTGCTTGTCTACCACTCAGAAAACCCATGAAATATATCCCCACAACTTTTTCTATTACAAAAAATATATCTTTGTATCTTACTTTTAAAACTTCTTATTTGTGGCAGTCGCCAGAATTTGCTTAGTATCAGACCAAATTAATTTTAGTCACGAGACAATAACAAAGATTCAATTACCAACGTGGTAGACTTGTAAAAAATTCTTGTTGGTAAATATCCATGATAATTCAGTAGATAGTGCAAATGAATCATAAGATGATTAATCATAAGTTATACATTGTATAGTTATACATTGTATAATCTTCAGCATAAATATTATTAATTTAATAGTATACATAGTACTAATACTTATATGGAGTTCTCTTTTAATAAGTGCATAAAAAACACAGAGGCAAAATTTTTCATGAAGAATGACGAAATGTCTTCTTTATTGAAATTTCAATTATTACGAAAATAAATAACTTGATTACAAAAATATTATCGAGTTTATTCGAAGGTGATTCCTGCAGCACGTTGTTCCTCTGCGATGCGCAGGAGTTCGGCCACATGAGCAGGAGCTGGAGGAGCCACGGGAAGGTGGACACCCTGGGGTTGGAAGCCGAACTCGTTGGCTATATAGCGGACCTCGATCACGTTGCCAAATTCGTCAGGGTAGCTATAAGAAAAGATGAAAAAAAAATAATAATAGTAGGAGTGTAAAGGGACTTCTCTAGCTATTCATTATCATTTAGGGTTAATTAGAAGTACAGATTCAAGAATTTTACCTGAAGACTCCCTCAGCATTGCTCTGCCCAGCACCACCTGCGACGGCCTTCTGAATGAATCTGATTCCATTACCGGCCTCGAAGTCGCTGGCAGATGCACCGGCGACGGGTTCCTGACGAGTCTCAGCGATAATGGGGATGTGGACCTGCTCCTCGCTGGAATCAAAGTCGGCTGAAGCGATGGACACGAGTGCGATCAGGATCATCTGTATGGATGGCAGTCAAGAATATGGTTCAAATAAATATTATCGGAAATCGAATTTCTAAGTGATGATCCTTAATCATAATGACACAAACACAATTGATAAAACTTTGAAATATATAAAGGGTAAACTTAAGCACATATGGTATGTGTGCATATTAATGTGTGTCTGTGGGCATATTTGTGTGTGTGTGGAAGTGCATTTACCTAGTTGCATTTACCTAGTTGCATTATACGGGATAGGAAGCTGGGTGTGTGTGTGTGTACGTGTCTAGCATAAAAACTTTACTAAATAGGCTGGTGATATTAAAAACAATAACGGTGAAGAAGCAGTAAAAGATTAACCTGTCAAAGACCATATTTGACCAAAATACGAACATATTTGTCTAGCGTTTATCTAGTGTATGTGCCAAAAAGGCCCACAAAGAAGTTCATCGATATTATTTTATACATCTTTTAACCACTCTTGATCCAAAAATTCAAATGTAAGCTGAATAAAACTGCCTACCACTATGTCAAGATCTCTAGATATACCCTGAATAAACTAGCAACCCCCGAAAAAAGGAGATCAAATATAAGCTGAGCTTACGGGGTAGCTAAGCGCGTATAGTAAAGAAATGTTAATGATTTAGAAGCTAGTTTTGGTCTTCCACAATTATTGTCCATTAGGAAGGTGTGATGAGATGTATATTTCAGAAACCTGATCACTGACCCTGAAATAACAAGTTATTGGACTAACAGTAATAAACGAATAATACATAAGACCCTCACAAACTTCATGTTGGCGATGTAGAGGAAGCTGCAGATATGCATGGGAGATCTGGCAGGACACGGTCTTTTATAGTGAGCATGTGAGTGAATGAAGGGAGGGCAGGGGAGTTGAGGGATTTCGACCATGTCGACTCCATGTGTGGCAAGTAAACTTGTTTTCCTTGATTTATATCTACTCGTGAGAAATAAGCTGAATTCGAATTTCTTGATGCATTTTTCATATTGGTATTCTTATTTTCAAAGAATATAAGAATCTATGCCATTTGTACATGCTGACATACTTAACACGAGGCTAGATTCAGATTTAGGTGAACAAGTTGGTCTCCAAGACTGTATGGTCGAAACCCCTCCTCTCTCCTCTTGTTCATTCTCTCGGGAACTGTAAAAAATTGCGGTCATCAAATTTCTTCATGTATTCCTTCAGCTTCCCCTACATAACCAATATAAAGTTCGTGAGTATCTTGGGTACATACATTTTTTGAGGTTTGTCCCATACCAGAATCTTTTACAACCTAATCATAGCTGAGTCTCTGAATAACATTGTGGAAACCTTTTACGAAACGCAAACAAACATCTATTTCTATAAACTTAACATGCCATCATACTGGAAAACAAAACCTGTTTATATTGCGTTATATTCTAATCAACGAACATGTTTATACTCTGTGCTCATTTTCGATTAACTTGATACTCATTTACCAAAATTATTAGGCGGGATGTCACCGACCCACTGAGTAAGGAATCTTCTGGAAACTCAATACATTATAGCTCCGCTCTTGTGCACTTTAAGTATTTTTTCAATATGCATATGGTAAGTCCTCAAAAATTGTAATTAGAACTTCATATTTTGTATATCTTTTAAAACCCACTAGGTATATATGGAAATTGACTCGCTTTAATCATTCATTTACTATTTCTCAAAGGGTCTCATTCAAATTGATCCTTGAGTTATTCGCGTGACTTCTATGTAATTGACATGAAATTCTGTAAGGTCTAGATATGTATCCTATTATTATTAAAGCATATAGGTCTTATCTTTAATGCAACTAACCAAAGTCTATGTATCCTACGACGAATTCATAATTTCATTATTGAGTCACAAATTAAATTAGACTAAATCTGCATTAAGAGGCCTGTGAAAGTTTGACAGAAATGAATTCTTAATGTGGCTCCGGTATATCGGAGAAATGTGTTCACTTGTTACATCATTAAAACTTTCTCGTGTACACATATACAAATAATCTCTTATTATCTATTTACATATCTGTAAAATAGTTCTAATTAACTGGATGCTTTTATAATCTAACGCAAACACACACACACACACACACACACACACACACACACACACACACACTCGGTGGCGCAGTTGGTAGAACGATGAACTACTAGCATGGTGGTGCGCGTAGTGCTTGGTTCGAATCCTGCCCAGGGCCGAAATTAATTTCGGTACAGCTGCGCTTCGGGTCGTTACTCTGACTCTCGTGGGCGGGGAGTTGGGGGTGTGTGTGTGTGAAAGGTCATAGCATTACCCATAGATCGGACCTACGAGCTCTGAGCTCTCTTCCAGGAGGGAAATAGCTGTCGATCACGAGTCGAACACGTGATCCAAAAAGACCAAGTGAATACACACACACACACACACACACACACACACACACACACACACACGTACAAATCAATATATAAAGAATGCTTCCACTCGTACTCAACCATGTATGTTTAGATTTTCTGATGTTCATTTGAAAATCTTCCCTCCCTTCTTCAAGCTGATTTTCGTGTCTGCGCTTCTTGCTTTCGCCATCGCCGACTTTGATTCCCGAGAGGAGCCCATCCACATCCCTATAGTAGCCGAAACCCGCAAGGAGCCCGTCGCTGGCGCCTCTGCCAGCGACTTTGAGGCTGCTACCGGAATTATATTCATACAAAAGGCTGCCGCAGGTGGCGCTGGGCAGAGCAACGCTGAGGGAGTCTTCAGGTGAGACCTTGAAAATTACCTGATATTGACCGTGTATACTCAAGAACAAAGAACGCATTTCTGTTATTGCTTCTAATACATTTTTCTTGTTTTGTCGGCAGCTACCCTGACGAATTTGACAACGTGATCAAGATCCGCTACATCGCCAATGAATACGGTTTCCAACTTCAGGGTGTTCATCTGCCTGTGGCTCCTCCAGCTCCTGCTCATGTGGCCGAATTACTGCGCATCGCAGAGGAACAGCGTGCTGCAGGAATCACCTTCGAATCAACTCGACAAATCTTTTTAGCTAGCCTATTTATTATTGTTATATTTCTTGAAATCACAGTAAAATATATATTTCCTTATATAGTGGAACCCCGCCATAACGTCCGCCTCTTAATTCGTACAACTCTTTATTCGTCCAACTTGTTCAAAGTAAAATTCAACTCGTCATTCGTACTTGCCCCGCAAATTCGGACAGCGTCACCTTGTTACTGGTCGCGCCATGCGATCGCTTCAGTTTAGTCTTGTGCTAGTTTCCGTAAACTACGCATCATCCACGGAAGCTTCGTGAAACTTTGTGCTACTTTATTGCTATTTTTTGTTATCTTTATTAAAAATAGTGCAGCCATGGGTCCAAAAAAGATTAGTGATTCAACCAAGCCTAAAAGGAAAGCAGTGAGAACGACAATTGAATTGAAAAAAAGAACCCATTGCGAAGTTTGAAAGTGGAACTCGTATCTCTGACCGGGCAACTTAGTATGGCATGGCGAAATCAACCATATCATCTATACTGAAAAATAAAGACATAATAAAAGAGGCTTATGTGGCAAAAGGCAGTGACCGTTCTTGCTGTGAACAGGTCACCTATAATTGAACAAGTGGAAAAACTTTTGTTAATTTGGATAACGAAAAACAACTTGCTGGTGACACCATTTCTGAAACAATAATTTGTCATAAAAGTAAAGCGGTTGTATAATGACCTTAAGCGAGACAGCTCTGAAACCAGTGCACAAAGTGATGAATTTAAAGCAAGTAGCGGGTGGTTTGATCGATTTAGAAACGAAGTGGCATTCACAGTGTTGTTAGGTGTGGGGAGGCTGGCAGTGTAAACAAAGATGCTGCTGAAAAGTTTGTTGGGGAATTTAAAAAACTTTGTTGAGAGTAAGGGATTTACTCCTCACCATATTTTTAATTATGACAGAACTGGCCTCTTCTGGAAAAGGATGGCTAAGAGGACCTATATCACAAAAGAGGAGAAATCATTGCCAGAGCATAAGCCAATGAAAGACAGGCTTACACTCTTGTTGTGTGCTAATGCTAGTGGGGACCTCAAAATTAAACCTTTGCTTGTCTACCACTCAGAAAACCCAAGAGTGTTCGAGAAAAATAATGTTATAAAAAGTAAACTCAGTGTGATGTGGAGGGCTAATAGTAAGGCTTGGGTTACAAGGCAGCTGTTCACCGAGTGGATATATGAGGTGTTTGCCCCGAGTGTGAAAAAATATCTAGAGCAGAAAAAATTACCACTCAAGGCCCTTCTGGTAAAGGACAATGCTCCTGCTTACCCTCCAGGCATGGAGGAAGATCTGGTGGGTGAATACAGCTTCATCCAAGTAAGGTTGTTTCCCCCTAATACCACTCCTCTAATCCAGCCCATAGATCAGCAGGTCATTTCAAACTCCAAAAAGCTTTACACAGAAGCACTTTTTCAAAGGTGCTTTGAAGTGACCTCTGACACAGAACTAACCCTCAGGGACTTTTGGAAGAACCATTTCAATATCTTTCATTGTTTGAAGATAATAGAGACAAAGCCTCGGGGGAAGTTTCTTTCAGGACACTGAACTCTGCATGGAAGAATCTGTGGCAAGACTGTGGCAGCCAGAGACTTTGAAGGCTTTTATACGGAGCCTGTAGTGGTGGATGATATTTTGTCCATGGGGAAGTCCATGGGATTGGATGTAGACAGTGATGATGTGGAGGAGTTGGTCGAATACCATAGAAATGAACTGACAACTGAAGAACTCCAAGAACTGGACAGGGAGCAGCATGTAGAAGTGGTTGAAGAACTTTCTTCTTCAGAGGAGGAAAGTAGTAAGGGAAGCATTTCCACTGCAGAAATTAAAGAACTGTGTTATCACTGGGAGAAAACACAGAGAGTGGTGGAAAATGGCATCCTAACACTACTGTGGTCAGCAGGAGCATCAATTTGTTTAATAACAATGTTATTGACCATTTTAGAAAAAAATCTGAGAATTCGTTAAAGGCAGACAACATTGGACAGGTTTTTAAAGAAAGAATCCCAATATTTTTTTAGTGCAAAAAGATAGAAAAAAGAGAGAAAACATCTGAAGGGATGTTACCTGATGTTTATATGGAAAGTGACTTCCCTTCCAAACAGTAACATCAACATCCCTCCTCCTCCTCTACACCTTCCACTTATGCCATCACCTTACCTCAGTACAGGTAAAGTCCAGTTACATTTTTTTTTCATGTACTGTACAGTACTGTATATTTATTGTTTTTCATAGTTTTTATGTATTCTATGCTTAAAATATTATTACAATAAGCAATAATCTGTGGGTCTGGAATGGATTAATCCAATTTACATTATATCTTATGGGAAAAAACGATTCGCCATTCGTACAAATCGCCATTCGAACAGCCTCCTGGAACGGATTGTGTACGAATAGCGAGGTTCCACCGTATATAGTGTTGACTTATCCATTCTAACATTATACCGGTCAAAAGAACACAGTATCATTCATTACAAAGAAATATCACTATTATTTATAGTTATTCATCATCACATATTAGCCTGTCTGAAACAATTTGAATCACCTGTAACTCCTTTTGATGTGTTGGATTTCACAACAACGAATACTCATTCATTACCAGTGACTACCATTTACCTCGGTTGGCCAAGCTCTTAGGGCAACTTATAACAGATCCTTTGCCGTCTGTTATAAGATCCTCTCATTGATTTTAAAAGGAATTTTGCTCATTCTCCTTTGTAAATCAGCACCTGTAATATCCTTAGTGTATTGATATACTGATGTCATCTCACTCTGGTCATGACATAAACACACATGAGGTAGTTACTGCCTTTTCTCTCAGGTACAGATACAAACTTTGTGCATCTCAAAGTTTTACAGCAGAAACATTTCCCATTACGTGGTCAAAGTCATAGTACATATTTAAAGTTCCCCTCTTTCTCTATCAATTCCGCATAAATCATGAATGTAATTAATTCATTTTTTTTATATTCTTAGTGGTCATTGCATATGCTGCTTCTAAGTAAACAGACTAATTTTTAGAGTACGTGTATATTTATAGCAGACCGTAAATTAATTTTAGTAAATTAGATTATATACCGGGGTGAAATGAATGCCGTAGGGGAAATAATAGGCTACAATCATCTATCCTCTTGAAATGCGGCAGTGTAACTGCACTAATTGAATCCAATCAGTATGATCCAACATCAAATACCCTAGATTATTCATTGTAAGCATTAATAGAAGAATAAGAATTGTAACTAGAAGTCGCAAAATATATAATTAGGATATGTAATAAAGCATAAGTTTAGTAAAGGTTACACGGTAAAAATGAATAGGAAAGGTCACAATGGATACTCATATTGAATATTAGAAGGTATCTGTAACTTGGGAATGGTAAGCAGATATTAAGACATTGTATTTGTATTGTTTGTTGGTAATTTATGATTTCAGAACTTCTGACACAATTAACTATACTGCAAAAGTCTAGCCACCTAACCAAAACAATCATACACTGCAATTCAAACTTTTTGACAGACTCTACACCAACCATGAACATTTGATGTGGCACATAACATCAGACCTGGCCACTCAAATTATTTCTGCACACACCCTCATATGTGAGAAGCCATGTTTTATTTGTATAATTTTACCAATCGCTGTTGGTTTTAACTGATTATCAAATATTGTATGGCAACTTTAAATTCCGCTACACAGCCTTTATTTGCTACTTTCAAAGGGATATGCCAAGGAAAAAGAGGGGTAAATTTGCAATGGTTATGCTCTAATATCAATAAACACACTGGTCGGCTAAGAGATATTATGACTGGATTGTCTGTGTACATGTCATTATGCATGTTTTGTTCTTATTCCCATTATTTTTTTAACAGCTCTGTGTTTCACACGCGAGATGTATATTTTATCTACTCGCAGTAAATACACTTATACACCACACTTAAAATGCGACTCCCACAAATGCAAACACCAAATCAAGCTTTTCCTTTTTTAAAGTTACTTTCCGACTTTCTCATAAAATATATCTTCCTATGGGATAGACGGTGTATGTGTATGTGCGCGCGCGCGCGCGTGTGTGTGTGTGTGTGCGTATGTGTGCGTGTCTGTATATGTGTTTATGTGCGCCTGCGTATGTGTATGTGTTGTATGTATGTATGTATGTATGTATGTATGTATGTATGAATGTATGTGTGCATGCTTGAGTGTGTGTGTTTGTGGGTGCGCGCATGTGTGTATGTATGTGTATGGGGGCATATGTTTCTGTGCGTGTTCGTGAGACTATATTTGTATGTTGTTGTGCAATTTCGTATGTGTTTGTGTTAGTGTGTCTGTGTCTGTGTGTGATTCACCATGGTCTTAGATCACGTGTTGGAATCGTGATCGACAGTTATTAACCTCCCGTATGAGAGCTCAGAGCTCGAATGACCGATCTATGGGTAATACTGTGACCTTACACGCACACGCACACACAACTCCCCGCCCACGAGAGTTCGAGTAACACTCTGCAGCGAAGCGATATTGAAATTATTTCAGCACTAGGCGGGAGTCGAACCCGGACTTCCGTAGTGGCTGGCGAGAACTCTAACCACAGCACCACGAGGTGTGTGTGTGTGTGTGTGTGTGTGTGTGTGTGTGTGTGTGTGTGTGTGTGTGTGTGTGTGTGTGTGTGTGTGTGTGTGTGTGTGTGTGTGTGTGTGTATGTGTGTGTGTGTAGATGTACAAGAATAATGTAGTGTACATCAGTACACGGTTATGTATAATTGATATATGTGTAAGCCTAAATGTGTACAATGTGTGTAGAAGCAAATTGATCTTATATCGGAGACCACACTGTCGTTTTTCTGAACTTGAATGATTTGTAAGAATATTTTTCATACTCCTTGATCAGGTGTTATTTGATCAACACCGTATTCTTTTTCTAGTGTTCAATAGATAAGTCAAAACCGCATAATGGTGCTAGATATTGCTTTTCACAATCATTCATCTCAGATTTATTTTTCATTGCCATTAAAATAATATACGGGGTGAAGATTGAATAATACTGTAAGTAAAGGAAAACATTTTATTGAAAGTTCAAACTAACAAAAATAAATTAATAAGTTAATTCAATGGATGCTGTCGAGGTTATTCGAAGATGATTCCTGCAGCGCGTTGTTGCTCTGCGATATGCAAGAGTTCTGCCACATGAGCAGGAGCTGGAGGAGCTACGGGAAGGTGGGCACCCTGGGGTTGGAAGCCGAACTCGTTGGCTACGTACCTGACCTCGATCACGTTGCCGAATTCATCGGGGTAGCTGAAAAAAGAGTGGCAGTGTTAATAACAAAATAAAATTTCAATGGCTGGATACATATGAAAAATATCTACATAAAAGTTAAAAAAAAAAAAAAAAAAAAAGTCTTCACACCTGTAAACACCCTCAGCGTTGCTCTGTCCAGCGGCTCCTGCGGTCGCCTTTTGTGCAAATCTGATTCCATTACCGGACTGGAAGTCACTGGCGGAGAAGCCGTCGACAGGTTCCTGACGTGTTTCAGCGACAATGGGAATATGCTCCCGGGAGTCGAAGTCGTCGGCGGCGGCGACGGCCACAAGAGCAAGCAGGATCATCTATAAAGGAGCCTTACAAATCAGCATTTTGAATGACTATTAACTATGAATTACATCTGACTCACAGTGGAAATTGAAGTAGACAATTTTTAAGATATATAGAATGCCGATATTAGGTTGTTGGAACGTATTTCAAAAGTAGATACGAGTAACAAAAATCAACAAAGGAAAGACAGACACTCCAGTATTTGTGGATAAGATAAGATCTATAAGGAGTAAAACGTGTAATGTAGCGTCACTTGCGACTATCATTTTATTGAATATCTTTATGGCTTGACTGCAAATAAAGTTAATCAATGTTTCAATCTGGCTTTTGGTAGGTGTTGGTTAAGATTTCAAGTAAATTGCACTTAGGACACTCACGAATTTCATGTTGACAATATGAGAGAAGCTGCAAGAATACATAGGGATCTAGCTGGACGGGGTCATTTATAGTTGCTTGAAAGATCAAAATAGGGGAGAGAAGGGAAGGGTTTTGACCGTATGGTTGACGTCTTGCGCAAGAAAACTCGTCTGTCTAGAATTAGATCTGTCTTTGTACTAGATACCTTGCCTCAACCCACTCCTCTTACCCAGAATGTTTATGCACACATGTATTTCATTTTTGTCCTATAATGATTACAATCTACTATCATGGCCAATTCAGTGTATTTTTTCCAATATTTAGTAGCCCTTTGTAAAATATTCTATCAGAATTAAAGCAACAATACCTAATCACTTCATAAATAATGATTGTTTCATAACTAAAATCAAAACGAATTAACAATAAGAAACCAAACTGTGTAAGCCTCTCACTAGTGAGACAAATGCACATCTACAAAGAAAATAGATACTTTTTTCCAGTTAACCAATTCATTACTAGAACTAAGAGATAAGGAGTAAGGGGAACCCCTTTTTTTTTATTTTTGCTTAGCTACCCATCTGATCGAGCACTTAATCTCTCTTACTTCCCCTTCCACTTCTTTGCACTATTGGACAAGACCTTGTTCGGGCTGACCTATATAGATTCCCATAGTTCCTTTTCTTCTACTAACAAGTCTGAGTTCACCATGTTGGGGTCTTTCGAACTGGTACATGAATCTCTGAATACTATATGATACATATACATGTAGTTCACTATAAACCCACTATCGGAGAAATAATAACGGAAAATACAGGGAAACTGTATATTTCGACTACTATCTGTAGTCCTCTTCAGCAGAAGAGAACTACAGATAGTAGTCGAAATATACAGTTTCCCTGTATTTTCCGTTATTATTTCTCCGATAGTGGGTTTATAGTGAACTTTTACAAATGTGTTATAACATACTAATTTCCATATACATGCGCACAAATATGTGTAAGTTGACACTCACACAAGGTTCTGTGCTGGTACCTGTAATGTTATTACTGGTTATAAATGACGTAGTAAATGAGATTTGCAGTTATACAAATTTCTTTGCTGCTGATAATAGGATTACGAAGAAAGGGAAAGATGAAAAGAATTGTGCATTGCTAGAAGAACACCTAGATGTGGTTTATAAGGAGATCCAGAAGTAAATGATAAATTTCAGCATAATGAAATGTGAAATCGTATCTATGGGTGAGAGTAAGAAAAGACCGTCTCGAAGTAATACAACGGGAGAAGAATTAATCGCGAAGGCAGAGGAAAGAAAGAATCTTATGGTTTTCATCAGAGATGATTTATAGACGGGAAGTCATATAATAAAAGAAAAGTAATAGGACAGACTTATAATTTGCTGATGGTCATAAGATTTGTATATTACATGGATAAGGAGAGATTTAAAAGTCAGATTTACCCCAGTCTGGAGTATGTGGAAGAGGTGCAGTGTGTGTGTGTGTGTGTGTGTGTGTGTGTGTGTGTGTGTGTGTGTGTGTGTGTGTGTGTGTGTGTGTGTGTGTGTGTGTGTGTGTGTGTGTGTGTGTGTGTGTGTGTGTGTGTGTGTGTGTGTGTGTGTGTGTGTGTGTGTGTGTGTGCGTGTGTGTGTGCGTGCGCGTGCGTGCGAGCGCGTGTGCGTGTGTGTGTGTGTGTGTGTGTGTGTGTGTGTGTGTGTGTGTGTGTGTGTGAGTGTGAGTGTGAGTGAGTGTGTGTGTGTGTGTGTGTGTGTGTGTGTGTGTGTGTGTGTGTGTGTGTGTGTGTGTGTGTGTGTGTGTGTGTGTGTGTGTGTGTGTGTGTGTGTGTGTGTGTGTAGTCTATTGCTGACTAAAGTTTCAGAGGCCTGAGCAGACTGGGTTCACGCCTAGAAAATCAACAACTGACCGGATCCTAGCGCTTCGTATTCTTGTAGAGTACGGACGTGAGTTCTAATAAGGGTTTCTTGCAGCTTATGTTCATCTCAACCAGGTGTTTGCCTTGGTGGATCGTGGAGTGTTCCGGGATTTACTGCAGAAATAGAAGCCAAGATTGTTAGTAAAAAGTCCATAGTTCGAGAAGAACAGTTAGACATTTCTAAATATATAGAAAATTTACCTCAATTTTCAGAACAAGAACCTAAAATATTTTATCTTCAGTGGAAAAAATTGGCAAAACAATTACAAACCCCTGAAAATAACTGGCCCTTGATTATTCAAACTCAGTTTAAGGGGAACGCTTTGCAAATTTATATTTCTCTTTCAGAAATAGAAAGCGGGTATGATAATGTAAAAACTATTATTCTTAAAGTTTATGAACTAATATCAGAGGTCTACGGACAGAAATCTAAAAAATATAAGAAGGCTTCTCAGTTAACAGAAAATGTTATTCAATAGGTGGTGTTTAGTTAGCAAAACATATAATATAGATGAACTTAAACAACTGATTTTGTTGGAAAAATTCGAAAACACTTCAGAGATGGATCTTAAGATTTTTCTAGATGACCACTTTCCCGATACTTTGACTAAATCTGCTATTTTGGCTGATGAGTTCAAAATAACTCACAAAACTAAATCAAGACAAATGGATTCCCAAAAGCTCAAATAATTCATCTCAGATTCAGTTAAATACCCTGACCCTTAGTCTCTAAAGAAAACCTCTGAGTATCCACCTAACCATCTTATTATTCCAATTACAAACCTGATTCTCGGTCTCCAAAGAAATCCTCTAAGTATTCACCTATTTCATCTTATCCCAATTACAGGTCTGATTTCAACCATAGTCCTCCAAACCAACCCTGGTAAAAGATAGAAAGGTTTAAAATTAGTTACCCTATATGATGTTCTTATTGCAGAAAAGTTGGCCATCACATTCAGCTTGCTGAAAAATATTAGTACCGCCAGTTTCCCCATCTAACATCAATTCTTCTAAGTAGTACGAAACCAAATGATTCAATATCCCCTATTCAGCACACATAACGAAAGAATCCGGATTTATCAAGTAGTATTGACCCATCCTCTGCAGACCATGTTTCTTGCTTCAAACCCTTTGTATTCTCAAGAACAATAGCTCACAGCAGCAGTGGACGATAAAATCCAGTGTCCATGCTATGAGACACAGGAGAAAAACAAAATCTAATGTTGAATTCTGCATTACATAATCCTGAACAATCTTATGCAGGTTATAGCATACTGATAGAAGGAGTTGGAGAAATCGTAATATGTTCATTACATAACATTTTCTTACATTCTGAACTAGCCACCGTAATGGTCAAAGTAGCTGAAGTGGAATCTCTTCCTTTAGTAGGAATATCATTATTGTTAGCAAATGACATTGCTGGAAACAAAGTCACATCCCCTGTAGTAACCAATAACCCTGAGACCTCAGTAGAAGAACCTCAGCCTATAATTTTTTTTCTCAACATGGGTCTCATTCGTATTAACATTATCTTACTACATGCATTATACATGCTTTGACCCTCATATATCCCACTCTCTTATGTGCTAACTATTCTAATGTATATATTTACTTATTATTTAAACTTCACGCGTAGAATTCCTTCCAGAATCTTCTGATTATTTGTTACCCTATCTCTGATCCTACAGTAATTTGTCCAGCTACAGACCGAATAAGTCAGTCTAAGAAAGACGTCTAGAGGTGAAGTGATCCATAGATTCCTATGATGTAACAAATGGCGACACATAGGCAGCTCCATAACGTAACAGTTGCCTTCGGAGAATCATAGGATATCGCTGAGTCTGTGCTATGAGACTCAGTTTAGACAAATTACCAACATAATTCTTGAACGTCAACCCCGGCTATATGGGTATGTGGCATGTTTCTCTGATTTTTTTTTTATCCTACTCACAGGGTTGTCTCCACAAAAGAAAACCCTCGATGGAAGAGACAAAGGGGATGCCAACAGAGCTCATGGAGTGGTAAGTTGATCGAATTTGTCGAGAGATTTTTAGAGCGGGAAGGTTAGCTGCATGTAAGCTTGTTCGAAGAGACTGTGTGGGGCGGCGCCAGCGTTTGAGTTAAGCAAGGCGCCCCCTGGCGTATACCTCTAATTGATGATGAAATAGAACCAATAATAGATGACTAATCGAGTTAGTACAAATGAGTTTATATCGGGAATAATTATCTAGCCGCTTTTTTCCAAAAGCCACCAATATGTCTCGGCGATGTGGTGGTATCGCGCTCGATTGCTAATTCAGCTATCCGAGTTCGAGTCCCTGCCAAAAACTGAAAATCTCAGCAGAGAGGCCGGCCCTTCAACTTTAATAGGCAAAGAGTTGTGTCTGTATGTAAGGTCAAAGCATTACATAGAGATCGAGCTGTATATGAGCTAATCCAAAACCGTTGTGAATCACAAACACACATGCATACATATATAAACATGCGCACTCACACAAATACAAATAGGTCTTCATATGTTCATGGAATGACCAAATATGCATCTGCAAACGTGCATTTTTTTCTCTGCTCATTTTCTTGGCTCTTTGACAAATGCATCTTCGTGGACTTATTTTCCTACAGGTTCCTATTTTCTTTCTACACTTGTCTTACTCCATTAACTTTCCATTTCTTCTGTACTTTGGTTGCGCCTCTGCTATTTCTAGACTATATTTTACATTTTCTCACGATCTTTTCAGGTTTTCTTCTTAACCTATCTTTATGGAATCTCTTTGTTGGCTTGGTCTTTACCATTCTTTCCACATCATTGAAACTAACTCATGAGTGTTTAGAGTATCTCTTCCTGAACTCTAATTTCTTTCATGTATATACTCATTTGATTTTTATTTTGCATCTCAGTAGCCTTCTTTATTCCATAGTTACTATTGGCATTCCATATTTAACGTGCCTAGACTTTCATTGTACATGTA
>NC_134792.1:37302400-37307400 GCF_046742065.1 Oratosquilla oratoria | reverse complement strand
CTACCAAAGCCAATTCAGTGTAGTTTTATCCTATCCGTAAAATAGTTAATCAATACTAAAACAACAATGCTTACCTTTGCACATCACATATAAAGATACTTAAATAATAGAGTATTGCATAAATGGAAGCAAGAGAAATTAACAGTAGGAGACTGAACTGTACATGGTTCTCACTAGTGAGAATAATGCTAAATAACTTAAGAAAAAAGAATATTGAAACTATCTCGGCCACTGCTAGAACGAGCAGATAAGAGGAAAGGGGAAGACCTTGTATACTTTTTGCCTGGCAACCCTTTACTTTACTCATCCTCCTTCACTTTTTCGCACTACTAGACAAGACCTTGTTCTTATTGACCTTTATACATTCCCATAGTTCCATTTCTTCTGCCAGCATGAAGTTTGAGTTCATCGTGTTGGGGTTTCTGACACAAATACATGTATTTCTATGATTATTGATTAATACATGTGGGTGTACTCATGCATAGGCTTTATAATTTTGAAGTTTTTCATGATATATCATGATTGTTTTTCTATTTCTTAAAAAACTGACAAAGGAAATAAAAATCACTGAGGTTAGCCTAACGAATAAGACTTGCCCTGCCTTTCTAGTGCCACTAAGGCCCGCACTGTGCCCACTGCAAATACTGAAGACCTTTATATCCCACCATGTCCCTGTTATATTCTTACTGTTTATAAATTATTTGATAAATGGAATCGACACCTACTCAAACTTATTTCCAGATGATACCAAGATCATAAAGAAAATTAAAGGTGAAGATAATTATGAATTGCTATAAGAAAACATAGATGTACTTAATGAGTGGAGTCAGGAGTGAATGATAAATTTCAACTTCAAGAAATGTAAAAAATTGAACATAGATTAAACATAAAAAAAAGAGTCGAAAACAACGGGAAAAGATTCAGACGTGAAGACAAAGAAGTAAAAAATCTCATGGTTTTATTTAGAAATGATACAACCATGGACATATGAGTAGCATTTCATTACATGGATGATGAAAGATAAACAAATGAAAATCTGATACACCCCAGACTGGAGTGTGTAGTAGAGGCGTGGTCATCATACTTAAAGACTACAAAAAAGAAAGAAGTACTCTGAGAAAGACTACTAGAGGTGAAGTGACATATAGGCCCCTGTAATATAGCAAATGGCGTGACAGAGTCAGGTCCATAACGTAACAGGTACTTTGGAGAATCATAGGGTATGGCTGGAATAACTTCCTATCAAACAGGAGACTGTTTTTTGATAATCACTTTAAGCAAGTTAGCAGCTTAACCCGTCTTAGGTAAAGTGGGGTCACCCAGACCCCATGCTTTTTTGTTTTTTACTTTTAATATACTAATATATTGCATATAGATATGTTCTCCCCTATACCTTCTTGACGAGTGGAGTAGTTTAAGGGGGTGATAGGGTCATTCCTGAATCTTGCTCTATATAAGCTTTATAGAGCTTTTGGGCCCGTCAGACCCCACTTTACCTTAGGTGTGAGTAGCGTGGGGTTTGTTAGACCCCACTTTACCTGAGTTTTTTTCATGTCATATAAATGTTTTATCATTTATACTTATGGGTAAATAAGAATTTCTTCTTTTTTATAATCTTTTTATTGACTGATATGTTGAATTTTGTTTGTTTTCGATGGTGATGGTATTATTTGGAATGCATCGTAATTGTGTTGACTAGGGAATCATAGTTTTATGTTCTTTATAAAAAAAAAATTCATCTGTTTGTCGTTATTCTGGGTAACTATTGCCTACACTGCAAAAGACCAGTGTGTCAGGAACATTCAACTCACAACTGCAATGACTGCAATTAGATTCTTCAGTATCACAAAGTCAAAATAATTACCTCCAATTTTTTTTTAGATTTTATGGTTTATGAAACACATTTATTATTCATTTGTTGTGGTTCTACTTTTCCTAAGATAGTTGGAAGATTGGTCTCTACAAAATGATGATGACCAACCGCTTCACACTTCCTGTTTTCAGTCAAGTACCCTCTAAAGTCAGCAATACTTTACTTTTCATAATATATATTTTGTAGTTTTCATTAAAAAAATATTTCTAACAATTATAGTCACTTTCAAGCATGCAAATGGAAGAAGATAAGTTGAAGTACATATGTTTTGATTTCTATGACACTAAATGCAGTGAAAATATATATATATATATTTTTTGTGTTTGGGGTAAAAAAAATTACCTCCATTTTTTTCAAATTTTATGTTTTTTTTTTAAACACATTTATTATTCATTTGTTGTAGCTCTGTTTTTCCTTAAAGGTAGTTAGGACATTGGTCTCTACAAAATGGTGATGACCAACCGCTTCACAATTCCTGTTTTTAGTCAAGTACCCTCTAAATTCAGCAATACCTTAATTTTCATATATATATATATATATATATATATATATATAATATATATATATATATATATATATATATATATATATATATATATTGTAATTTTCATTAAAAAATATTTCTAACAATTATAGTTACTTTCAAGCATGTAAATGGGAGAAGATAAGTTGAAGTACATATGCTTTGATTTCTATGTCACTATATGCAGGGAAAGTATTTTTATTGTATTTTTTGTGTTTGGTGTCTGTCAGACCCCGCTTTACCTGAGGTGTTTCCCAAAAAAGCTTTACCTGAGCAGGGTTAATTCTTGAACGTTAACCCCGGCTATATGGGCATTTGGCATGTTTCTCTTGAGCTTATGGAGTGGTAAGTTGATCGCTAATTCAGGTATCCGAGTTCGAGTCCCTTCCAAGGATGAAAATTGCAGCATAGAGGTCGGCACTCCAACTTTAAAGGGCAACGAGTTGTGTGTGTATGTAAGGTCGCATCATTACATAGAGATCGAGCTAATCCAAACACACATGCATACGTATACATGCGCACCCACACAAATACAAATATTTTTGGCACTTTGATGGATGAATCTTCTTTATATTTACTTTTCTACAGATTCCAATTTTCTTCTTACACCTGTCTTACTGCATTAACTTTCCTTTTCTTCTGTACTTTGTTTGTGCCTCTACTGTTTATAGACTATATTCTATATATTCTCACCATCTTTTCAGGCTTCTTATAATACTTTCCTTCTTAACTTACCTACATGGAATCTCTTTGTTGGCTTGGTCTTTACCATTCTTTCCACATGATTGAAACAGCCTCATTAGTATTCAGATTATTTCTTCCTCATTCTAATTTCTTTGTTATATATTCTAATTGGATCTTTATTTTGATCTTAGTAGCCTTATTTATTCTATAATTACTATTGACATTCCATTTTTAACGTGACTACCCTTTTCATTGCACATTTACTCGAGTCGTTAGATTAAATAGCTCTCCATACGAGATTCGAACACTAGGCCCTGCAGCACTACACTACAGCACAAGGCTTGATGTGTAGTGCTGCACAGCTTAGGGATAGGGATCCCATAAGTAGAGCTGTTAAGTTATTCACATATATATCATATAATTATATATGCTCATATGTGTGTATGGTTGTGTATGAGATCGAAAAAGGTATGGAGGAATATCATATCATACCGTATATCACAATAACTTTCGGATCGGGATTATCATTTTTTACCTATTAATTTCTTGATCTAATTCTACTCTATGGTGAATAATTCATATTCTCACAAACAATCGCCATATATGCCAATAAGGTATCTTTGTATGTACTCAGTATTCTTCTTGTGTTAAGTGAATTAGTAAGGATTCCGTAATGGTCATGGTGCTTTTGATTATGATTCATATCCAATTAATATTTCAGCATCATTTAAGTAAAAATCAAAATGATTTAACCAAACGCTTTAACTTTTTTTTTTTATTATTGAACATTTAAATAAGAGACAATAAATAGAATGATCAGTTATTGGTAAAGGTGGGTTCGTGGTTATTCGAAAGTGATTCCTGCAGCGCGCTGTTCCTCAGCGATGCGCAGGAGTTCGGCTACATGAGCAGGTGCTGGAGGAGCCACGGGAAGGTGAGCACCCTGGGGCTGGAAGCCAAATTCATTGGCTACATAGCGGACTTCAATCAGGTTGCCGAATTCGTCGGGGTAGCTGTCAAAATAAGAATAGAGGATCAAGTTATTCAAAATAAGGTTTTGAGGTTTGGTTCTAATCTTGGGTATAAACAACAAATGAATAAGGAATAGAAAAATATATATTTGCTTCACACCTGTAAACACCCTCAGCGTTGCTCTGTCCAGCGGCTCCTGCTGTCGCTTTTTGAGCAAATCTGATTCCATTGCCAGACTCGAAGTCGCTGGCAGAGGCACCGTCGACGGGTTCCTGACGCGTCTCGGCGACAATGGGGATGTGCTCCCGGGAGTCAAAGTCGTCGGCGGCGGCAACGGCCACAAGAGCGAGAAGGATCATCTGTAAAGATGGAAGGTAGTATTATTATCATTTCATTAGCCTCATCAGAATTCATCATTGCATACATAGTAAAGATGATTTTTGAACCACACACACACACACACACACACACACACACACACACACACACACACACACACACACACACACACACACACACACACACACACACACACACACACACACTAGCACACACACAGACAGACACACACTCGCACGCACACACACACACGCGCACTCAACAAAGGATTACAAAGGCGGAGCATGCCGACAGGAGACCTTTTGATCCATATCTAGGTCGGATGCGAAAAAAAAAACATATTAATAATAAAATAACATATAAAAACTATGATAATCTAAATAACAAATAAAATAAATAAATGCATAGGTATAGTTGAATAATAAACAAACAGGTAAATAGTAAATAATAATAAATTGACATATAACTAATAATAAATGAAAAACAGACAGACAAATGATAACAAAACAAAAACTAATGATATAAGATAAATTATAATCATTACAGCATCTTACTTAGGTATTTATCTAAATGATTCTTAAAGCTTCGAACTGAACTACATTGCACTAC
>NC_134792.1:37294900-37297400 GCF_046742065.1 Oratosquilla oratoria | reverse complement strand
ACCAAAGGCTTTTTCCCCCTACACGGCGGGTAGCCAAAAAGAAAAAGGCATAGAAACCACTCCCACCCATTCCATTTCCAATATATTCCACTCCCCTCCACCCTCCTCCCTCCCTCTTATCTTGGCACCTCCTGGATGACGGGTCATCCCTGCATCCTGTCCATTGCCCTGGGCCAAAAGCAGTGTCAAAAGAAAAACCAAATAGACAGCAAGGCCGCTTCATGAATTCTGTGACCCCCCCCCCCCCCTCTCCGTCCCTCCCATGCAGAAAAGGAGAAGACGGTGAGAAATTCCTTCGGGCTGCGTCAATTTTTTTTTTTTTTTATATACATACTTCTTCACCCCTCCATCCCCCACTCACTCCCCCTGATGCACCATAGCATCATTTGTACACAACCCCTCTCCATTAACCCATATCTTCTTTCCTCTCCCGTCATTCCTTCACAGACATTCCTCTCATTTGTAATGCCCCTTTCACCCTATCCATCCATCTCATCCTAGGACACCCCCTCATATTCACTCCTTCCACCTCCGCCTTCCACACTTCTTTTACTAATCTTTCTTCACTCATTCTTTCCGTGTGTCCCAACCATCCTAATACTCTTTCATCAACCCTACCTCCCTGTTCCCTTTCCACCTCTGTTCTCCTCCTCACCTCATTTCTCACTCTATCCAGCCTAGTAACCCCTATCATACTTCTCAGACATTTCATCTCAAACACATTTAAACTCCTTGTCTCTTCCTCTCTAATGTTCCATGTTTCTGCCCCGTACAATGCTGTTGGCATAATCATTCCTTCATATAATCTCTTAGCATTCATTCCCAGATGTCTATTTCTCATTACACTTTTCAATCCACCAAGGCACTTACTCGTTTCTCTCAATGTACATTCTACCTCCACCCCACTCCTCCCTTTCTCGCTACATTCGCACCCAAGTACCTAAAACTATCCACTTCCTCCAGTCTTTCACCCTTAATGCTCACTTCCAGCCTGCTGTCACTCTCTCCCCTTGTACATCTCATCACCTTACTTTTGCCCACATTGATCTTCAGCTTTCTTCTTTCACACACTTTCTCAAAGTCTGTCACTAACTTCCTCAATCCCTCCTCTGATCCTGCTACAAGCGCAGTGTCGTCAGCAAAGAGCAACTGGCTCACCTCTCACTTTTCTCCATTTTCTTTAACCATCTCCAACCCCTGACCCACTACCCTTGCATTCACCTCTCGCACCACTCCATCCATGTAAAGATTGAACAGCCAGGGCGACATAACACGTTCCTGACGAAGTCCCACCTTTACCTCAAACCATTCACTCTCTCCATTTCTAATCCTAACACAAGCTCTACTACTTTCGTAAAAACTCTTGATGCATTTAACGGCTTTCCTCCTATCCCGTATATCTACAGTACCTCCCACAGTGCCCTCCTGTCTACCCTGTCGTAAGCCTTTTCCAGATCCATAAAAGCCCAAAGAAGATAATTATGAATTGCTATAAGAAAACCTAGATGTAATTAATGAGTGGAGTCAGGAGTGAATGATAAATTTCAACTTCAAGAAATGTAAGAAATTGAACATAGATTAAACCTTGAAAATATGTCGAAAACAACGGGAAAAGATTCAGACGTGAAGACAAAGGAGTAAAAAATCTCATGGTTTTATTCAGAAATGATGTAGCGATGGACATATGAGCGGGATTTCATTATACGGATGGTGAAAGATAAACAAATGAAAGTCTGATACACCCCAGACTGGAGTGCGTAGTAGAGGCGTGATCATCATATTTAAAGACTACGAAAAGGAAAGAAGTACTTCAAGAAAGACTACTAGAGATAAGGTGACACATAAGCCCTGTAATGTAACAAATAGCGAGACATAGTCAGGTCCATAACGTAACGGGTGCTTTGGAGAATCATTGGGTATGGCTGGAATAACTTCCTATCAAACAGGAGACTGTTTTATGATACACACTTTAAGCAAGTTACCAGCATAATTCTTGAACGTCAACCCCGGCTATATGGGCATGTGGTATGTTTCTCTAATTTTGTATCCTACTCACAGGGTTGTCTCCAGAAAAGACAACCCTCGATGGAAGAGACAAAGGGGACGCCAACAGAGCTTATGGAGTGGTAAATTGATCGAATCTGTCGAGAGATTTTTAGAGCAGGAAGGTTAGCTGCATGTAAGCTTGTTCGAAATGATTGTGTGGCCTGGCGCCAGCGTGTGAGTGAAGCAAGGTGCCCCTGGCGTATGCCCCCAATTGATGATGAAATAAAGCTAGTAATAGGTGACTGAGCGTGCTAGTACAAATGAATGTATATCGGATATAATTACCCAGCTGCCTCTTCTCAAAAGCCACCAATATGGCTCGGCTATGTGGTGGTATCGCGCTTTATCACCAATTCAGCTATCCGAGTTCGAATCCCTACCAAGGCTGAAAATCTCAGCATAGAGGCCGGCACTCTAACATTAAAAGGCAAGAAGTTGTGTGTGTATGTAAGGT
>NC_134792.1:37252400-37289900 GCF_046742065.1 Oratosquilla oratoria | reverse complement strand
TAATACATGTGGGTGTATTCATGCATAGGCTTTATCATTTTGAAATTTTTCATGATATATCATGATTGTTTTTCTATCTTTTTAAAAACTGACGAAGGAAATAAAAATCACTGAGGTTAGCCTAACGAATAAGACCTGTCCTGCTTTTCTACTGCCTCTACGGCCGACACTTTGCCCACTCCAAATATGGTAGACCTATATATCCCACCCTGTTCCTGTAATACTCTTACTGTTTTTAAATTATTTGATCAATGAAATCGGCACCTACTCACACTTATTTCCAGATGATGCCAAAATCATAAAGAAAATTAAAGGTGAAGACAATTATACATACATACATATACCAAAGGCTTTTTTCCTCCTACACGGCGGGTAGCCAAAAAGAAAAAGGCATAGAAACCACTCCCACCCATTCCATTTCCTATATATTCCACTCCCCTCTACCCTCCTCCCTCCCTCTTATCTTGGCACCTCCTGGATGACGGGTCATCCCTATATCTTGTCCACTGCCCTGGGTCAGAAGCAGTGTCAAAAGACACAGCACATACACAGCAAGGCCGCTTCATAAATTCGGCGACCCCCCTCTCTGTCCCCTCATGGAGAAAAGGAGAAGACGGGGAGAAATTCCTTCGGGCTGCGTCAATTTTTTTTTTCTCATACATACTTTCTCACCCCCCAATCCCCACCCACTCCCCCTCATGGATCACAGAATCATCTATACACAACCCCTCCCCATTCACCCCTATCTTCTTTCCTCTCCCGTCCTTCCTTCACAGACATTCCTCTCTTTTGTAATGCCCCTTTCACCCCATCCATCCATATCATCCTAGGACGCCCCCTCATATTCACTCCTTCCACCTCTGCCTTCTACATTTCTTTTACTAATCTTTCTTCACTCATTCTTTCTATGTGTCCAAACCATCCTAATACTCTTTCATCAACCCTACCTACCAGTTCTCCTTCCACCTCTGTTCTCCTCCTCACCTTCTCATTTCTCACTCTATCCAGCCTAGTAACCCCTATCATACTTCTCAGACATTTCATCTCAAACACATTCAAACTCCTTGTCTCTTCCTCTCTCATGTTCCATGTTTCTGCCCCGTACAATGCTGTTGGCATAATCACTCCTTCATATAACCTCCTCTTAGCATCCATTCCCAGATGTCTATTTCTCATTACACTTTTCAATCCACCAAGGCATTACTCGCCTCTCTCAATCTACATTCTACCTCTACCCCATTCCTCCCTTTTCTGCCACATTCGCACCCAAGTATCTAAAACTATTCATTTCCTCCAGTCTTTCACCCTTAATGCTCACTTCCAGCCTGCTGTCACTCTCTCCCCATATACATCTCATCACCTTATTTTTGCCCACATTTATCTTCACATACCTTTTCATGAAAGTGGCAGTTAAACACCATACGAGGACGGAGCCTTTATTTGTACGACGTTTCGCTTATTACAGCTTTTTCAAGTACAAGTTGAGATACATAAGGGAAAAGGAGGGAACGGGAAGAGAAAAGAAGAAGGGGGAAGGAAGAGGAGGAGGAGGAGGAGGAGGAGGAGGAGAAGGGGGGGATGGAACACTGGGAAAGGTTGAGAATGATGGCCCAAACGTCCGTGGGCGAAATGTTCACAAAGGGTGGTTTAAATATTTAAAGTTTTGCTGGCCATGGGTATTAGGGGAAACATGAGGGGCGAGATGTTAAACATGCCCCAGTTTTGTTCAATAGTGTTCGTTCCTTGAATGATTGCTGCTTCTAAACAAAATCCACAGGAAGTGTTTAGAAGCAGCAATCATTCAAGGAACAAACACTATTGAACAAATGAAAGTCTGATACACCCCAGATTGGAGTGAGTAGTAGAGGCGTGGTCATCATATTTAAAGACTACGAAAAGGAAAGAAGTACTCTAAGAAAGACTACTAGAGGTGAGTTGACACATAGGCCCCTGTAATGTAACAAATAGCGAGACATAGTCAGGTCCATAACATAACAGATGCTTTGGAGAATCATAGGGTATGGCTGGAATAACTTCCTATCAAAAAGGAGACTGTTTTTTGATACTCACTTTAAGCAAGTTACCAGCATAATTCTTGAAACAACCTCATTAGTATTTAGATTATTTCTTCCTCATTCTAATTTCTTTGTTATATATTCTTATTTGATCTTTATTTTGATCTTAGTAGCCTTCTTTATTCTATAATTACTATTAGCATTCCATTTTTAACGTGACTACCCTTTTCATTGCAAATGTACTCGAGTTGACATATTAAAAGGCTCTGCACACGAGATTCGAACACTAGGCCCTACAGCACTGCACCACAGCACTTGGCTTGATGTGTAGTGCTGCACAGCTTAGGGCTGGAATCCTATAAGTAGAGCTGTTTAATTATTCACATTTATATCATATGATTATATATATTCATATTTATGCTTATATGTATGCCTGTGTATGAGGGATGGAGGAATATCATATCATACCGTATATCACAATGATAACATTCGGATCTGGATTATTATTTTTACCCATTTATTTCTTGATTTAATTCTATGGTGAATAATTTATATTCTCACAAAAAAAAACGCCATATATACCGATAAGGTATCATTGTATCTACTCAGTATTCTCCTTCTTGGGTAATGGTGCTTTTGATTATGATTCATATCCAATTAATATTTCAGCATTATTCAATTAAAACTTGAGATGATTTGACCAAACGCTATATTAATTTTTATTTATTTATTGAACATTTATATTAGAGACAATAAATAGAATAATCAGTTATTGGTAAAGGTGGATTCGTGGTTATTCGAAGGTGATTCCTGCAGCGCGCTGTTGCTCAGCGATGCGCAGGAGTTCGGCTACATGAGCAGGTGCTGGAGGAGCCACGGGAAGGTGAGCACCCTGGGGCTGGAAGCCAAATTCATTGGCTACATAGCGGACTTCAATCAGGTTGCCGAATTCGTCGGGGTAGCTGTCAAAATAACAATAGAGGGTCAATTCATTGTAAATATAATTTTAGAGGCAGGATCGTCATGTTGGATATAAACAACAAATGGATAATGAAAAAAAAAACAATATATTTGCTTCACACCTGTAAACACCCTCAGCGTTGCTTCCTCCAGTGGCTCCTGCTGTCGCTTTTTGAGCAAATCTGATTCCATTGCCGGACTCAAAGTCGCTGGCAGAGGCACCGTCGACGGGTTCCTGACGCGTCTCTGCGACAATGGGGATGTGCTCCCGGGAGTCAAAGTCGTCGGCGGCGGTAACAGCCACAAGAGCGAGGACGATCATCTGCATAAATTAGGGTAGTATTATTGTTTTATTAACACCATCAGAATTCATCATTGCATAGATCATTTATATGTACTCACGTTTGTACAAATGCAAGAACTTTTTGAATCACAGACACACACACACACACACACACACACACATATATATATATCTGTATATATATATATATATATAATATATATACATACATACAAATATACAAACATATATATAAATATATACATATATATATACACACATACATACACACACACACACACACACACACACACACACACACACACAAACACACACACACACACACAAGTGTATGGCCAATTCTTAAAATTCCCAACAGGAAACATATTTATAGTTGCAAAGGAACTTTATGAATATTTTTCTAACCTCCACTTATTTTGTAACTGCATTTAATTCGCAGTGAAAATCGAGGCAGACCTGAATTTAAAAAATGAGATATAATGAATAACGTCGTAATATTGTTGGAACATAATTCAAAAGAAAGAGCGAGTATTAAAAATTGCTAGTGAAAGGCCAAATTTGCAGTATTTGTTCGTAAAACAGGATCTATAACGAGTAAAACGTGCGATGCAGCTTCATTGTGATTGCCATATTATTGAATGTCTATATGCCTTAATTGTAACTATAGTTTTTCACTGTTTCTCTCTTGTTCCTTTTTATGCGTTAGAGTATGTCAAATAGAAACTTGTGGGATGGAGTTTCAAAAATTGCCCTCGGGACACTCACGAACTTCATGTTGGCTATGTGAAAGAAGCTGCAAGAATGCATAGGGATGTAGCTGGACGGGGTCATTTATAGTTCCTAGAAGGATCAAGATGATGGGGAAGAGAAGGGAAGGGTTTAAACTTATAGTTGACGTCTTGCACAAGAAAACTTGTTTGTCTAGAATTAGATCTGTCTTTCTAGTAGGTACCTTGTCCTAAGCTATTCCTTTCACACGGAATGTTCGTGTTCCTGTTTGTTTGTTTTTTTTTTGTTTTTTTGCTAAGCTGCTACCAAAGCCAATTCAGTGTAGTTTTATTCCATGCGTATAATAGCTCATTAATACTAAAACAACAATGCTTACCTTTCCACATCACAAATAAAGATATTTAGATAATAGAGTTTTGCATAAATTGAAGCAAGAGAAATTAACAGTAGGAGACTGAACTGTACATAGTTCTCACTAGTGAGAATAATGCATAATAACTTAAGAAAAAAAATCTTGCAACATTCTAGGCCGCTACTAGAATGAGCAAATAAGAAGAAAGGGGAAGCCATTGTATACTTTTTGCTTGGCAACCCTTTACTTGTCTCATCCTCCTTCACCTTTTCGCACTACTAGACAAGATCTTGTTTTGATTGACCCAAATACATTCCCATAGTTCCATTACTTCTGCCAGCATGAAGTTTGAGTTTATCGTGTTGGGGTTTCTTACACAAATACAAGTATTTCTATGATTATCGAATAATATATGTGGGTGTACTCATGAATAGGCTTTATAATTTTGAAGTTTTTCATGATATATCATGATTGTTTTTCTATCTTTTTAAAAACTGACGAAGGAAATAAAAATTATTGAGGTTAGTCTAACGAATAAGACCTGTCATGCCTTATACTGCCACTACGACCCACATTGTTGTGCCCACTCCAAATATGGTAGACCTATATATTCCACCCTGTCCCTGTAATATTCTTACTATTTGTAAATTACCTGATAAATGAAATCGGCACCTACTCAAACTCATTTCCAGATGATGCAAAGATCATAAAGAAAATTAAAGGTGAACATAATTATACATACCTACATATACCAAAGGCTTTTTCCCCCTACACGGCGGGTAGCCAAAAAGAAAAAGGCATAGAAACCACTCCCACCCATTCCATTTCCTATATATTCCACTCCCCTCCACCCTGTCCCTCCCTCTTATCTTGGCACCTCCTGGATGACGGGTCATCTCTATATCCTGTCCACTGCCCTGGGTCAGAGGCAGTGTCAAAAGACACAGAACATCCACAGGAAGGCCGCTTCATAAATTCTGCGACCCCCCCTCTCCGCCCCCCCATGCAGAAAAGGAAGAAGACGGGGAGAAATTCCTTCGGTCAGCTGTTGTTTGCGGACGACACTGCGCTTGTGGCAGGATCGGAGGAGGGATTGAGGAAGTTGGTGACAGAGTTTGGGAGAGTATGTGATAGAAGAAAGCTAAAGATAAATGTGGGTAAAAGTAAGGTGATGAGATGTACAAGGGGTGAAAGTGGCAGTAGACTGGAAGTGAGCATTAAAGGAGAGCGACTGGAGGAAGTGGATAGTTTTAGATACTTGGGTGCAAATGTGGCAGGAAAAGGTGGAGTGAAGGTGGAGGTAGAATGTAGATTGAGAGAAACGAGTAAATGCCTTGGTGGATTAAAGAGTGTAATGAGGAATAGACATGTGGGAATGGATGCTAAGAGGAGACTGTATGAAGGAGTGATTGTGCCAACAGCACTGTATGGGGCAGAAACATGGAACATAAGAGAGGAAGAGAGAAGTAGTTTGAATGTGTTTGAGATGAGGTGTCTGAGAAATATGTTGGGGGTTACTAGGCTAGATAGATTGAGAAATGAGGAGGTGAGGAGGAGAACAGTGTGGAAATGGAGTTGGGAGATAGGGTTGATGAAAGAATATTAGGATGGTTTGGACACATGGAAAGAATGAGTGAAGAAAGACTAGTAAAAGAAATATGGAAGGCAGATGTGGAGGGAGTGAACATGAGGGGACGTCCGAGGATGAGGTGGATGGATGGGGTGAAGGGGGCTTTGGGGAAGAGGGGAATGTCTGTTGAGGAAGGACGGGAGAGGACAGAAGACCGGGGTGAATGGAGAATGATTGTATATGGATGATGTTGTGATGCATGAGGTGGAATGGGCGGGGGGATGGGGGGTGAGGTAGTATGTGTGAGCAAAATTTGACCCAGCCCGAAGGGATTTCTCCCCGTCTTCTCCTTTTATGCAATGGGGGGACGGAGAGGGGGGTCGCCGATTTAATGAAGCGGCCTTGCTGTGGATGTGCTGTGTCTGGCGAATCTGCTTCTGACCCAGGGTAGTGGACAAGGTGCAGGGATGATCCGTCATCCAGGAGGTGCTAAGATGAGAGGGAGGGTGGAGGGTAGTGGAGTGTATTCAGGGATGAAATGGGTGGGAATGATTTTATGCCTTTTCCTTTTTGGCTACCTCCCTTGTAAGGGGGGAAAAGCCTTGATATATGTGTATGTATGTACATACTTCTTCACCCCCAATCCCCCACCCACTCTCCCTCATGCATCACAGCATCATCTATACACAACCCCTCCCCCATTCACCCCTCTTCTTTCCTCTCCCGTCCTTCCTTCACAGACATTCCTCTCTTTTGTAATGCCCCTTTCACCCCATCCATCCATATCATCCTAGGACGCCCCCTCATATTCACTCCTTCCACCTCTGCCTTCCACACTTCTTTTACTAATCTTTCTTCACTCATTCTTTCCATGTGTCCAAACCATCCTAATACTCTTTCATCAACCCTACCTCCCTGTTCCCTTTCCACCTCTGTTCTCCTCCTCACCTCCTCATTTCTCACTCTATCCAACCTAATAACCCCTATCATACTTCTCAGACATTTCATCTCAAACACATTCAAACTCCTTGTCTCTTCCTCTCTCATGTTCCATGTTTCTGCCCCGAACAATGCTGTTGGCATAATCATTCCTTCATATAACCTCCTCTTAGCATCCATTCCCAAATGTCTATTTTTCATTACACTTTTCAATCCACCAAGAAATTTACTCGCCTCTCTCAATCGACATTCTAACTCCACCCCCACTCCTCCCTTTCCTGCCACATTTGCACCCAAGTATCTAAAACTATCCTTTTCCTCCAGTCTTTCACCCTTAATGCTCACTTCCAGCCTGATGTCACTCTCTCCCCTTGTACATCTCATCAACTTACTTTTGTCCACATTTATCTTCAGCTTCCCTCTTTCACACACCTTCTCAAACTCTGTCACTAAATTCCTCAATCCCTCCTCTGATCCTGCTACAAGCGCAGTGCCGTCAGCAAAGAACAACTGGCTCACCTCCCACTTTTCTCCATTTTCTTTAATCATCTCCAACCCCTGACCCACTACCCTTGCATTCACCTCTCCCACCACCCCATCCATGTAAAGATTGAACAGCCAGGGCGACATAACACATCCCTGACGAAGTCCCACCTTTACCTCAAACCATTCACTCTCTCCATTTCTAATCCTAACATAAGCTCTACTACTCTCGCAAAAACTCTTGACTGCTCTTAACAGCTTTCCTCCTATCCCGTATATCTGCAGTATCTCCCACAGTGCCTTCCTGTCTGCCCTGTCGTAAGCCTTTTCCAGATCCATAAAAGCCAAAAGAAGATAATTATGAATTAGTATAAGAAAATCTAGATGTAATTAATGAGTGGAATCAGGAGGGAATGATAAATTTTAACTTCAAGAAATGTAAAAAATTGAACATAGATTAAACCTTGAAAAAAAATCGAAAACAATGGGAAAATATTCAGAGGTGAAGACAATGGAGTAGAAAAAATCTCATGGTTTTATTCAGAAATTATATAGCGATGGACATATGAGTGGCGTGATCATCATATTCAAAGACTACGAAAAGGAAAGAAGTACTCCAAGAAAGACTACTAAAGGTGAAGTGACACATAAGTCCCTGTAATGTAACAAATGGCGAGACATAGTCAGGTTCATAACATAACGGGTGATTTGGAGAAGCATAGGGTATGGCTGGAATATCTTCCCATCAAACAGGAGACTGTTTTTTGATACTTTAAGCAAATTACCAGCATAATTCTTGAACGTCAACCCCGGCTATATGGGCATGTGATATGTTTCTCTAATTTTGTATCCTACTCACAGGGTTGTCTCCACAAAAGACAACCCTCGATGGAAGAGACAAAGGGGACGCCAACAGAATTTATGGAGTGGTAGGTTGATCTAATCTGTCGAGAGATTTTTAGAGCAGGAAGGTTGTGTGGACTGGCGCCAGCGTGTGAGTAAAGCAAGGTGCCCTTGGCGTATGCCCCCAATTGATGATGAAATAGAAGCAGTAATACGTGACTGAGCGTGTCAGTACAAATGAGTGTATATCGGGAATAATTACCCAGCTGCCTTATCCCAAAAGCCATCAATATGGCTCGGCGATGTGGTGGTATCGCATAGAGGCCGGCACTCCAACTTTAAAAGGCAAGGAGTTGTGTGAGTATGTAAGGTCACAGCATTAATTAGAGATCGAGCTAATCCAAACACACATACATTCATGCAAACATGCACACCCACACAAATACAAATAGGTCTTTATACGTTCATGGAATGACCAGATATACATCTGCATACGTACATTTTTTGCCATGCAAACATTCTTGGTACTTTGATAAATGCATCTCCTATTTTCTTTCTACACCTGTCTTACTGCATTAACTTTCCTTTTCTTCTGTACTTTGGTCGTGCCTCTACTGTTTATAGACTATATTTTATATATCCTCACCATCTTTTCAGGTTTCTTATAATACATTCTTTTCACATGTTTGAAACTGCCTCATTAGTATTTAGATTATTTCCTCATTCTAATTTCTTATTTATATATTCTTATTGGATCCTCATTTTGATCATAGAATCCTTCTTTATTCTATAATTACTATTGGCATTTCATATTTAACGTGACTACCCTTTTCATTGCAAATGTACTCAAGCCGACATATTAAATAGCTCTGCATACAAGATTCGAGCACAAGGTCCTGCAGCACTGCACCACAGCTCTCGGCTTGATGTGTAGTGCTGCACAGCTTAGGGCTGGAATCCCATAAGTAGAGCTGTTTAGTTATTCATTAATATATATCATATGATTACTTATGCTCATATGCCTGTGTATGAGGGATGGAGGAATATCATATCATACCGTATATCACAATGACGTTTCTGGATTATTATTTTTACCCATTAATTTCTTGATCTAATTCTATGGTGACTAATTGATATTCTCACAAATAAACGCCATACATACCGATAAGGTATCATTGAATCTACTCAGTATTCTCCTTCTTGTGTTAAATGAATTAGTAAGAATCTCGTAATGGTAAGGGTGCTTTTGATTATGATTCATATCCAATTAATATTTCAACATCATTCAAGTAAAACTTTAGATGATTTGACCAAACGCTATATTTCTTTTTATTTATTTATTGAACACTTAAATTATAAACAATAAATAGAATAATCAGTTATTGATAAAGGTGGGTTCGTGGTTATTCGAAGGTGATTCCTGCAGCGCGCTGTTGCTCAGCGATACGCAGAAGTTCGGCTACATGAGCAGGTGCTGGAGGAGCCACGGGAAGGTGAGCACCCTGGGGCTGGAAGCCAAATTCATTGGCTACATAGCGGACTTCAATCAGGTTGCCGAATTCGTCGGGGTAGCTGTCAAAATAACAATAAGGGGTCAATTTATTGTAAATATTGTTTTAGAGGCAGGATGGTCATCTTGGATATCAACAACAAATGAATAATGAATAAAAAACAATATATTTGCTTCACACCTGTAAACACCCTCAGCGTTGCTTCCTCCAGTGGCTCCTGCTGTCGCTTTTTGAGCAAATCTGATTCCATTGCCGGACTCGAAGTCGCTGGCAGAGGCACCGTCGACGGGTTCCTGACGCGTCTCGGCGACAATGGGGATGTGCTCCCTGGAGTCAAAGATGTCGGCGGCGGCAACGGCCACAAGAGCGAGGAGGATCATCTGCATAGATACAGGGCATTATTATTATTATTTCATTACCATCATCAGAATTCATCATAGCATAATTTTATATATATCCACGTTTGTGCAAAAACAAAGATGACTTTCTGAATAAGAATAGAATCCAAATTGCTGTTATATGGATATTTATATACATATGGATTTACACACACACACATACACACACACACACACACACACACACACACACACACACACACACACACACACACACACACACACACACACACACACACAAACATATATATATATATATATATATATATATATATATATATACATATGTGTGTGTGTTTGTGTGTGTGTGTGTGTGTGTGTGTGTGTGTGTGTGTGTGTGTGTGTGTGTGTGTGTGTGTGTGTGTGTGTGTGTGTGTGTGTGTGTGTGTGTGTGTGTGTGTGTGTGTGTTTGTGTGTGTATGTGTGTGTGTGTGTTTATGTGCATACATACATACATATACAATGTATGTGTATATCTATGTGTTCATGCATGTATGTCTCTATTGATATATGGAAGTATGTATATATGTATCTATGAATTTGTTAGTATTTACATATGCATTTATGTATGTATATAATATGTATGTAAACCAAGTTACAAAATGTGAGGAATTTGACTAAATATAATGAAAAGAAAACACTAATAAAGAACAACATAAGAAATAAATCAAAGGATTGAAAAAAAATCTTATTACAAAAATATAAGTCTAATTCTTATAATACCCAACAGGAAATAATATATATAGTTACAAACCAACTCTATAAATATCTTTTTAACGTCCACTTATCTTGAGGCTACATTTAATTCGTAGTGGAAATCGAGGGAGGCATGAATTTTAAAACTGAGATAGAAAGAATAACGTCGTTAGAACGATTTTCAAAAGGAGAGAATAATAAAAATTACAGATGAAAAGGCTAAGTTAGCAATATTTGTTTGTAAAATAGGATCCATAACGAGTAAAACGTGCGATGCAGCTTCACTTGTGATTGCCATATTATTGAATATCTTTATGGCTTAATTGTAAATATAGTTTTTCACTATTTATATCTGGTTTCTTTTATGCGTTAGAGTACGTCAAATGGAAACGTGTGGGATAAAGTTTGAAGTAAATTGCACTCGGGACACTCACGAATTTCATGTTGGCGATGTGAGAGAAGCTGCAAGAATGCATAGGGGTGTAGCTGGACGGGGTCATTTATAGTTCCTAGAAGGATCAAGATGGGGAAGAGAAGGGAAGGGTTTTGACCTTATAGTTGACGTCTTGCACAAGAAAACTTGTTTGTCTAGAATTAGATTTGTCTTTCTAGAAGGTACCTTGTCCCAAGCTATTCCTCTTACACAAATTGTGTTCCGTTTATTTTTATTTTTTTTATGAACAACAAACGTGTGTTCAAGAGGCTACCAAAGCCAATTCAGTGTAGTTTTATCCCATGCGCAAAATAGTTCATCAATACTAAAACAACGATGCTTACCTTCCCACATCACAATCAAAATACTTAAATAGTTGATTATTGCACAAATGAAAGCAAGAGAAATTAACAGTAGGAGATTGAACTGTGCCTGGTTCTCACTAGTGAGAATAATGCATAATAACTTAAGAAAAAATAATCTTGCAACTATCTAGGCCACTGCTAGAACGAGCAGATAAGAAAAAAGGGGGAGCCATTGTACACTTTTTGCTTGGCAATCCTTTACTTTTCTCATCATCCCCCACTTTTTCGCACTACTAGACAAGACCTTGTTCTGAAATTTTTCATGATATATCATGATTGTTTTTCTATCTTTGTAAAAACTGATGAAGGAAATAAAAATCACTGAGGTTAGCCTAACGAATAAGACCTGTCCTACGGCCCGCACTATCCCCACTTCAAATATGGAGGATATTTATACCTCACCCTGTCCCTGTAATGTTCTTATCATTTATAAATTACATGATAAAGGGAATCGGAGCCTACTCAAACTTATTTCCAGATGATGCCAAGATCATAAAGAAAATTAAAGGTGAAGATAATTTCGAATTACTATAAGAAACAGCAACAACTAGATGCGGTTAATGAGTAGGGTCAAGAGTGAATGATAAATTTGAACTTAAAGAAATGTAAAAATTAAACATAGACTAAAACAAAAAAACAAAACAAAAAACTGTCGAAAATAACGGGAAAAGATTTAGATTTGAGAAAAAATTAGTAAAAAATATCATCGCTAATTCAGCTATTCGAGTTCAAGTCCCTCCCAAAGCTGAAAATCTCAGCATAGAGGCGGTCACTCTAACTTTAATAGTCAAGGAGTTGTGTGTGTATGTAAGGTCACAGCATTATATAGAGATCACGCTAATCCAAAACCCTGGTGAATCACAAACACACATGCACACATGTACAAATATGCGCACCCACACAAATACAAATAAGTCTCTATACCAGTGGTTCCCAACCCCAGGGTCGCGACCCAAACTAGGGTCGCGAGGGTGTTTTTGAAGGTCGCCAGAGGGTCTTTTTTAAACAGATTTTCATTAAATTTTCAAATGAATTTAAATTCATTGTGCTAGTAAATATAAACTGAAGTATAAAAACGAAAGTTTATAAACATTATGCAAGTACGTAGAAATATAACATGAAATGGTTGAATTTATTATTACAATTAGGGTCGCGACTCCAGGCTAAGAGTGGATTTAGGGTCGCAGCCAAAAAAGGTTGGGAAACACTGCTAAATACGTTCATGGAATGACCACATATACATCTGCATGCGTGTATTTTTTCTATGCTCATTTTCTTGTCACTTTGATAAATGCATTTCCCTTGTACATATTTTCCTACAGATTCCTATTTTCTTCCTACCTTGGTCTTATTACATTAACTTTCCATTTCTTCTGTACTTTGGTTGCACCTCTGCTATTTCTAGACTACATTTTATATTTTATCGCCATTTTTTGAGAGTCTTTATATCACTTTCTTTCTTACCCTATCTTTATGGAATATCTCTGTTGACTTGGACTTTACCATTCTTTCAACATGATTAAAATTACCCTTTGAGTGTTTAGATTATCTCTTCCTTAACTCTAAATTCTTTCATATATATTTCTTTTTTGGTCTTTATTTTGCACCTCAGTAGCCTTATTCCATAGTTACTATTAGCATTCCATTTTTAACGTGCCTAGCCTTTCATTACATATGTACTTGAATCGCTCTGCATACGAAATTTGAACCTTAGACCGTGCATGACTGCACCACATCACTCGAATTGATGTGTAGTGCTGCACGGCCTAGGGCTGTAATCCCAAAAGCAGAACTATTTAATTATTCACATATATATTATATCCTAGATCATATATGTTCATATGTATGGATGCTTGTGTATGAAATCGAAAAAGGGAAGAAGGAATATCATGTACCGTTATCGTAACTTTGGGTCCATGACTTTTCGTCGTCGTCTTTTTGTCGCCGGACTTTTCGTCGCCGACGTTTCGTCGCCGGACATTTCGTCGCCGCGACTTTTTGTCGCCGGACGTTTCGTCGCCGCGACATTTCGTCCCCGCGACTTTTCGTTGCCGGAATTTTCGTCGCCGGACTTTTCGTCGCCCCAAGCATAAATTGTATGCAAAGATTGACAATATTTGAAATATAAAATTGGAAATACAGTATATGATTTAATGCCAAATTCAATATACTTCTTCTGATTTATCTTAATGTGATTATTGGTAGTAGCGTCTGTCCAGTCACTTTTTTTCTAGTAATAATCACATAATCCTATTATTTATTATTATTACATTGGACTCATGGCACGCTGACTCCGAATTCAGTATAAAAGACTGTCGTCTGGACTCAGGTGTCATTCCACGTCAGCATCATGGCAGACCAACAACAACAGTTACTCACCAAACGCGGCAAAGAGAAGTAAGTTACACATCTACGTAAGTTAGGGCTCAGGTATTTGCAAGTCGGACTGGTTAAGGCAAGAATGAATGGTTTATACGGCACTGAGATGTATAGCTATTTGCCACACTCATATTATTGCATTGGGAGTAGGAATATAAGTACAAGTATGACATTAAATCATATATTTCCAATTGTCAATCTTTGCATACAATTTATGCTTGGGGCGACGAAAAGTCCGGCGACGAAAAGACCGGCGACGAAAAGTCGCGGGGACGAAATGTCGCGGCGACGAAACGTCCGGCGACGAAAAGTCGGCGACGAAAAGTCCGGCGACGAAAAGTCGTGCACCCCGTAACTTTAGGATTTTGATTATTATTTTTACCTTTTAATTTCTTTATCTAAATCTAGAGTGAATAATCTATATCATAACAAACAATCGCCATATATACTAAGTAATATTGTGTCAACTCATTATTTCTTTTGTGTTCAATGAATGAGTAGGAATCCAGTAATATTAATGTTGTTTTGATTGTGATTTATATTCGATTAATATTTCAACATCATTCATGTAAACGTGAGATGATTTAACCAAACAATAAGATTTTTTATTTTTTTTATTAAACATTTATATGAGACAATAAATAGAATAATCAGTTGTTGATAAAGGTGGGTTCGTGGTTATTCGAAGGTGATTCCTGCAGCGCGCTGTTGCTCAGCGATACGCAAAAGCTCGGCTACATGAGCAGGTGCTGGAGGAGCCACGGGAAGGTGAGCACCCTGGGGCTGGAAGCCAAATTCATTGGCTACATAGCGGACTTCAATCAGGTTGCCGAATTCGTCGGGGTAGCTGTCAAAATAAGAAAAGAGGGCCAAGTTATTGAAACAAGAAGTTTAGAAGTTGAGTGCTCATCTTCGATATGAACAACAAAATAATAATGAATACAAAAATATATATTTGCTTCACACCTGTAAACACCCTCAGCATTGCTTCCTCCAGCGGCTCCTGCTGTGGCCTTTTGAGCAAATCTGATTCCATTGCCGGACTCGAAGTCGCTGGCAGAGGCACCGTCGACGGGTTCCTGACGCGTCTCGGCGACAATGGGGATGTGCTCCCTGGAGTCTAAATCGTCGGCGGCGGCAACGGCCACAAGAGCGAGGAGGATCATCTGCATAGATACAGGGTAGTATTATTATTATTTCATTACCATCATCAGAATTCATCATTGCATAATTTTATATATATCGCCGTTTGTACAAAAACAAAGATGACTTTCTGAATAAAAATAGAATAAAAATTGCTGTTATATGGATATATATATATATACATACGGAATTACACACACACACACAAACACACACACACACACACACACACACACACACACACACACACACACACACACACATACTCACACACACACACACACACACACACACACACACACACACACACACACACACACACACACACACACACACACACACACACACATATATATATATATATATATATATATATATATATATATACATATATATATATATATATATACACATATGTGTGTGTGTTTGTGTGTGTGTAGTGTGTGTGTGTTTGTGTGTGTGTGTGTGTGTGTGTGTGTGTGTGTTTATGTGCATACATACATACATATACAATGTATGTGTATATCTATGTGTTCATGCATGTATGCATCTATTGATATAAGGAAGTATGTATATATGTATCTATGAATTTGTTAGTATTTACATATGTATGTGAGGAATTTAACTAAATATAATGAAAAGGAAACACTAATAAAGAACCAACATAAGAAATCAATCAAAGGATTGAAAAAAATCTCATTACAAAAATATGTCTAATTCTTATAATACCCAACAGGAAATAATATACTGTATATAGTTACAAAGCAACTTTATAAATATCTTTTTAACGTCCACTTATCTTGAGGCTACATTTAATTCGCAGAGAAATCGAGAGAGGCATGAATTTTAGAACTGAGGTATAAAGAATAACGTCGTTAGAACGATTTTCAAAAGGAGAGAATAATAAAAATTACTGATGAAAAGGCTAAGTTTGCAGTATTTGTTTGTAAATTAGGATCCATAACTTGTGATTGCCATATTATTGAATATCTTTATGGCTTAATTGTATATATAGTTTTTCACTATTTATATATGGTTTCTTTTATGCGTTAGAGTACGTCAAATGGAAACGTGTGGGATAAAGTTTCAAGAAAATTGCACTGGAGACACTCACGAACTTCATGTTGGCGATGTGAGAGAAGCTGCAAGAATGCATAGGGGTGTAGCTGGACGGGGTCATTTATAGTTCCTAGAAGGATCAAGATGGGGAAGAGAAGGGAAGGGTTTTGACCTTATAGTTGAAGTCTTACACAAGAAAACTTGTTTGTCTAGAATTAGATTTGTCTTTCTAGTAGGTACCTTGTCCCAAGCTATTCCTCTTACACATATTGTGTTCCGTTTATTTTTTTTTTCTTTGATGAACAACAGAAGTGTGTTCAAACGGCTACCAAAGCCAATTCAGTGTAGTTTTATTCCATGCCCAAAATAGTTCATCAATACTAAAACAACAATGCTTACCTTCCCACATCACAATAAAAATATTTAAATAGTAGATTATTGCACAAATGAAAGCAAGAGAAATTAACAGTAGGAGATTGAACTGTCCCCGGTTCTCACTAGTGAGAATAATGCATAATAACTTAAGAAAAAAGAATCTTGCAACTATGTAGGCCACTGCTAGAACGAGCAGATAAGAAAAAAGGGGAAGCCATTGTACACTTTTTGCTTGTCAATCCTTTACTTTTCTCATCATCCCCCACTTTTTCGCACTAGTAGACAAGACCTTGTTCTGAATTTTTTCATGATATACCATGATTGTTTTTCTATCTTTGTAAAAACTGATGAAGGAAATAAAAATCACTGAGGTTAGCCTAACGAATAAGACCTGTCCTGCCTGTCTACTGCCACTACGGCCCGCACTATCCCCACTTCAAATATGGAAGGTAATTTATACCTCACCCTGTCCCTGTAATGTTCTTATCGTTTATAAATTACATGATAAATGGAATCGGTGCCTACTCTAACTTATTTCCAGATGATGCCAAGATCATCAAGAAAATTAATGGTGAAGATAATTTCGAATTGCTATAAGAAACAGCAACAACTAGATGCGGTTAATGCGTAGGGTTAAGAGTGAATGATAAATTTGAACTTCAAGAAATGTAAAAATTAAACATAGACAAAAAAACTGTCGAAAATAACGGGAAAAGAATTAGATTTGAAGAAAAATGAGTAAAAAATATCATCGCTAATTCAGCTATTCGAGTTCAAGTCCCTCCCAAGGCTGAAAATCTCAGCATAGAGGCGGGCACTCTAACTTTAATAGGCAAGGAGTTGTGTGTGCATGTGAGGTCATAGCATTATATAGAGATTGCGCTAACCAAAAACCCTGGTGAATCACAAACACATATGCACACATGTACAAATATGCGGACCCACACAAATACAAATAAGTCGCTATACGTTCATGGAATGACCACATGTACATCTGCATGCGTGTATTTTTTTATGCTCGTTTTCTTGTCACTTTGATAATGCATCTCTCCTGTAGATATTTTCCTACAGATTCCTATTTTGTTCCTACCTTGGTCTTATTACATTAACTTTCCATTTCTTCTGTACTTTGGTTGCACCTCTGCTATTTCTAGACTACATTTTATATTTTATCGCCATTTTTAGAGATTCTTTATATCACTTTCTTTCTTACCCTATCTTTATGGAATATCTCTGTTGACTTGGACTTTACCATTCTTTCAACATGATTAAAATTACCCTTTGAGTGTTTAGATTATCTCTTCCTTAACTCTAATTTCTTTCATATATATATTTTTTATCTTTATTTTGCACCTCAGTAGCCTTATTCCATAGTTACTATAAGCATTTCATATTTAACGTGCCTAGCCTTTCATTACACACCTACTTGAATCGCTCTGCATACGAAATACGAACCTTAGACCGTGCATCACAGCACCACATCACTAGAATTGATGTGTAGTGCTGCACGGCCTAGGTCTGTAATCCCAAAAGCAGAACTATTTAATTATTCACATATATATTATATCCTAGATTATATATGTTCATATGTATGGATGCTCGTGTATGAAATCGAAAAAGGGAAGAAGGAATATCATGTACTGTTATCACAATGATAACTTTCGGATTTGGATTATTATTTTTACCTGTTAATTTCTTTATCTAAATCTAGAGTGAATAATTCTTATTATAACAAACAATCACCATATATACAAAGTAATATTATATCTACTTAGTATTTCTTTTGTGTTCAATGAATGAGTATGAATCCCGTAATAGTAATGCTGTTTTGATTACGATTCATATCCGATTGATATTTCAACATCATTCAAGTAAACGTGAGATGATTTAACCAAATAATAAGATTTTTTATTTATTTTTTATTAAACATTTATATGAGAGACAATAAATAGAATAATCAGTTATTGATAAAGGTGGGTTCGTGGTTATTCGAAGGTGATTCCTGCAGCGCGCTGTTGCTCAGCGATGCGCAGAAGTTCGGCTACATGAGCAGGTGCTGGAGGAGCCACGGGAAGGTGAGCACCCTGGGGCTGGAAGCCAAATTCATTGGCTACATAGCGGACTTCAATCAGGTTGCCGAATTCGTCGGGGTAGCTGTCAAAATAAGAAAAGAGGGCCAAGTTATTGAAACAAGAAGTTTAGAAGTTGAGTGCTCATCTTCGATATGAACAACAAAATAATAATGAATACAAAAATATATATTTGCTTCACACCTGTAAACACCCTCAGCATTGCTTCCTCCAGCGGCTCCTGCTGTGGCCTTTTGAGCAAATCTGATTCCATTGCCGGACTCGAAGTCGCTGGCAGAGGCACCGTCGACGGGTTCCTGACGCGTTTCTGCGACAATAGGGATGTGCTCCCTGGAGTCTAAATCGTCGGCGGCGGCAACGGCCACAAGAGCGAAGAGGATCATCTGCATAGATACAGGGTAGTATTATTATTATTTCATTACCATCATCAGAATTCATCATTGCATAATTTTATATATATCCACGTTTGTACAAAAACAAAGATAACTTTCTGAATAAAAATAGAATCCAAATTGCTGTTGTATGGATATTTATACACACACACACACACACACACACACACACACACACACACACACACACACACACACACACACACACACACACACACACACACACACACACACACAAATACATATATATATATATACATACATACATAGAGAATGTATGTGTATACCTATGTGTTCATGCATGTATGTATCTATTGATACATGGAAGTATGTATATATGTATATATGAATTTGTTAATATTTACATATGCGTTTATGTATGCATATGATATGTATGTAAACCAAGTTACAAAATGTGAGGCATTTGACTCAATATAAAGAAAATAAATCACTAATAAAGAACCAACATAAGAAATAAATCAAAGGATTGAAAACAAATCTTATTACAATAAGATAAGTCTAATTCTTATAATACCGAACAGGAAATAATATATATGGCTACAAAGCAACTTTATAAATATCTTTTTTAACATCCACTTATGTTGAGGCTACATTTAATTCGCAGTGGAAGTCGAGGGAGGCATGATTTTTAAAACTGAGATATAAAGAATAGCGTCGTTAGAACGATTTTTAAAAGGAGAGAATAATAAAAATTACTTATTAAAAGGCTAAGTTTGCAGTATTTGTTTGTAAAATAGGATCCATAACGAGTAAAACGTGCGATGCAGCTTCACTTGTGATTGCCATATCATTGAATATCTTTATGACCTTAATTGTAGATATTTTTTTTCACTATTTATATTTGGTTTCTTTTATGCATTAGAGTACGTCAAATGGAAACGTGTGGGATAAAGTTTCAAGTAAATTGCACTCGGGACACTCACGAACTTCATGTTGGTGATGTGAGAGAAGCTGCAAGAATGCATAGAGGTGTAGCTGGACAGGGTCATTTATAGTTCCTAGAAGGATCAAGATGGGGAAGAGAAGGGAAGGGTTTTGACCTTATAGTTGACGTCTTGCACAAGAAAACTTGTTTGTCTAGAATTAGATTTGTCTTTCCAGTTGGTACCTTGTCCCAAGGTATTCCTCTTACACAGATTGTGTTCCCGTTTTTTTTTTTTTTTTTTTTTTTTATTAACAACAGAAGTGTGTTCAAGCGGCTACCAAAGCCAATTCAGTGTAGTTTTATCCCATGCCCAAAATAGTTCATCAATACTAAAACAACAATGCTTACCTTCCCACATCACAATGAAAATATTTAAATAGTTTATCATTGCACAAATGAAAGCAAGAGAAATTAACAGTAGGAGATTGAACTGTCCCCGGTTCTCACTAGTGAGAATAATGCATAATAACTTAAGAAAAAAGAATCTTGCAACTATCTAGGCCACTGCTAGGACGAGCAGATAAGAAAAAAGGGGAAGCCATTGTACACTTTTTGCTTGGCAATCCTTTACTTTTCTCATCATCCACCATTTTTTCGCACTATTAGACAAGACCTTGTTCTGAAATTTTTCATGATATATCATGATTGTTTTTCTATCTTTGTAAAAATTGATGAAGGAAATAAAAATCACTGAGGTTAGCCTAAAGAATAAGACCTGTCCTGCCTTGCTACTGCCACTACGGCCTGCACTATCCCCACTTCAAATATGGAGGATATTCACACCTCACCCTGTCCCTGTAATGTTCTTATCGTTTATAAATTACATGATAAATGGAATCGGGACCTACTCAAACTTATTTCCAGATGATGCCAAGATCATAAAGAAAATTAAAGGTGAAGATAATTTCGAATTGCTATAAGAAACAGCAACAACTAGATGCGGTTAATGAGTAAGGTCAAGAGTGAATGATAAATTTGAACTTCAAGAAATGTAAAAATTAAACATAGACTAAAACTAGAAAAAAAAACTGTCGAAAATAACGGGAAAAGATTTAGATTTGAGAAAAAATTAGTAAAAAATATCATCGCTAATTCAGCTATTCGAGTTCAAGTCCCTCCCAAGGCTAAAAATCTCAGCATAGAGGCAGGTACTCTAACTTTAATAGGCAAGGAGTTGTGTGTGTATGTAAGGTCACAGCATCATATAGAGATCGCGCTAATCCAAAACCTTGGTGAATCACAAACACACATGCACACATGTACAAATATGCGCACCCACACAAATACAAATAAGTCGCTATACGTTCATGGAATGACCACATATACATCTGCATACGTGTATTTTTTCTATGCTCATTTTCTTGTCACTATGATAAATGCATCTCCCTTATACATATTTTCCTAAAGATTCCTATTTTGTTCCTACCTTGGTCTTATTACATTAACTTTCCATTTCTTCTGTACTTTGGTTGCACCTCTGCTATTTCTAGACTACATTTTATATTTTATCGCCATTTTTTGCGATTCTTTATATCACTTTCTTTCTTACCCTATCTTTATGGAATATCTCTGTTGACTTGGACTTTACCATTCTTTCAACATGATTAAAATTACCCTTTGAGTGTTTAGATTATCTCTTCCTTAACTCTAATTTCTTTCATATATATATTTTTTATCTTTATTTTGCACCTCAGTAGCCTTATTCCATAGTTACTATTAGCATTCCATTTTTAACGTGCCTAGCCTTTCATTACACATCTACTTGAATCGCTCTGCATACGAAATTCGAACCTTAGACCTTGCACCACTGCACCACATCACTCGAATTTATATGTAGTGCTGCACGGCCTAGGACTGTAATCCCAAAAGCAGAACTATCTAATTATTCACATATATATCATATCCTAGATTATATATGTTCATATGTATGGATGCTTATGTATGAAATCGAAAAAGGGAAGAAGGAATATCATGTACCGTTATCACAATGATAACTTTAGGATTTGGATTATTATTTTTACCTGTTAATTTCTTTATCTAAATCTAGAGTGAATAATTTATATTGTAACAAACAATCGCCATATATACAAAGTAATATTGTATCTACTCAGTATTTCTTTTGTGTTCAATGAATGAGTAGGAATCCCGTAATAGTAATGTTGTTTTGATTATGATTCATATCCGATTAATATTTCAACATCATTCAAGTAAACGTGAGATGATTTGATCAAACAATAGGATTATTATTTATTTTTTATTAAACATTTATATGAGAGACAATAAATAGAATAATCAGTTATTGATAAAGGTGGGTTCGTGGTTATTCGAAGGTGATTCCTGCAGCGCGCTGTTGCTCAGCGATGCGCAGAAGTTCGGCTACATGAGCAGGTGCTGGAGGAGCCACGGGAAGGTGAGCACCCTGGGGCTGGAAGCCAAATTCATTGGCTACATAGCGGACTTCAATCAGGTTGCCGAATTCGTCGGGGTAGCTGTCAAAATAAGAAAAGAGGGCCAAGTTATTGAAACAAGAAGTTTAGAAGTTGAGTGCTCATCTTCGATATGAACAACAAAATAATAATGAATACAAAAATATATATTTGCTTCACACCTGTAAACACCCTCAGCATTGCTTCCTCCAGCGGCTCCTTCTGTGGCCTTTTGAGCAAATCTGATTCCATTGCCGGACTCGAAGTCGCTGGCAGAGGCACCGTCGACGGGTTCCTGACGCGTCTCGGCGACAATGGGGATGTGCTCCCTGGAGTCTAAATCGTCGGCGGCGGCAACGACCACAAGAGCGAGGAGGATCATCTGCATAGATACAGGGCAGTATTATTATTATTTCATTACCATCATCAGAATTCATCATTGCATAATTTTATATATATCCACGTTTGTACAAAAACAAAGATGACTTTCTGAATAAAAATAGAATCAAAATTGTTGTTATATGGATATTTATATACATATGGATTTATACACACACACACATACAGACACACACACACACACAGACACACACACACACACACAGACACACACACACACACACACACACACACACACACACACACACACACACACACACACACACAGACAGACACACACACACACACACACACACACACACACACACACACACACACACACACACACACACACACACACACACACACACACACACACACACACACACACACACACACACACACACACACACACACACACACACACACACACACACACACATATATATATATATATATATATATATATATATGTATGTATATATATATATATATATATATATATATACATATGTGTGTGTGTGCGTGTGTGTGTGTGTGTGTGTGTGTGTGTGTGTGTGTGTGTGTGTGTGTGTGTGTGTGTGTGTGTGTGTGTGTGTGTGTGTGTGTGTGTGTGTGTGTGTGTGTGTGTGTGTGTTTGTGTGTGTGTTTATGTGCATACATACATACATATACAATGTATGTGTATATCTATCTGTTCATGCATGTATGTATCTATTGATATATGGAAGTATGTATATATGTATCTATGAATTTGTTAGTATTTACATATGCATTTATGGATGTATATAATATGTATGTAAACCAAGTTACAAAATGTGAGGAATTTGACTAAACATAATGAAAAGAAACCACTAATAAAGAACCAACATAAGAAATAAATCAAAGGATTGAAAAAAAAGTTATTACAAAAATATAAGTCTAATTCTTATCATACCCAACAGGAAATAATATATATAGATACAGAGTAACTTTATAAATATCTTTTTAACGTCCACTTATGTTGAGGCTACATTTAATTCGCAGTGGAAATCGAGGGAGGCATGAATTTTAAAACTAAGATATAAAGAATAACGTCGTTAGAACGATTTTTAAAAGGAGAGAATAATAAAAATTACTTATGAAAAGGCCAAGTTTGTAGTATTTGTTTGTAAAATAGGATCCATAACGAGTAAAACGTGCGGTGCAGCTTCACTTGTGATTGCCATATTATTGAATATCTTTATGGCTTAATTGTAAATATATTTTTTCACTATTTATATATCTGGTTTCTTTTATGCATTAGAGTACGTCAAATGGAAACGTATGGGATAAAGTTTCAAGTAAATTGCACTCGGGACACTCACGAACTTCATGTTGGTGATATGAGAGAAGCTGCAAGAATGCATAGGGGTGTAGCTGGACGGGGTCATTTATAGTTCCTGGAAGGATCAAGATGGGGAAGAGAAGGGAAGGGTTTTGACCTTATAGTTGACGTCTTGCACAAGAAAACTTGTTTGTCTAGAATTAGATTTGTCTTTCTAGTAGGTACCTTGTCCCAAGCCATTCTTATCAAACAGAATGTTCATGTTACCCTCTCTTTTTTTAAAGACATAAGTATGTACAGTCTACTATCAAAGCGAATTCATTTTCGTTTTTTCCCATGGGTAAAATAGTTCATAAAAACTAAAACAACATTGTTTACCTTTCCACATCACAAATAAAGATATTTAAATAATAGATTATTGTATAAATGAAAGCAAGAGAAATTAACAATAGAAGACCGAACTGTGCAGATTTTCACTAGTGAGAATAATGCATAAAAGCTTAAGAAAATAGAATCTTGCGACTATCTAGGTCACTGCTAGGGCGAACTGATAAGAAGAAAGGGGAAGCTCCTGTACTGTTTTTGCTTAGCAACTCTACTTTTCTCATCCTCCTCCACTTTTTTTGTACTACTAGACAATACCTTGTTTTGACTGACCCTTATACATTCCCATAGTTTTATTTCTTCTGCCAGCATGAAGTTTGAGTTCATCGAATATGGAATAATACATGTACATGTACTCATGCATGCACACAAATAGCTACTTCGGAGTGAATGATAAATTTGAACTTAAAAAAATGTAAAATATTGAACATGGATCAAAGCTAGAAAAAAACGTCGAAAATAACAAGAAATAATTTAGGCACGAAGACAGGAGTAAAATATCTCTTGATTTTATTCAGAAATGATATATTGGCGGAAAGTCACATAGAAATAATAGGACAGATTTACAATTTGCTGATGGACATATGCGTGGCATTTCATTGCATGCATGATGAAAGGATAAATAAATGGAAATCTGATACACCCCCAAACTGGAGTACGTAGTAGAGGTGTGGTCATCATATACAGATGACCACATATAAAGGATAAAAAGGCTAGCACCTATAAGTATCTCAACCGTGACTAATGTTAAGGCATATAATGAGAAACTGAAATTTAGATAAGAAAAAATAATAGACATTAGAGAGGATCTGTTGACATTGAAAGAAAATTAACATGAGGTAAAAAAAAAATCATATTGATTATAAATACAGGTTTTCATATAGGAGCGTATATCTTAAAGAATAGTTTAGATAAAGGTATAATCCAGACCAGGAGTATAAAAACTATAAACGATTTTAGTTAATTTTTGAAAAATATATACAGATGCAACCTTGAGCAGAGGGCTCGACAACTAGATATATATTATCAAGCATATTACGTTCTCTCGTGCAAAATTGCCAAGCCCAAATCTTCTTAGCCTCCTTGTAGCCGAACCTTGAAGAACCTATCAAGATGTTTTTATTTTTTACTATACAAGTATTTGCTTAGGTATTTTCATCTCCCCTTGAAGTGTGTTATGAAATTTTGTTGTTGTAAAACTTCAAATTCCCTATCCATTTCTATCAAGGACCCTTGAAATCGACCTTGTTATATTACAAGACTAGATAGGGTTTGATCTCGAGCTCATTTATCTTTGACGAATGAAGGAACAAGTTTGACTTACAACGAAGAACGTTCTCTTCAGTTGTACTAAAGATACAAAATTAAGCTACTGATGTATGATATCCTACACTCAAATACGATACTAATCATATTTGTATATCTAGAATATACCATATAAATAAATAAACTTATAAATAAATGAATAAATAAATAAATGATTAGATAAATAAATAAATAAATAAATAAATAAATAAATAAATAAATAAATAAACGAATAAATAAATATATAAATAAATAAAAATAAATAAATAAATAAATAAATTATAAACAAATAAATAAACAAACTGATAAATAAATAAATAAATAAATAAATAAATATATAAATAAATAAATAAATAAATAAATAGATAAATATATAAATAAATAAATATATAGATAAATAAATAAATATATATATATATATATATAAATAAATAAATAAACAAATGAATATATGGATAGATAAATAAATGAATAAATAAACGAATAAATAAATGAAAATAAAGAAAATTAATTAAATAAATCAAATAAACAAATAAATAAACTGATAAATAAATAAATAAATAAATAAATAAATAAATAAATAAATAAATAAATAAATAAATAAATAAATAAATTATAAATAAATAAATAAATAAATAAATAAATAAATAAATAAATAAATAAATAAATAAATAAATAAATAAATAAATAAATAAATAAATAGATAAATAAATAAATAAATAAATAAATAAATAAACAAATGTGATTTCGGGGCGGCGCTTCACGTGACCAGGCGATTCGTATTATGTCAAACCAACTCTTTACTGGAATGTACCCGATAAAGTTGAGGCTACTCTGGCAGTGCGAGCAGTCTCTCTTCGCATAGGCGTGGGTACGTTTGGAACAACGCTGCCGCCAATATGTAGCCATTAGGTTGAGCTACATAATGGGGATTAGCGAGGGGAAAGATATACCCTTTCCGGGTTTTCTTGGTTTATTAAGCAGGTCTTTAATGTATTCACAGCTTGGGGATATAATCTCCCTAGTGAGTCTAAGGGAGAGATTCTCCCCTAATCTCCTCTATCTCTGGCGACGCAGACGCCGTTTTTAAGGAGAATATATCTGTCTAAACATATTAGGTGTAGGTTGTCACATAGGAAATGTGTTTGTGATAATAATATAGACTATATGAGTGCTAGTTGCATTGTAATGGTTTTTGTAATATTATTTGTGGATGTGGCTAGACAAGATGTATATATTGTAATTACGATAATGTTGCTTGGTAGGTATAAGGAAAGGTTAATTAGTTCTCTGGTGACATTAGGTAATTGTGTCGGTTCGTTGAACGATTGTGTGATGTAGCGTTGCATAGTCTAAGTCAGTTGTTTATTATTAGAAAATGTGAAGGCTGCAGGATTGGGTGTATTGCCAAAGGCTAGTGTTTGTCGGGTACCTTCTTGTATATATATGGATTATATGTCAGGCGTGTAATCTATCGTAATGGTTAGTAATGGTTAGTAAAATTATACAATTGCAAGAAAAAATATGATAATGTGTCACGTTGCTAGTGGGAGATATTGACATGTAAAAGTCGTTATTTGTTTGAATTATTGAGTACTAGTAAAGGGAGGGGGTTTACGTATAATGTATTCAGTAAGCTATGGTAATTTTTTTCTTGCACTAAAGTTGTTTTACTTTACATGTAATTATTTATTCTCTTTTAAATGAGAATGTAGGGAAATATCTGTCACTGTAGTTCGGGGTCTCTTTGCAATAAAATGTTTAGTTTTCGTTTTCATTAGTTCAATGAGAATTGGGTAGTACTTTCACGAGAGGCATAGCTTTAATGAATCCAAGGCATCCTAGATTTTCAGTATCTGTTAGTTTGTTTGTCAATTTATTATAAGATTGTGTTTATTGTTACATATCTAAAATATAATGACAATATAGATAGATAACATATAAATCATTCTGTAAAGGGAGGTCTATTCTCCTGGTTTAACGGGAACTTTGGTAATCTCTTTTCTAAATGATTTCACACTTTTACGTATGGACATATAGATTTCAATATGTATGTGATATAAGTTTTTCAATTTTACATAATGTTTCGTGAGAAAGATCTAACATGTATCCTAATGTTGCATGAAATTTATTAGTCTGTTTTTTATCATATATCTGCATTGATTAATTGGTGGAACATAATTTTGTTTACTTATTTATTTATCTACTTGTTATTTTGTTTCATTATGTGATAAATTAATGTTGCCCTTATTTGTTTCATGAATGTTATGTCAAGGTTTTGTAAATGATTATTGGCTATATTTTTGTGGGAAATTGTAATTTTTGTAAAGTAAGCTGCTGTTCGTGTCATTACTCTTATGGAAATCTGTGTATGTGTGTGTGTGTGTGTGTGTGTGTGTGTGTGTGTGTGTGTGTGTGTGTGTGTGTGTGTGTGTGTGTGTGTGTGTGTGTGTGTGTGTGTGTGTGTGTGTGTGTGTGTGTGTGTGTGTGTGTGTGTGTGTGTGTGTGTGTTTTAATGATGTTGACTTTGAGTTTAAAAACAATGTATATTTGAGTTGGATGTTTTTGTATTTATTACATTTCGTGTATGGGTTTTGATTATTGTTTATGGTATGGAGTAATGATTGGCTGTCTTTGAGTAGGAAGTTTTGTTACTTTATCTTGAGGACGTGTCTTTGTTGAATTTTGTGTAGGATCTTTTTGTATGTTGGTTGGGTTTCTCAGAGTTATGTCGTTTCAGAGTTGAGTTGGTAGGATGAGAATATTCTATATGTTCAGGCGAAAGGCATGGGACTTTGTGCAATCTAACTTTAAGTTTAGACTAACGTATATTTTAGATGGTCCTATTATGTTTGCATTTAATGGAGTTAGTATAGTTTTGAGTTTGATATTATTGAAATGTGATTGTTGAAGTAGTGTTATTCATATTGATGTTGTCAATGTATGTATTATTCCTGGGTTGTCACGGTGTGAAGGATGGTAGAGAATATTTTCTATAGATGGAATAGGTTTGGTAAGAAAAGGGATCGTTAATGCCTTGTTAACATTTTCAAATGTACGACGTCTTCCGTCGTATCTAGTGTAAAGGCATGGTTTCTGCTTTACGTGTTGGTTTTGTTCAGTGAAGGAGATGTTGTTGTGTTTCTTTGGTTTGTTTTATTTTATTATGTGTTGGCTTTGAGTGACTGCCTATGGGTCTTCCTTGGGGCGAGTGGGGTTGGGTGGGGTGGGATTTGCTGAGGTGTTCCTATTGCTGCGTGTGATCGTCTGAAGTAGTTTAAGTTAATGTGATGTTGATTTGTTATATTTGAGTATATATGATGACGGAGTTGATGTTATGGTTAGTGTGTCTTAATATTGTGGTTTGTAATTCAGAAGTGTATTGTCTTTGATATATTATACGACGTGAAAAGGTATGGAGATGTATGGAGAAGTATGGTGTCACGGGACATCTAAAGAAAGCCATTAATTTTCTATATTACCCCTATGTATACAGTGTTAGAACATCAAAGGGTCACAGAAGTCATGTTCCCTTTGCTCTTTAGATAATATATGAAAATTGTGATAGAGGATTTTAAAGACGGTAGAGAGGAAAACTATAAGAACAGAGTAGCGGCTTACGTAGATGATATAGGTGTATGGAGCACAGATAGGGAACAGATCGAAGAAGACTTAAAAAAGTGGAATGAGTGCTTTATAAGGAAAGTCATGAAAATGAACGTAGAAAAGACGGAAATACTGACCATTAGCAGAAGAGAAGAACAAGAGCTCAGTATCACCATAGGAAATAAGATGGTAAAAATTACAAACATCTTTAGGAATCTTGGAAGTATAGTTACTAAGGAGGTTGGAAAAAAGAGGGATATTTTAGAAAGAATAGATAAATTTAGTGCGAGTTTTGGAGCTCTCTGGCCAATGATAAAAAAAAAAAAGCATGTACCTTTAGAAGTGAAAAAGATTATTATTTTCAATACTGTCTTGACACCAACCCTAACATATGGTTCAGAGAGTTGGGTGATGACAAACGTAGACAGGAGCAGGAGTAAGGCAGCGGAATTAAGACCACTGAGAGCCATAGTTGGAAAGAAAAGAAGAGATAATCTAAAGAACGAAGATATAAGAAAAGGCATGGACGTCTGTTCTATGCTATGCAAAATAGATGCTGCCCAGTTAAGATATGTAGGGCATTTAGAAAGAATGGAAGAACAAAAAATTGCAAGGGGATACTGGGAGTAGATGCCGGACAGAAGAAGACCACGAGGATGACCGAGAAAGAGATGGAAAGAAAATGTAAAAAAAAAAAAAAAAAAAAAAAAAAAAAAAAAAAAAAAAAAAAAAAAAAAAAAAAAAAAAAAAAAAAAAAAAAAAAAAAAAAAAATCAGTAGATATTGTGGTGCCGTCGTTTGATTAGTGTTTAACCAAGAGCACCTCCAATGGGAGTGATCAGAGATACCCACATAAGAACGATTTGGGAAATAAACAAAATCAAGATATACGCTGCCACCACCCAATCGTCTATATGGATATATCTGACTATAAATGGAAACTGCTCCTTGTCATTCACGTCTGACTCCGTCCCCTTTCCTCAGGTCGTTCGGGGTTGGTTCTGGGTAGCGAAAAGGCCTATGCCCAAGTGGGGGTAGTAAAAGAATATAAGTGAAGGTCTGCTATGTGTTAATTATTACACTGAAGCAAAAATATAGTAAGGAAATACAAAAGTATATTGTGGTTTTCTCCAACTAATCTATTGATCCTTACAATATGAAAAATATATGGGTATGCGAGACATTTAATAACACAGTTTTTTTTTTTTTTTTGCTTATGGGCATCATAAGTAAGGTCACAGGCACGTGGAAAAACGTAGTTATTTACGCTCCAACCTTCCGGTCACTGTATAAGTCTACTTACAATATTGTGTCTACTTCCAGCACTGTGTCTACCTTCAACCCCGTATTCTTATTAGAGAACGATCACAGACAGAATTGTACTCTAAGGATTACACCCTCATAGCTAATGTATATACGCAAAGTGTTTGTGAAGTACACTCCCTGTTATCGGAATCGTTTTTGGTATCAGATTCAAAACTTAATAATAATAATAACTATCTACCTACTATATCTGCACTATATCATTTAACTCACATATTGACATTTGTTTTCATTAATCTTACAGAACGTATCCATACCTGTTATCGGAATAGTTTTTGGCATCAGATTAAAATTTTAGCTGCGCACAAAAAGAACGAGACGGCTATGTGTTCGTATCTATGGGTAAACTACTAACCTCCCTGTTGTATTATTTCGTAAAACTTCATTTCGCTTCTCAACACAGCCCCTAGCTGCTACAATCTCTCCCTAAACTATTTCTCTAGTGGAATCCTGAACTGAAAGTTGGGAATTTTTCCTATTACTCTTAAAATTAATGGCCTTAGTTTACGCCTCTGTCCGAACGTGTTAGTGACGTCACGGGTGGGCGGAGCTACGGTGCGCCCGCTATGTTCGAGAACATTCTAATGTCGTCTCGAAGCTTTAGTTGAACCAAAATCAGCTGAAATATATTTGTAGCTATCTCCTATTGTATGTTTTTCTTCAATAATTATAGTAAGGCTCTTTGCCAACACATCTTGATAGGCAGACATAGAATAGAATAAATTCATGGTCTATTAAGGCTCTATTTTCTACTTTGCTTCTTGGTTGAGTAAAACCGTCTCTCAAGTCAACACTCAAATAAATAAACAGATAAATAAAACGAAATTCCAAAAATAATATCCCTTCAAAATTCCTGTCCTTACAATATGGCTTACCCAACATCAAAACTCTGAGGGAGGAAGGGGCCTTCCATGATAGAGCCAGATGGAGAAACATGCTGGGACTACTGACAGACGTAACGCCTACTACTGGGAGATGAAGTAAGACGTCAGTTTGAAAAATATCTTTCAAATGTATTGTGTCAAAACGGCACTATATTTCCGAGAAACGATATGGTTATATAATGTTTGGTATCATATAAAGAATATTATCTCTATTTTTGTAGTATTTGTCTATTTGTATTAGCTGTTGGTTGATATGTACATTTATTGTGGTAGATCTATGTGAATTTGGATATTTGGTTGTGTATTGTTTACTCTAAGTCTTATGAATATCGAATTTGTTGAATGCCTTAGTTATATTGATTTGAAAATTTGGCAGTGAATTATTTGAGTCTTTATCACTTTATGTGTTAGTATGTTGATTCTGTTTAATGCATAAGTTAATTGTTTCTCTTATACGTGTATGTACTAATTAGATTGTTTGTATCTTTCTATTTATATTGGATGTGTTCACATCTATTTAATTATGTGTAAAACTTTGGAAAAAGGGTACTTAACGTAGATCTTCGCGGATCCGATTGGAGACTGACGGTGTTTCGAAGAAGTTGACTTTTGCAGTTTCTTAGTGGTGCTTGTGTCTCGGGCGGGGGAAGGGGTGAAGTGGGTAGAGGTGTTTAGAGTGGTACTTGCTGTGGGTCACGGCGTGGAGGGAGTTTGTATAAGTGTGGAGGTGTGTAGAATGTTGTGGTCACTCTCGTCGGCTACGCTCGACCGACGAGATAGCAGGGAAGGAGGGGGTGGAAGGTATAGGTCCGCGTCTGGCCGACAGAAAGTAGTAATTAGTAGGTAAGTTATGTTTGATATTCACGAAAGTGGGGTGGGCTTGGGTGCTGGAGTGGGAAGAGATTGCAATCGTCGCTTCGGAGCGGACGGTTGTGGAGGAGTGGTATGTCGATGGACTCGGCGCCTAATGAAGTCATTTGGAACTGCTGACCCTAAATTCAGCGCGGTGGGCTTGGGTCCCTGGTGACCTATTGGGAGATTAGTAAGATAACTTACGGAGTAGTTGTTTGCTTAGTTTGCATTTGTCGGACAGCTGGCGAGGTCGGTTGTGGGGTGGAATGGGTAGAGATGCAATGGTTGTTTGGAGGGCTCGGTAGTGATGGGGAGGTGTGTATATTGGAATGACCACATATACATCTGCGTACGTGCATTTTTTCTATGCTCATTTTCTTGGCACTTTGATAAATGCATCTCCCTTGTACTTTTTTTTCTACACATTCCTATTTTCTTCCCACCCTGTCTTGCTGCATTAACTTTTCTTTTCTTCTCTACTTTGGTTGCGCCTCTAATATTTCTAGACAATATTCTATATTTTCTCACTATATTTTGAAATTCCTTATAACACTTTCTTTCTTACCTTATTTTTATAGAATCTCTTTGTTGGCTTGGTCTTTACCATTCTTTCCACATCATCAAAACTACTTCATGAGTGTTAAGATTACATCTTCCTCAGCTCTAATTTCTTTCTTATATATACTCATTTGATCTTTATTTTACATTCAGTAGCCTTCTTTATTCCATATTTACTATTGGCATTCCATATTTAATGTGCCTAGTCTTTTCAATGCATATGTACTCAAATCGACAGATTAAATAGCTCTGCAAACGAGATTAGAACCCTAGGTCGTGCAGCACTGCACCACAACACTCGGCTTGATGTGCAGTGCTGCACGCCCTAGGGCTGCAATCTCAAAACGCAGAGCTATTTAATTATTCACATATATAGCACATGCTAGATTATATATGCTCATATGTATGTATGTTTGTGTATAAGAGCAAAAAAGATATGGAAGAATATTATATCATACCGTATATCAAAATGATGACTTATGTATCTGTATTATTATTTTTACCTATTAATTTCTTGATCTATATCTATAGTGAATAATTCATATTCTAACAACTAATCGTCATAGATTCTGATAAAATATCATTGCATTTACTCAATATTCTCTTTCTTATGTTCAATAAATTAGTAAGAATCCCGTACTTGTAACACTGCTTTGATTATGATTCATATCAGATTAATATTTCAGCATCATTCAAATAAATCGTGAGATGATTTGACCAAACAATAAGTTTTTTCATTTTTTTTTTATTGAACATTTAAATGAGAGACAATAAATAGAATAATCAGTTATTGGTAAAGGTGGATTCGTGGTTATTCGAAGGTGATTCCTGCAGCGCGCTGTTCCTCAGCGATGCGCAGGAGATCGGCTACATAAGCAGGTGCTGGAGGAGCCACGGGAAGGTGAGCACCCTGGGGCTGGAAGCCAAATTCATTGGCTACATAGCGGACTTCAATCAGGTTGCCAAATTCGTCGGGGTAGCTGTCAAAGTAAGAATAGAGGGTCAAGTTATTGAAAATAGAAATTTAGGAGCAGGATGCTTATCTTTGATACTAGCATCAAAATATTAATGAATACAAAAATATATATTTGCTTCACACCTGTAAACACCCTCAGCATTGCTTCCTCCAGTGGCTCCTGGTGTCGCCTTTTGAGCAAATCTAATTCCATTGCCGGACTGGAAGTCGCTGGCGGAGGCACCGTCGACGGGTTCCTGACGTGTCTCGGCGACAATAGGGATGTGCTCCCTGGAGTCTAAGTCGTCGGCGGCGGCAACGGTCACAAGAGCGAGCAGGATCATCTGCATAGATGCAGGGTATTATTATCATTTTATTAACATCATTAGAATTCATCATTGCATAGATAATTTTCTATACACTCACGTTTGTACAAAAGCAAAGAGAACTTTTTGAATAAAAAAAATCCAAATTAGTTATATGGGTATTTACATACATATGAATTTACACACACACACACACACACACACACACACACACACACACACACACACACACACACACACACACACACACACACACACACACACACACACACACACACACACACACACACACACACACACACACACACACACACGCACGCACGCACACACACACACACACACACACACACACACACACACACACACAAACAAAACACACACACAAACAAAACACACACACACACACACACACACACACACACACACACACACACACACACACATACACACACACACATACTCACACACACACACACACACACACACACACACACACACACACACACACACACACACACACACACACACACACACACACACACACACACACACACACACACACACACACACACACACACACACACACACACACAGCTGATTGCAGAAAATTCTTATTACAAAAATATATGGCCAATCCTTGTAATACCAAACAGAAAATAATATATATAGTTGCAAAGGAACTTTATAAATATTTTTTTAAATTACACTTGTCTTGAAACTGCATTTAATTTGCAGTGGAAATCGAGGGAGATATGAATTTTGAAAATGAAATACAAAAAATAACGTCATAATAATGGTGGAATACATTGCTCGTAAAATAGGATCCATTACGAGTAAGTGTAATGCAGTGTCACTTGTGGTTGCTATATTATTGAATATCTTTATGGCTTAATTGTAAATATAGTTTTTCACTGTTTCTATCTGGTTCCTTTCATACGTTAGAGTACGTCAAATGGAAACGTGTGGGATAAAGTTTAAAGTAAATTGCACTCGGGACACTCACGAACTTCATGTTGGCGATGTGAGAGAAGCTGCAAGAATGCATAGGGGTGTAGCTGGACGGGGTCATTTATAGTTCCTAGAAGGATCAAGATGGGGAAGAGAAGGGAAGGGTTTTGACCTTATAGTTGACGTCTTGCACAAGAAAACTTGTTTGTCTAAAATTAGAACGGTTTTTTCTACCAGGTACATTGTCCTAAGCTATTGTTCTCAAACAGAATGTTTATGTTCCCCTGTCATTTTTTTTAACAACATAAATGTGTACAAACTGCTATAGAAATTAAATCAGTGTAGTTTTATCCCGTGCGTAAAATAGTTCATCAAAAGTAAAACAGCAATACTTATCTTTCCACATCACAAATAGAAACATTCAAATAATAGATTATTGCGTATATAAAAGCAAGAAAAATTAACAGTAGGAGGTCGAACTGTGCAGGATTCTCACTAGTGAGAATAATGCCTAATGGCTTAAGAAAATATGATCTTGTTACTATCTAGGTCACTGCTAGGACGAGCAGATAAGAAGAAAGGGGAACCCCTGTACACTTTTTGCTTAGCAACACCTTGCTTTTCTTATCCTCCTCCACTTTTTTGTACTACTAGACAAGACCTTGTTCTGATTGACCCCTATACATTCCTATAGTTCTATTTCTTTTGCCAGCATGAAGTTTGAGTTCATCGTGTTTTAGTCTCTTAAGTACATGTATTTCTTCGAACATTGAATAATACATGTGCATGTACTCATGCATGGAAACTTTCATACTCGCACAGGTCTACTTGGGAATGAATGATAAATTTCAACTTCAAGAAATGTAAAATGTTGATCATGGATTAAAGCTAGAAAAAAAATAATAACGGAAAATAATTCGAACACGAAGACAGAGGAGTAAAAAATCTCATGATTTTATTCAGAAAAATATATATTGATGGAAAGTCACATAGAAATAATAGGACAGAGTTACAGTTTGCTAATGGACATAAGAGTGGCATCTAACTACATGCATGATGAAAAGATAAATAAATGAAAGGCTGATACACCCCAGATTGGAGAACGCAGTAGAGGTGTGGTCATCATATCTAAAGACTACGAAAACAAAGTGATAAAAAGGGTGGCAACTACAAGTATCTCAACCCTCACTAAGGTTAAGAAATGGGAAAACTGAGGCTTAGATAAGAAAAAATGATAGACATTAGAGATAATCTCTTGAAATTGCAAGAAAAATGAACATGAGGTAAAAAAAAATCAATGTTGATTATAAATACAAGTTTTCATATAGGAACGTATATTTCAAAGAGCAGTTTAGATAAAGATATAAATCAGGCCAGAAGTGTAAAAAGTATAAACGATTTTAGGTAATATTTGGTAAATGGAGATACACAGATCACTTGAGCAGAGAGTTTGACAACTAGGTGTATATTACAAATCATATCACGTCTTGTCATTCAAAATTGCAAGGCCCAATTCATCTTAGCCTCCTGCAACCTTGTTGAGTGTAAAGGAAAGTGTCTCTTCTAGTCTCCTCTATCTCTTGTGACGCAGTCACCCGTTTTAAAGGAGGATATGTCTAAGCATGTTAGGTGTAGGTTGTCACATAGGAAATGTGTTTGTGGTAATGATATATTCTATATGTGCTTTAGTTGCATTGTAATGAGTCTAGTAATATTATTTGTGGGTGTGGCTAGACATGATGTATGTATTGGATTTACGATAATGTAGCTTGGTAAGTTAATGAACTGTTGTGTTGGACGATGGCGTGATGTAGAGTTGCATAGTCTGAATCAGTGGTTTATCATTAGTAAATGTGAAGGTTGCAGGACTGGAGGTACTGCCAAAGACTAGTGCTTGTCGGATACCTTCTTGTACGTATGTGGGTTATGTGTCGGGCGTGTGATATATCGTAATGGTTAGTAATGGTAGTATATAAGAGAAGTGATTTGATAAAATAAGTTTGGTCAATGAACCTTGTGATGTCGCAACAAAATGACCTGACGAAGGCCGATAACAACCCCAAAAATAGATACAATTTAGATAACACGTTTTTAGAAAAATCTGAGTGCGAGAGTGACTTGGGTGTTCTGGTGAGTCCGGACCTCAAAACCAGGAAGCAGTGCATTAGCGCCAGAAATAAAACTAACAGAGCATTAGGCTTCATTGCTAGGACGGTAACGAATAGAAGTGCAGAGGTAATTATTAAACTCTATCCAGCGATAGTTAGA
>NC_134792.1:37237400-37239900 GCF_046742065.1 Oratosquilla oratoria | reverse complement strand
CGTTTGTCTTGGACCTTAATATATGCACCTCCCTTGCATTCATTTTCGTACAACTCATTTTCTTCCACCTCCTGTCCCTCTGCATTACCTCTGACACTCCTCCGTACTTTTGTTGCGCCCTTGCCACTTCCAGACTATATTTTACATTCTCACGCCATCATTTGATATTTCCTATAACGCTTTTCCTCCTACCTTTTCTACACGCACTTTCCTTGTTGGCTTGAGACATTCCTGAAACCACCTTATCAACGTTTAATTTTATCCTCAGCTAACACTACTTTCTTACATATATTCATACTATTTTTTCTTGAATGTCATCAGCCTTCTTTATTTCATAATTACTACATGCACTTTATTTACAACGTGCATTCATTTTCATTGTACATGTACTCGTATCGAAAGTTTGATTAAATAGCTCTTCCTACGGGACTCGAACCCTTGGTTGTGCGGCAATGCATCCTCAACCGGTAGAGCTGTTTAATTATGTACATGTATATCATATGATAGACCATATTTGCTCATATGTATGAGGGCCGGATGAATCTAATATTGTACCGTAAATTACAATGATGTCTTTTTGATCTGGATTGTTATTCTTACCTACAAAGGATTACAAAGGCGGAGCATGCCGACAGGAGACCTTTTGATCCATATCTTGGTCGGATGAAAAAAAAAAAAAAAAAAAAAAAAAAAAAAAAAAAAAAAAAAAAAAAAAAAAAAAAAAAAAAAAAAAAAAAAAATCATATTAATAATAAAATAATAAATAAAAATTATAATAATGTAAACAACAAATAAAGTACATAAATAAATGCATAGGTATAGTTAAAATAATAAACAAACAGGTAAATAGTAAATAATAAATTGACATATAACTAATGATAAATGAAAATCAGACAGACAAATTATAACAAAACAAAAACAATATAAGATAAATTATAATCATTACAGCATCTTACTTAGGTGTTTATCTAAATGATTCTTAAAGCTTCGAACTGAACTACATTGCACTACCTGTGCAGGAAGTTTATTCCATTCATTAACTACACGGTTGGCAAAGTTGTTTCTACCTACTTCCAAATTGAATCTAATTCCGGACAGTTTGAGACCATTGTTTCTTGTCTGATTCTCATTCAATGTGAAAATTTGGTCACTTTTGATGTTGTCAATTCCCTTTAAAATCTTAAATACCTGTATCAAGTCACCTCTGAGTCTACGCTTTTTTAGGGAAAACAGATTCATGTGCTTTAGTCGATTTTCGTATGATTTATTTTTGATATTTGGAATCAGTTTTGTGGCTCGCCGTTGTACTTTTTCCAGTCTGTCAATGTCTTTAATAAGATTCGGTGACCATACGGAAACAGCATATTCCAAATGTGGACGAACTAACGATTTATATAGCTTGTTAATGAGTGATGGACTTTTGAAATCAAAAGATCGCGCAATCAGTCCCAGAATCTTATTTGCTTTCTCAGAGGCTGAAATACACTGCTTGGATGATTTGAGGTCGTTACTGATAATTACGCCGAGATCTTTTTCACTATCCACTTTTGTTAACGAATTTCCAAATAACTTGTAATCGTACTTACTGTTATTTTTACCTATGTGCATTACCTTGCATTTACTTGTGTTAAATTTCATTAGCCACTTTTCAGACCATTGCTGTAATTTATCTAAATCTTCTCAATTATTTGTTCTAAATCTACATTAGATAATTGATGTTATTCTCACAAATATTCCTTGCAGATACTGATCAAGGATTATTATATGAATATCGACCCAGTGTTCTCTTTCTTGTGTTCAATACAATAGAACCCGATAAAGCTTTGATTTATAATCTATTTTCGATTAATACTTAAGCACTATTGAAATGATACGTAGGGAGATGTATTGATACTAGGAGTAGGAATATTTCATTTATTGAGACTCAAATAAAAGAAAGTAGAATAATAAGTTAATTATAAAGGTGTCGTGGTTATTCGAAGACAATTCCTGCGGCGCGTTGTTGCTCTGCAATGCGCAGGAGTTCGGCTACATGAGCAGGTGCTGGAGGAGCCACGGGAAGGTGAGCACCCTGGGGCTGGAAGCCAAATTCATTGGCTACATAGCGAACTTCAATCAAGTTGCCGAATTCGTCGGGGTAGCTACCAAAATAAAGAAAGGATAGAGATGTTAATAACAAAATAAGACTTTAGCGGCTGGATGCATACCACGACTATCAACAACGAAAGAATATTGATTAGAAAACAAAATATTTGCTTCACACCTGTAAACACCCTCAGTGTTGCTTCCTCCAGCGGTTCCTGCGGTCGACTTTTGAGCAAACCTGATTCCATTACCGGACTCGAAGTCGCTGGCGGAGGCGCCGTCGACGGGTTCCTGACGCGTCTCGGCGACAATGGGGATGTGCTCACGGGAGTCTAAGTCGTCGGCAGCGGCGACGGCCACAAGAGCGAGGAGGATTACCTACAGAGATGCAATGCATAATCAAAATCCAGCATTG
>NC_134792.1:37207400-37209900 GCF_046742065.1 Oratosquilla oratoria | reverse complement strand
AAGATAACAAAATCCGGGAGATTTTAGTTTCAAAGAATTCCAGAAACACATTCGCTAGTTCACCATCCGCATAACCTTCAGGTAACGTAGGTTTCTTTTCCTTCCCAGTTAGATTATTAAGGATTTTATACAATTTATTCATACTAGATCCGGCTTGTACAATCTTATTCTTGTAAAAAATCTCGTTTTCGACGCACAATCAGTGTTTTCTCAAAGTTCCGCGCCTTCGTGTATTCTCTCCTAGATTCAGCAGACTGATGTCTTCGCCACAATCTTTCTTTCCTTTTTTATCTTTTTTAGCTCGCAGTATCTCATTAAACCACGGTGAACAGTCTCTTACAACAACCTCTTTCGTAACAATAGGACACATATTGGCATATTCTTCGCCTGCTATTTCATTATACAGGCTATATATGCAATCCGGGCAATCTTGCTTCATAGAGCCATGTATACACACCTCATTAATTCTGGCATTTAAACCAGTGACGATAGTAAATACCAATGAATCAGGGTCAAAATTACGAGTCGAGCGGAATTTTATGATTCTCTTCTCTCGAACAGGTATTGCCAAGGCCAAAACAAAAGTTATAAGCATATGCGTGGGAGAAATAGTGCATACTTCATCAACACTATAGCCCTGTACAAGATCACGAGATATGTCAGTGAAAACCAGGTCAATAATGTGACCCCCAATCGATGTAGGTTTATCCACGTGGTTTACAAAGTTATAGATAGCCATGGAATCAATGAAATGGGATACATAGCGAGCATCAGGATCGTCCAACCACAGATTAAAATCACCACAAATAATTGCTGTAGCACTAACCATATCAACTGTATCCAAGATCGGTGCCATCTGCGTAGAGCTGATGGCCAGGGGTGGTTGCTGCTGGGAAGCTTTTACTGAAGAGACAGAACAACATTTTGAAACACTTAACAGTACACCAATCACAAACATAAACAATGCTGTGCACGGTTTTAATACAATCATACAAAACGCAGACAAGAGATACATCCCTAGAGGCAACAGAAAATTACACAACCCCAACTTCACACCAGAAATCCAAGGCCTCATCAGACAACGTGACACACTTAAACACGATACCCCCACACCTATCCCTCAAAACATAGCAGACCAAATACAAACACTAAACACTGTGATTGCCAATAAAATACATGAACAAAAAACACAAAATTGGCAAAACTTTATCAATACACTTGATCACAAAACAAACACCAGCAAATTGTACAAAACACTCAACAGCATCACACTATCCAACACTAACACTACTCGCTCTCACGCAGCAATAATCACAACAACAGATAATCTACCTTCAAACAGACAACAAGCAAACGCACTCATACGTCATTTTGCACAGACGAGCCATCTTACATCTCACCCTGACGACCGACTCACCATTCGACGTAAGAAAGACTTCCCCACAGACTCAGACTATACACCCTTCATAGACAGTCAGACAAAACTCATAATGCATAATCTCAAGCACTCATCTGCCTGTGGCCCTGATAACATAAGCAACATCCACCTAAAACACATTGGACCACAAGGTATACACGCACTCACAAACATTGCAAACTACAGCTATTCACACAACACTATACCCGACATCTGGAAGCATGGTAAAATAATCACCATTCCAAAACCGAACAAAGACCCAACAATCCCAACATCGCACCGCCCAATCACACTTCTCTGCACCCCCTCTAAAGTCATTGAACACCTAATACTTAAACTTGTCACACCATATATTCCCCTTGCTGACTCACAACACGGTTTTAGGCCATTACACTCCACAAACACTCTTCTGACAAACCTCACACAAAGAATTTTAGATGGTATCAATTCAGATAGACCCCACCACAGAACACTTCTTATAACATTGGACATTAGTAAAGCTTTTGATGCTATCCCCCGCCACAACCTAACAAATAAAATATATAACACAGACATGCACAATAACACCAAAAGATGGCTGGCCAATTATCTGGCAGGCAGGAATGCTCATGTGTCATATAATGGCCAATCATCGCACATCAGAAACATTAAGAACGGAGTACCACAGGGCTCAGTTCTATCCCCCACATTATTTAATCTATACATGCATGACTTACCCACACCAAACACCTCAGAAATACAAATCTCTTCCTACGCAGATGACATAACAATCACATGCACACATCGTAACACAGACAAAGCTGCAGAAATAATCCAGCCTTACCTTGACACACTCAACACATGGTTCATCCCAAACAGACTCAAAATAGCTCCAACCAAATCTTCAGCAACACTTCTCACCAACTGGACAAAAGAACACAAATACATACCTCATCTCTACATCAACAACACTTTAATACCACACACAAACACACCGAAAATTCTTGGTGTAACATACGATACATCCATGTCTTTCAAACAACACCTCACAAACATAAAAAACAAATGCACACCTAGACTTAACGCACTTAAGTCAATCACTGG
>NC_134792.1:37197400-37202400 GCF_046742065.1 Oratosquilla oratoria | reverse complement strand
ATTTTCCACGGACAAAGGACACTTTCAATTTGAACGTATGCCCTTTGGCCTTAAGAATGCCCTCTCAACCCAACAAAGGTTGATGACCCGCATTTTCAGTGACATGATAGGAATCTCATTATTCGTCTATTTAGACGACCTCATTATATATAGTCCCACAGAAAGAGACCACCTTAACACTTTAGAGATTGTCATCAAACGTCTCAAACATACGGGATTAAAGATTCAATTAAAGAAATGTAGATTCCTCATGAAGGAACTCACCTTCCTAGGCCATAAAGTGGATGCAAAAGGGATTCACACAACCACTGATAAAATAGATACAATAAACAATTTCCCAACCCCCAGAAACGCAAATGAAACACGAAGTTTCATAGGGTTAGCCTCCTACTACAGACACTTTATCCGAAACTTTGCTGATATTGCTTCCCCTCTGACCAAATTCACAAGGAAAGGCGAGCCATTTCAATGGTCAGAAGCAGAACAGCAAAGTTTCGACACTCTCAAACACGCACTCACCACAGCCCCTGTACTAGTTTTCCCTGATATGAAGAAAGAATTCTTTCTTTACACAGACGCCTCCTCTAAAGGAATAGGCGCAGTCCTACAACAGAAAGATGACAATGGCAAAGAACACGCCATAGCCTACGCAAGTAGAGTCCTCAACAAAACTGAAAATAACTACTCAACTACACACAAAGAAGGACTTGCAATCATATGGGCACTAAAACACTTTAAATACCTCATTTTAGGCTACAAGATTACCATACTAACAGACCACCAACCACTAGTCTATCTTTTTAACTCCAAAGACTTACATGGGAGAGTTGCTAGATGGAAAACAACTCTCCTTGATTACGATCCCATGATCGTATACTTAGCTGGGAAAGCTAACGTAGTGGCAGACTGCTTGAGCAGACAAACTCACATCACCCCCATAACCCAAACCACATGCATACCTATGCAAGAACTCAGGGATGAAACTGACGGAGACCCAATATGGTCTCCAATAAAACAGCATCTCATCTCACAAACCCCCTTACACTCCCGACCACCTGTCCCTATTGAGGAACTCAATCTGGTCGACGGAGTCATAAGGAGAACCATTAATACAAGAGAGGTTACTGTTATCCCCAGAGCCTTAGTCCCCAAGGTCCTACACATATTGCACGACAGTGCAATGGGAGGCCACTCGGGCAGAGATAAGACACTAAACACTGCTAGGCACACATATTATTGGCCTTACATGAAAAGAGATATAACCACACACATAGATTCTTGTGTAACTTGCAAACAATTCAGAGGCCCTAACCTGAAGCAAATCAACATAAAAGATATCCCACTCCCTGCTGAGCCATGGGAAACACTTGGCATTGACCTACTGAAAATGCCAACGAGCCATCAAGGTTCCAATTATGTACTCACAGCAGTTGAGTATTTATCTAAATACACAATCTTAATACCACTCCAGGACAAAACAGCAGAGACTGTAGCCAAAACCCTGGTCAACAATATCTTTTGTAAATACAACATACCACACACAATGTTATCTGACAATGGCTCAGAATTCAAAAATGAAGTGATGCGCGAAATAGCACACCTCTACAACATTGACCAAACATTTGCCACTGCATACCACCCCCAGGGAAACGGTCTGACTGAGCGAACAAATCGCAAGGTCCTAGAAATTCTCAGACCATTGGTCAATGACCTCATGGACACTTGGGAAGATTGGCTACCACAGGTACAAGCCAGTATCAATAGCACAGTCAATTCCGCAACAAAGATGTCCCCACATGAAATAATTTTCGGCCAACCAATGCGCCTACCCTACCAAATATTCAACCCCCCCCCCACCCTTATACAACCTAGATAACCTCGCACACTGCATCAAAAGAGGTATGCAAACAATTTACAAAAAAGTTAGAGCAAACCTGAAAGAAGCCCAGGAAAAGACAAAGACAAAACAACACAAACGGTCAATTCCACTTGACATAGCACCTGACGACACAGTCATGGTAAAAGACTCAGGTCGAACAAACAAACTCAAACCCAAATTCCTAGGCCCCTTCATAGTCACAAGTTCACTCCCTAACAATGTTTTCCTACTAACAGATCCTTCTGATCACTCCACCTTCACCATACATGGAGAGAAGTTGAGAAAGGTCAAACTGAACCTCGACCCAATCTCACCTCCCATCCACAACCCACCTATCACAGACACACACCAATCACCAATACGCAAGTCTCATCCCATGACTCTGCGTCGACGCAACTAAACATGCACTCTAGCTCTCGCCCCTGAAGATGCAGGACGTCATGTATCTATCAGTGGAGGTTAAAATGGCCCATTTCCAATAAGAACTCTTTTCCACATATCTATAAAACTTCTCTACTTCCTTCCGACCAATATAATCTTAGCGAGAGTCAGATAAACATATCCTCATACACTGAGACATAACCTTCATCCTCCAAAAGTAAATACATCATTAATTACCCACCTTAAACATCGACTACTTTTGACATGGACTCATTCGACTTACATCATAGGATTCTTCCATATAACTCCACAGCCCTTTCCCTCTTAATCATGCTCTTTATACTAATAATGATAATCATATTCTGTTGCATGAAGTAACACCTTCCAAAACCTTTCCACCTCCATACCCAAATTGTTGTAAACCTAGATTAAGTTTATTCTTGTGTCTCACCCAATATCTTAAATACTATAAAAATTCATACAGAAACTATATATCCATACTATGAAATAAAACAAGTGCAATGTGACACACCAAACTGACCATAGAACAGTGTCTAGAAAAACAACACTCCCAACAGTGATAGTGTTAAACCATAAAAACAATAACATTTAAAAAGTGAATTAAACAGTGTATGTGAAATCCAATAGAACATGTAATCTGGTGAGACACAACGTTACACTTCTGAGACACAACATCGCTACCCCTTAATTACAGTTCATGATCCCCCTTGGGACCTCAGATTCACTTCAACAACACCCCCCCATCTGCACATTTTTAACCCCACAGGATTTTGTGTCTCTGAATTTTTTTTTTCTCGATGTATTACCCATATAAATACTTTTGTAAACCATGTACCCTAGGTGCCGGGAGCCACCTAACCCCAGGGGGAGAGCGATATGTATACGCCACCATATACATGATGAGTAATATCACTCGCTCACACTCCCTCACTCACTCCCTCACTCACTCACCCACTCAATGTCAGGCCCTTCTAGCTGACTAAGAACTAAGTCAGCAACCTTCGGGTCGGCAACAACAACTCGACCACCAAACAGACATACGAACGCACATGAACATCCGAGTAACCAAACAAACACAAAACACAAATTACGTATACTAACGATCCTCCCCTGGATATATAATTAACATGTATGATAATAGACAACAATACATAATCAATGCAGTTGCACCACCCATGTGAGACAACGGACCTTCTCGAAATTAATGTAAAGACTAAAGACTAAACCCAACACAAGAAAGTGCTGAGATTGTCACTTCCGGCCAATGACCACGAGGGTAGCGTGGCCGAGAGGAGGAGTTGGGACGATGACGGGTGTTGTGCAACAAGAAGTGGTGTGATAAACAGTTATATATATGTAACCACATTAATGTATCGTTCTGTTTAACAGTTGACAGTGTATATACCATAACTGCAAAACCTGAAAGCTTTGAATAAAATGGTATAAACTTAATACGAATCTACATATACCAGTACCCCGTACCTAGTGAACGATACATAACGGGCTGCAACAAGAAGAAATAGGTTGAATATTACAGATTTCAGGACACATCTTTGCTTAATTTACACTTCAACAGTGAAGGGCTCTATTATTTGCCCTCCCGCCAGTACACAGGTATTCATTCCTTCATGGAAGTGTTTGAGAATACAGAGAATTTTTGGAGAGGTGACAAACTTATGGAGGACACTCCAGAGGAGTTCCTTGTTTACTGTGCCAAATGCTTTTCTTAAATCAATAAAAACCAGGTATAGATCACGTTTCTGTTCGTGGCATTTCTCTTGAATTTGGCGAATAGAGGATATCATGTCTGTGGTACCTCTGTCTTTTCGGGTACGAAAGTTCATGCAAAGTGATTAGTTAGTCTTGCGAGCATGATTCCAACAAGAACCTTCCCTGTGGTGGCCAATAAAGATAAGCCTCGGCTGTTACCACAATATGACATGTCACCTTAGTTTTGTAAATGGTGGCCACACGGCTAGGACCATTTGGTGTATTCGATTGCGGAAAAGCTGTCCACTGCTTGTGGCAGGATCGGAGGAGGGATTGAGGAAGTTGGTGACAGAGGTTGGGAGAGTGTGTGATAGAAGAAAGCTGAAGATAAATGTGGGTAAAAGTAAGGTGATAAGATGTACAAAGGGTGAAAGTGGCAGTAATCTGGAAGTGAGCATTAAGGGAGAGCAAATGGAGGAAGTGGATAGTTTTAGATGCTTGGGTGCAAATGTGACAGGAAAAGGTGGAGTAAAGGTGGAGGTAGAATGTAGATTGAGAGAAGCGAGTAAATGCCGTGGTGGATTAACAAGTGTAATGAGGAATAGACATTTGGGAATGGATGCTAAGAGGAGACTGTATGAAGGAGTGATTGTGCCAACAGCACTGTATGGGGCAGAAACATGGAACATAAGAGAGGAAGAGAGAAGGAGCTTGAATGTGTTTGAGATCAGGTGTCTGAGAAGTATGATGGGGGTTACTAGGCTAGATAGGGTGAGAAATGAGGAGGTGAGGAGGAGAACAGGGGTGGAAAGGGAGTTGGGAGATAGGGTTGATGAAAGAGTATTAGGATGGTTTGGACACATGGAAAGAATGAGTGAAGAAAGACTAGTAAAGGAGGTATGGAAGGCAGATGTGGTGGGAGTGAACATGAGGGGACATCCTAGGATGAGATGGATGGATGGGGTGAAGGGGGCTTTGGGGAAGAGGGCAATGTCTGTTGAGGAAGGAC
>NC_134792.1:37177400-37182400 GCF_046742065.1 Oratosquilla oratoria | reverse complement strand
TTTCCACCTCCGGGGAGACTGTTGTACAAATCAAATATACCATAAGGTAAGTGAACCGACACAAGAATCAAGAGAAACCGGCTAAGTTCTGATTGTACTCACGAGCTTCATGTTGGTGGTTTGCGAGTTGGTTGCAATGTGCCCATGCCGAGGAGGCCTTCCTTTATATATGTGCTTTGAAGCGCGTGAAGCGAGAGGCTGACCCTGAGAGTAAGAATTGCCGTGCTTAAATCACGAACGTGCAGTGACCTTTGCAAAATACTTTACTCGTGAGACTTTACACTTCATCGAGGAAAATTAAAATTTATTTTTTCATTCCTTCGCACTGTACTCCACTGTGCCATATTTTTCGGAGTCACTGTGATCACAAGTTTTGTTAATTTTTGGTAACCAAGTTAGGGAGGTAACAGATTATAAAGACATGTTTTCTTAGCCATTTGATATAGAAAATAAACATTGCCATTGAAAAGAAGTATTTTTTTAGTTATTGGGTACAAAGGTTTAATTTTTATGGCTTGGTTAAGTCCACCACATATATTATTCTGACTAATACTAGACAATTTCATCTGAGAGACAGTCTTGGGAAGAAATGAAGTTTTGATAAAATGAAACCCCACTTTGTCTAAGGTCTCCTCCCTCAGAATAATAATGTTATCGTTACCTTGATTATATACAGCAAGGTAAAACGAATACTATAAGGTACGTTAGCGGGGGATGAGGGAGAGCCAGAAAACCTCTCCACTGCGCAGGTAGATGATGACGTTAACGGAAATATCGGGACCAGGGTTCCGCGGGTCGAGAGCTGTCAGTCACTCACACACCAGTGTGTGGAGCGAAGCTCCATCTTCTGATTAAAGGGGTAGCTAAGGTAGACAAATAACATATAGAAATGCCAACATTTTGTATAGTGCAGAAGTGCAATGCCGTTAGACTGAAAGGTGATAAAAATATACATTTCTTTTCACTACCCAAAGATAAAGAACTTAGAAAGAAATGGATTGAATTATGTGGCACACACAATACTCGGTCATCTGGATATGTATGCAGCCGTTATTTTGAAAGTAACTGTTTATTAGCAACATTTACTGAAATTTTCATTCAATTGCAAATAAACAGACTAAAGAATCCGTTTAAAGCATAACTGAGCTTGGTGGAGATAGGTCTACATATAAAATCCACGCTTGACATGTCATCCCATCTAATAACTCGTTATATTAACATAATCCACCTAATGTGAAAGCATGGAAAACATTTTTATAGCTTTTCTGGCGGTCATATCTCAGATACTGATAATTTGAGGATAAGAAAGTGATACTGAGTAATTTCAGTATTGTGAACACCATAGTGTAATTTTAAAGTCTACCATACATACAGATGTTTTTCTTTAAAGTTTACATTTTCTTTCACCTCTCACTCTCCCCCTCTGGATTTCCTATGACGTCACGGTGGAGGTGCGCGGAGGGGGGGGTGCTCAACGTACTTATAGTATTCGTTTTACCTTGATATTCAGTACAAATGACGTATCACCGTAGTAAAGGCGTGAATAACACATTTTGTACTTCATAGCTTTCTAAATGACGTAACGATAATTTCTTTGAAGATTATGCCAATGCTTTTGTTTCAAATACGATTTCTTCAACAACAATCCCACTGCTACAATAATGTGAACATCTGAGTTCAATATCTGATCTGATGGAAACGAGAGCAAAAGGATTAGTGCCAAATCCCAGTGAAGGTAGCTCCTAGTAACTTGTGCAACAGGTATTTTTCTATGTCCAGACGGTTTTGTGTAACTGAATGGACTTATCTCATTCATTTAGGCCACAATACATTTGTAGCTAACCTCATAAGTAAATAAAGTCGTCTGATATTAGAAAAACAAAATGTTGAAGAAATCATCTTGGAAAATAGGGTAGTATATGCCTAGAACTCATCTGCTTAATGTTTATTGTAGCTCATCAATAAGGAACATCAAATTTGGATATTTCTTGCAACGAAAATAAACATTGAACTTCCAAAAGATATGAACTTATGATTTTGAATATTTGACTTATGTTTATCCTTATAGATATGATAATGGATATCAACATGTAAAAATAAAATGCGTGGGAAAAATATGTAGTATTTATGTATTGTAATAATTTTATTATAATTTTCCATTTCAAATTATGTGGAGAACAGTTTTTCTTTCAGTCAATGAATGGTGGTATTTAGTTATTTGTCTTTGCCTCTGAAACACTCTTCGCATTAATTCTTGAAACGTGTTCCCACGAACAAACCAAGAAAGGTTGAAGATAATAATAGTCTCAAAGATTTATTATATACCTGTGGCCACTTAGACTCATCGGACGATTTCGAAAAAAAAAATGTTACTGGCGCTATGAAAAAACGCAGACATTGCAGCGAGATTCACAAGTAAATGAATGCTAGTAGTGAAAATGCTTTAAAAGAATTAAGAAAAATAACTGTAATAACATACTTGCTTCAGCGTGTGAAGGAATGTATTGCGAGAGACAGCTTCTGGTAATCAAAGCACATATATTTAGTGAGAACAATTTCTTATCACATGTATGTGTATGTATATACAGAGAAGAATGACCAAAATGATACATGGACTCAGAAATTTGCCTTACGAAGAGAGGCTTAGGCACCTTAACTTACACTCTTTGGAAAGACGCAGAGTGCAGGATGATCTGATAGAGGTGATCAAGTGGAACAAAGGCTTTAACAAGGGTGATGCAAACAAGGTCATCATATTAAAACAACAGGGCAGGGCTCACAGTAATGGATATAAACTGGACAAATTTAGATTTACAAAGGAAATAGGTAAGAATTGGTTTACTAATAGGGTGCTCGACGAATGGAATAAACTTAGCAACAATGTAGTAAGCGCTGAAACTATCAGTTGTGTTAAGAAACGATTAGACAACTTTATGGATGGGGATGACAGGTGGTGATGGATACGGAGCTGCCTAGTGTAGGCCTTATGGTCTCTTGCAGTCTCCTTCATTTTTATTTTCTTATGCAGTATCTATATATAGATATATATATATCTATATATATATACAGATATATATAGATATCAAGGGACAGGTGGAGGGGGAAACACGGGTCTTTATCTGAATATCGAGTTTATTCCTGACCGGTTTTGCTTACAATAGCTTCTTCAGAGGAGTGTTACTCACACACACACACACACACACACACACACATACACACACACACACACACACACACACACACACACACACACACACACACACACACACACACACACACACACACACACACACACACACACACACACACACACACACACACACACACACACACACACACACACACACACACACACACACACACACACACACACACACACACACACACACACACACACACACACACACACACACACACACACACACACACACACACACACACACACACACACACATACACACACACACTCACAGACACAAACAAGCAATATGTATATATATATATATGTATATATATATATATATGAATATACGTATATGCACACACAGACACAGACACACACGCACATATACTCTTATGTATTTATATATATATATCTACACACATATATATACACACACATATAAATATATGTATATATATATATATATATATATATATATATATATATATATATATATGCATATATGCATATGCGGAGTGTCACTAGAAGGGAGATACAGTAATAATGGACTGGATAGTGAGATTGATTTATGTGTTTTTAAGGGAGGGTAGAGTATCGAGGTACTGGAAAAGTACCTGTATAGTTCCGCTTTACAACGGAAAAGGGGAATTTTTTTAGTGTAGTAGTTTCAGAGGGATTCTTTTGTTGATATTAATTGGACCGGATCATGGGAATGTTTTAATTGAGAGTACTAGGAGAGGAACAATGGAGTAATTAGTGAGGAACTGTCTGGATTTAGGAAAATAGGAGTTTCTTTGGTCAGTTCTTTGTAGTGGAGCAGATATATGAGAAAGCTTTAGGAAAAGGCAAGGACGAATTTTGGGCCTCTATGGATTTAGAAATAGTTTATGACAGAGTGGACAGGAAGGATCTGTTGGAGGTATTGCAGATATACAGGACTGTAGGAAAGCTGCTTAGGGTACTCGAGACTTTTTACGAGAGTCGTAGATTCTCTATTAGAAATGGAGATAGAGCGAGTGGTTTGAGGTAAAGGTGGGACTGCGTCAGGGATATGTCGTGTCTCCATGGCTGTTCTATGTGTACATTGATGGAGTGGTGTAGGAGGTAAATGCGAAAGTAATGAGCAGGGCATTGTAGATGGTTAAAGAATATGTAGAAATGTGGGAGGTGAGAAAGTTATTTGCTGGCGACACTACGATTATGGCACGGTCACAGGGAGGATTAAGGCAGTTTGTAACGGATTTTGGGAAGGTAGGCCATAGGAAAAAGTTAAAATTAAATGTAAGTAAAAGTAAGTTGATGAGATGTACAAGGGAAGAGGATGGCAGAGAGTTGGAAATCTTGAAGGAAAGAGTCTAGAGGAAGTGGATAATTTCTTGCTTTTGGGGTCATATTTGTCAAGGAAGGCAGTAGTGGAAGTAGAGGTACATCGAAGATTGAGAGGTGTAAGGAAACGCTTTGTGGGATTAAAAATTGTTATGAGAAATAGGCATCTGGGAATGGATGAAAATAGGAGATATATGAAGGGGTGATTGTGTCGACGGTACTGTGTGGGGCAGATATTTGTAATTTAAGAGAGGCAGAGAAGAAAATCCAAATATGTTTGAGATGAAATGTTTGGAAATTATGTTAGGGATTACAAGGTTGGATAGAGTGAGAAACGAGAAGGTGAGGAAAAGAGCGGAGATGGAAAAGGGGGATGGCAGACAGGGTTTATGAAGGAGTGTTACGTTGGTTTGGACACACAGAAAGAATAAGTGATAGAAAATTAGTAAAAGAGGTGTGGAAGGCAGAGGAAGAGGGATTCAACTTGAGG
>NC_134792.1:37167400-37172400 GCF_046742065.1 Oratosquilla oratoria | reverse complement strand
CACACACACACACACACACACACACACACACACACACACAATCAATCAATCAATCAATCAATCAAATTAGCCATCCCGAGTCACTCATGCGAACTTCTCTATCTCGTCTCTCCACCTTCTGTCTGGTCTCCCTCTTCCACACTTCCTATCTCGCGGCGTCCACTCAGTAACACACTTGCTCTATCACTAATCAGTCGTTCGCACTATCTTACCTGCCCAATTCCACTTCCTCTCTTTTACCGCCTCCACAATATCTTTCTTTCTAGTCTGCTCTCTCACCCAACTTGCTCTCTTTCGGCCTCTCAGTGTTATTCCCATCATTGATCTCTCCATTCTCCTCTGTGCAGTCCTTAGTTTTGTTTCCATCGCCTTCGTTAGTTTCCAAGTCTCACAACCGTAGATTATTGCTGACAGAATACATTGATCGTAAACTTTATGTTTCAAACATAAAGGTAGAGAACCTTTCATGATTTTATTATACTTACCAAACACTTTCCAACCAGTTGTAATACGTCTTTTTTTTTCATTATCCTGATATTTCGTCACTTTCACCATCTGGCCTAAATAATTATACTCCTTAACTTCATATATATATGTATATATTATATACATACATACATACATATATATATATATATATATATATTTAATATATATATATATTTTCTTTTTCTTTTTCTTTTTTTTCTTTCTTTCATTGCGGCCAAAGTAGTTCTAATGGGCCTACCAATGACCCTATTTTCTCCTTCACGTAGATGTTGCTTTTCTTAACTTCCAGTGTTAAATGATAACGATAGTTACGATGTTATTTGTCTTGACTTTAGCAAAGCGTTCGACAATGTGCTCCACCAGAGACTAATAAATAAAGTCAAAGCCGCATAGGAGGAAAAGTGTTTGAATGGATAAGAGCTTGGATCAGTGACATAAACAACGGGTCACCATAAATGGTATAAAATCGAAATGGGTAGTGTTTCTAGTGGAGTTCCCCAGGGCTCGGTTTGGGTCCCTTGTTGTTCATTATGTACATAAACGATTTAGACAATGGAGATTAATAGTGATGTTAGTTTGCTGACGACACTAAAACAAGCCGCCTGATTAGGACAGGAGAAGACGCCGAAATTCTGCGGGAATATCTTAACAAATTCTTCACATGATCGATGATATGGCAAATGTACTTCAATATCACAAAATGCAGCATGTTAAACATAGGGTTACACAACCCTGAAAGCATATATAGCTTAGATAATACTTTTTTAGAGTAAATTGAGTGCGAGCGAGACTTGGGAGTTCTAGTGAGTCTTGACTTTAAATCTAGGAAACAGTGCATTAGCGCCAGAAATAGAGCTAAGAAAGTATTAGGTTTCATTACTAGGACGGTTACGAATAGAAGTGCAGAGGTAATTATCAAACTCTATCTGGCGTTAGTTAGACCCATCCTTGCCTATGCGGTACAGTTTTGGTCTCCGTTATATAGAATGGCTATCAATTAACTAGAATCAGTACAGAGGAAAATGACCAAAATGATACATGGGCTCAGAAATTTACCATACGAGGAGAGGCTAGGCACCTTAACTTACACTCTCTGTAAAACGCAGAATGCAGGGTGATCAGATAGAGGTATTCAAGTGGATTAAAAGCTGACACAAACAAGGTCAACATATCATGTGTTTGTGCGGGTGTGCACGCGTATATAGGCACATTCTTATTATTTGCTTAAAGCAGGGTTCTATTTATTTAGTTTATAAGTATAAGTGGTTTTTAAATTATACATGATTCTTCAGGGAAAAACAGACATGGCATGAAAAAGTAGTATTTATTGAGAATAATAAAATAAATTCAGTCGAGTAGTCATATAAGACGAGAGTCGAAATCCATCAAGAGTAAACAACTACTCGAACTTGATTCCGTCCTTTCGCTGTTGTTCAGCGATCGCAAGGAGGTTGGCCACGTGAGCGGGTGCTGGAGGTCCAACGGGCAGGTGATCGCTAGTGGCGACGAAGCCGTTCTCTCCGGCAGAGTAGTGGACGACGACTTCCTCACCATGCTCATTGACGTAGCTGTTATTAATCAAGAGAATCTCGTTTGTATTGCTTACGTTATTTTCTTTGGTCTGATATTATGACTAACAGAAATTCTATGTATTTTTGAGTAAATATATAATCACACTTAATCGGCATATTTTCTCAATTCAACAGTGATGATCCATTACAATTCTAGTTCTATTATTTCTGAAAATGACGAACTGTATCCAGCATCATTTTTTTTTCTCTCTTTTTTTTTTTTTTTTTTTTTTTGCTACAAAGATATTGATGGTCATTACCTTGTCTGTTAATAATGTGAGAATAGTTACCATTGATCTGTTTTGATCTTTACCGTATATACTTTTTAGAAGCAAACTAAAAGCTCAACCAGTAAACCAAAAAAAATCTAAAGTTACCTGTAGCTTCCCTGAACATTGGTTTGCCCTGCAGAGCCGGCGGATCCGCTCTCTGAGAGCGAGATGCCATTGTCGAGCTGCACGTTGGTGCTGTAGGCACCATCTTCGGGAGCTACGCGCTCATCATGCAAGACAGCCACGGGGAGCTTGTCGGCGACTGCAAGGGCCACAAGGGCAGCGAGGATGACCTGAGAGACAACAAGTGAACATTCAGAAATTTAATGGAATGTATAACCCCGACCTGAGATGGAATTCTTAGATAGTATTCCTGAAGGATAGTTGAAGAGCTGGGATGTCTTATTTGTTTAAAAAAAATATAGAATTTAAATGTGAAATTGTTACTTCCTGAAGGATAGTTGAAGAGATGGGATGTCTGGCTTGTTAAAAAAAAATATATATAGGATTTCAATGTGAAATTGTTACATCTCCAGTCCAGAAAGATAAAAGGTGTGCCAATCAGATAGAGTGGCTTAACGAACTATTATTATCACTAAGCAGATTTCTTCTCGATACTCACGAACTTCATGTTGAGTGAATGTACTGAGAGCGATGTATGCACAGTTCAGACGGGCGCGCCTCTCTTTATAGCTAATGCAGGCCGACGCTACTGACCAGGCGGGTGACCCTGACATGAAGCCTAAATGGATAGGGGTCGGGGGGCAGTGACATTTATACAGTACTGTTTGTGTTCCATTTTGTTCTGATAAGCATTAAACCTCTGCACTCTTTGATGCATGGAGAGATGATCTCCGGAATTCAGTTACAGTATCAGTTTGCTCCATTCTATCTAAATTATTCCAGAGGTTGATGCATCTGTATGGAAAAGTATTTCTTTTATTCTTCAGACATTCGGGCTCTTTAAACCGGTTTCCATGATCACATGACTCTCTCTCCTTCTGATGAATAGATTTTTTTTTATCCAGTTTTACCTAATCCTTTTCCTAACTACTAATAAGTCACCTCTAGCTAATTACAAATAACTACTAATAAGTCACCTCTTTCTATATTTTCTTAATGATGGCAGCAAGGTACTTTTAACCCTTTTTGCATGTATTATCTGTATGGCTAAGATTAAATTTGGCTACTACTCTGTCTTTTCGCTTTTGCTTATTCTTTAGTTTATGTGAAAACACAACACCGTTGAATGTTCTATTCGATGGTAACAAAGGTTTTATATATTTTTCTTAATCTTTTCGTCCATGTAGTGGGAATTGATTTTTATGTTTAACAAAAATATCTTTCACTCACGATCCTTTTTATTTCTTTGTCAGATTACAAAGTAACCATGTCGAATATATCATCGTCCTTCTCTTCCTTTGTTTTTGTGATTTATGCATTTTACATTTCTCTTCCTCCATTGAGCACAAAATTGATTCATGAATATTGTTCCATTATGTGTTTCTATATTCCTTAATCATTGAATTTGAGATCCCACCAACCCTTGGCGTTTTTCTTAGTCCAGTACTTTTTACTTTGAAGTTCATTTCATAAAAAATTACATTACGGTATATACGTTTCACCTCTTCGAAATGTTTTTTATTTTGATTTGGCTTTGTTTAGAAACATTATTTCCTCATATCAGTTTTTTGTTAATGCTTTTCCATAAACATTTCATGTACTGTCGTGCTATAATTATTTTCTGCAGGACAGTTTAATAATGCATCTTTGAAAAATATTTTTGTTTTTCCTCTATACGGATTCGCCTGTAATCATTTTTACTTTATTTGTGGTCTTCCACAGGTATTTTGTTTCTTTAATGTCTTAATTTTCTACACGTCGTGTTGCTGCTTTTTATTGTCTTAATTTTGCTAACATCTATAAATTCCTTCATAAAAAAAAAAAAAAAAATCTTCTCGGAGGAATTTGATTTTAGAAACTTGCATTCCTTTACCAGCATGATCAATCTCTCGATTTCAAATCATTTTTTTGCCAACTTGAGTCGAAGAGCTACAGAATCACTTTTTCTATGGAGATCATGCACATGAATTGGTCGAAAGTGTCAAGTTCATTACTATAATTCTAGTCTTGCTAGAGCGCGCGCGCGCACACACGCACACACACGCGCATACACACACACACACACGCACACACACACACACACACACACACACACACACACACACACACACACACACACACACACACACACACACACACACACACACACACACACACGCACGCACGCACACACACGCACACACACACACACACACACACACACACACACACACACACACACACACAGTTACAAACCTCTCTAAAGTACCAAAGGTTCACCGGCCTTGTGAATGTCAGAGGTTCGTAACATCGGTGGAACTCTTAGACCCTGTGTCTATTACTGGGTTTAAACGGTCAAGAAAACTGGTTAAGGTCGCCACCCGGTCGGACACTGGGGAAAGAAATCAAACTATCTTAACTTTAAAGAAATATAATTAAATAAATTTAGAAGTACGAAAGTTAATACAAGTAAGATGACATTAAAATACTATAACAAATAAAACACACGATTACAATTAAACAAACATGATTTTACATAATACATCTGACTTCTGATTGACATACA
>NC_134792.1:37147400-37157400 GCF_046742065.1 Oratosquilla oratoria | reverse complement strand
TTCCACAGACCATCCTTGCACAGTTTGTGACTCCCTCCTTGAAACATCCCCATTCCTCCTCCACACCTAGCTCTACTCTAGCCTTCACACCCTCCCACTCCTCCTTCAGCTTCTTCTTGTACTCCTTCTCCTTTTCCTTTTCATTCAAAGAGTTCACTCCAAGCACCTCCCTACCTTTTGTCCCTTTCCTCTTTCTCCATCTATCCTCCACTCTTAACTTACCTTCCACAAAAAAAATCGAAGAAATTAAACAAGGAAAAAAGCATGGTTAAAAATTTAAGAAGAATAGCACGTATAAAAAAAAATACGAGATAAAATTAACAAATAATCAAATAAGTAAGCATAGAGACAAATTAATAGACAAATAAATAAACAAATATGTAGACAGATGATTAGGTAAGTAAATAAGTAAATAGACAAACACGTAAATAAGTAAAATATAGATTGATAAATAGATAAAATAGGTAAATCAATGAATAAATATATTATCTAAAAAATAAACTAATAGGGAAATAGATAAACAAATGAACAATGGACAGATAAACAAACAAAGAAATAAATGAATAGATGAATAAATAAATAAATAAATAAATAAACCAATAAACAAATAAATAAATAAATAAATAAATAGATAAATAAAAATAATAAATAGATAAATAAATGAATGAATTAGTAGATAAATAAATAAACAAATAAAAAAAAGACTAAATAGATAAATGAATAAATACATAAATAAATAAATATATAAATAAATAAATATATAAATAAATAAATAAAAATAAATAAATAAATATATAAATAAATAAATATATAAATAAATAGATAAATAATAAATAATTAAATTAATAGAAAAATAAGTAAATAAATAAGTGATTATATAAATACACATATGTCAATACATAAGTAAATAAGAAATTAATAGATAAACAAACAGATTAATAAATGAAGAAATGGATAAATAAATAGATAAGTAAATATATAAATAAACGAGTGAACAAATAAATATATAAATGAATAACCACATGAATAGCTATACAAACAAATTAGTAAATGAAAAAGTAAATAAATGAGTTAATATATGAGTAGATAAATAGACCAATTGATAGAAAAAGGAAGATGTAGAGAAAGAGGTGATAATAGTACCTAGAAACAAATAAATCCTAATAAGAGTGGAAGCGGACAAATATATATATATATATATATATATATATATATATATATATATATATATATATATATATATATATAGTTTATTGCCCTAACGTTGCGACCAACTTGGTCTTCTTCAGAGGACTACAGCATTACAAACGGATCACAATTCTTATAGTCGTAGAGAGAGGGAACCCGCCAAGGTATGAGCGTCATGTTTTCCCTTTGGCTAACGATTTAATTATTAGGACACTTGCTGCTTTCGAGAGGCATTTAAATCCGTCTCTGTCGTTGTTGTTCTTGTTGGCGGCGATATGTGCAGCTTCCACAGTTTTTCTCATTTTCTTCTCAAATCCCTCGTGTAGAATTTCTGCGTTGTTCCAATCAGGTAGATGTCCACATTTGTCCAGGTGACGAACGATCTCAGGGCTCATAGAACATCTAACTCCCTGGTTCGTCACCTGGACAAATGTGGACATCTACCTGATTGGAACAACGCAGAAATTCTACACGAGGGATTTGAGAAGAAAATGAGAAAAACTGTGGAAGCTGCACATATCGCCGCCAACAAGAACAACAACGACAGAGACGGATTTAAATGCCTCTCGAAAGCAGCAAGATATATATATATTATATTGTGGTAGGAGAGAGGATCATTTACTTACGGATGTACGTTACAAACGGCGAAGATATCCTGTCCCTCATAACGTTCTCCCTGTTTGATTGTTATGACATTCTTTGGTTGGTTCTTCTTTGGCGTTGTTAACGGTTTCTCAAGTCTAAATCTGAGACGCAACGCTTTACACATGTTAGACATGAGATACCTTTTCCTTGTGAAGTAAAGTTACGAGATGGTTTTAGTAAGGCTGTCGTGATGAAAAATGTGTCCGACCCATAAAGTTTTTATTTTATTTTCACCTGGTAAAAAGTAGTTCTTGTGAGCCTACCGATAACCACATTTTCTCCTTTACGTAGATATTTTTTCTCTCTCCACGTGATGCCAAGCAGCTTTCTGTGTCGGTTGTTCTCAAAAGCCTGGATCTTCTTTCCGCTGTCTTTAGGGATATACCATGTCTCGCATCGACAAAGGAATGTTGATACCAACGCGGAGTTTGAAGAGTTTATATTCTACCCTGAAGCTGATATTTCAGCTTTTCCAGATGTTATCAATCAGATCATTGTCACTATTACTGCTACAATGTAGGTTTGAATCTCGTGTTTGCTTTTGCCGTTCTTGAATTTGTCAACTTCCTCCAATTGCTCTCCGTTCATAATGATGATGGTGTGGACTTCCTCCTTCTTGTTATTGACCATTACCTTACTTTTCTTCGAACTTGCTTCCATCCAAACCGCCGTTGCTCTGCTCGTATGGTGATGCGTGAGATTTTGTAATTCTTGGTTTGTGCCGGCCATGAGATCAATGTTGTCGGCAAAGCGCAAGCTATAAATTCTCCTGCCACCAATAGATAACGACGTAAGGTGGTCTTCCAAGGTGTTCTGCATGATACGTTCTAAAATCATATAAATTAGAACTGGTGATCGTAGAGATCTCCGACGAACTTTAATTGGTACTCAAGTGCTCTCTAACTTTTTTGTTCAATGGTACGGCGTTATTTGTATGCTTGTACAGTGCTTGGATGGTTTGTACAATGTTTTCGTTGATGTTTAATTTTCTCATGGTGCCCCTAACGCCTTCTTGAAGTCTAAATATTATGGTTGAGATACTTTTCAACTTTTTTTTTTTATCATTATTCCACAGTTAGATATTTGCTCCACTGTACTCCTTTGTTTTCAAAAATCGGTTGATAAGGTCACCGTGACCATCATTTCAGGATCCTTCTCTTCTCTTACTTTAATAATTTACTAATTTATCTTCCTCTAATGAGTATACAATAAGGTTATGAATACTGTTCAATAATTAGTCCCTACATACTTTACGGATTGAAAATGAGATCCTATCAACTCTTGGCACTTATCTTAATCCGTTGTTTCCTTTACCTGATATTTTTCTCTACAAGTTTCTCCTCTACAAAATGACATTCTTTAGCAAAAAACTATTTGAAAACCTTTGTTCAACAGTTCAGCATGCGTTCCGTAGTAGCACTTTAGTCTTCTGGAGTGTATTCTTTTACTCGCGTTGTGGGTTTTACACAATGGTTACAAAGGATTACAAATGAGAAGCATGGCGATAGTAGACCTTTTGGTGTATAACTAGGTTAGATGCGAAAAGAATATAATAATGATAGGCAAATAAAAATAATAATAATGATATAAATAATAATGAAATAAATAAATGAATAAATAAATTGGTAAATTTAGATAATAAACAAACAGGTAAATAGTAAATAATAATACATGGGCAGACAAATAATAATAAATAAAAATCTAATAAACAATAATAAACAGACATATAATAACAAACAAATAAAATAAATGATATAAAATTGATGGCAGGCATTGCTTAGATGTTTATCTAAACGAAGCTTAAAGCTTCGAACTGAACTTCGTTGCACCGCCTCTGCAGGAAGTTTATTCCATTCATCAACTACATGGTTGGCGAATTTGCTTCTACCCACTTTCAAGTTAAATCTATTTACTGACAGGTTGAGACCATTATTTCTCATTCAGTGTATAATCTTATCACTTTTAATGTTGTCAGTTCTCTTTCGAATCTTAAAGACCTTTTTTTTTTCTTCTTCTTTTTAGGGAAAACAGATTCACATGTTGTAGTCGATTTCCATATGTTTTATCCTTTATATTTGGAATCAGTTTTGTGGCTCACCGTTGTACTTTTTCCAATCCATCAATGTCTATAATGAGATTCGGTGACCATACGGAAACAACATATTCCAAATGTGGACGAACAAATGAGTTATACTGTATACCTTGTTAGAGATAGACCTTTAATTTCAAAAGATTATGCAATCAGTCCTAGAATCTTATTTACTTTCTCAAAGGCCGAAATACACTGCTTAGATTATTTGAGATCGTTACTGATAATTACGCCGATATCCTTTTCACTATCCACTTTTGTTAACGAATTTCCAGATAACTTGTAATCGTACTTAATGTTATTTCTACCTATGTGCATAACCTTACATTTGTGTTAAATTTCATTAGACACTTTTTAGATCATTGCTGTAGTTTATCTTCTTGAATGTCTAATTGGTTTAAGTGATCATTTGCTATTCCGTACATTTTTGTATCAGCAGAAAATTTGGAGACGATAAATTTCAGTTCGTGGTCTATATCATTTGTATAGACTATTAATAGAAGTGGCCCAAGAACGGAACCCTGAGGAGCTCCACTCGTAACATTTTTCTATATAGAAGTTTTGCCTTTTAAAACAACTTTCTGTTTTTGATCGTTTAACCAATTAATACTCCAACATAACAGGCTACCACTTACTCCGTGTGAAGCTAATTTAGTAAGTAGTCTTTCGTTGGGGATGGTATCAAAAGCTTTAGAAAAATCTAGATATATTAAATCTACATTGTTTCTTTTGTCATAATCTGATATGACCGTGTTGTAGAATTCGAGTAAGTTAGTTACACAAGAAAGTTTCCGTATGAATTCATTCTGGATATCATTTATCAAACAGTTACTTTCTAAACGATGTTCAATACCATCTCTGATGGTAGTTTCCATAATATTTTCTACGATTGAATTCAAGCTTATAGGCCTGTAGTTCTTTTTTTTTTTTCGTTACCTTTTTTGAATATGGAAGTAACGCTATCTAGCTTCCATTCCCTTGGAACACCTCTGGATATGATACATAAAAACATAAGAATAAAGGAGACTGCAAGAGACCATAAGGCCTACACTAGGCACCTCCGTATCCATCACCACCTGTCGTCCCCATCCATAAAGTTGTCTAATAGTTTTTAAAAACAACTGATAGTTTCAGCGTTTACTACATGGTTACTAAGTTTATTCCAACACCCTATTAGTAAACAAATTCTTACCTATTTCATTCTTAAATCTAAATTTGTCGTTTATACCCATTACTGCGAGTCCTGCCCTGTTGTTTTATTATGATGACCTTGTCTCTATCTCCCTTGTTATAGTCTTTGATCCACTTGAACACTTCTATTAGATCACCCCGCACTCTGCGTCTTTCCAGAGAGTGTAAGTTTATGTACCTAAGCCTCTCTTCGTAAGGCAAATTTCTGAGTCCATGTATCATTTTGGTCATTCTTCTCTGTACTGATTCTAGTGAATTTATGTCCATTCTGTAGGACGGAGACCAAAACTGTACCGCATAGTCAAGGATGGGTCTAACTATCGCTAGAGTTTAATAATTACCTCTGCACTTCTATTCGATACCGTCCTAGCAATGAAACCTAATGCTCTGTTAGTTTTATTTCTGGCACTAATGTACTGCTTCCTGGTTTTAAGGTCCGGACTCACCAGAACTCCCAAGTCCCTCTCGCACTCAGATTTTTCTAAAAACGTGTGTGTTATCTAAGATATATCTATTTTTGGGGTTGTGTAGCCCTACGTTTAACACGCTACACTTAGAGATATTGAAGTTCATTTGCCATTTCTCCGACCATGTTAACAATTTATTAAGATCATCCTGCAGAATCTCTACGTCGTCTCCTAACCTAATTAGGCGTCCTATTTTAGTGTCATCCGCAAACTTACTAACATCACTATTTATCCCATCGTCCAAGTCATTTATGTACATAATGAATAACAAGGGACCCAAAACCGAGCCCGGGGGGACCCCGCTAGTAACATTGCCCCACCTAGATTTTATTCCATTTATGGTGACCCGCTGTTTTCTGTTACTAATCCAAGCTCTAATCCATTCTAACACTTTTCCTCCTATGCCATGGGCTTTGATTATATTTAGTAGTTTCTGGTGAGGCACCTTGTTGAACGCTTTGCTAAAGTCAAGGTAAATAACATCGTAATCTTCATTGTTATCTGACGCTTTATATACTTTAGTGTAAAACAATAGAAGATTAGTCACACATGACTTACCCTTGGAGAAACCATGCTGTGAATCACGAATTAAATTATGCCCTTCGATGTGTTCTCTGAGTCTATTTACTATTATTGATTCAAGCATTTTTCCTATAACCGATGTCAAACTGATTGGCCTGTAGTTGCATACAGACGATCTATCTCCTTTCTTAAAAACACGAACAACGTTTGCCTGCCTCCAAGCAGTTGGCACAAAACCAGTGTCTACCGATTTATTGAATATTTCAGTTAACCGGTCGCAGATTTCAAATTTGCACTCCTTAAGCATTCTTGGAAAAAGTTCGTTTGGACCCGGAGATTTTGTAGCTTTAAGTCTTTCAATCTGCTTGACTACTTCTACTTTGCTAATGCTGATATTAAATAGACTAATTTCTTCATCCCCTCTGTAAATTGGATCGCAGTCAGGTACTTTATCTAAGCTCTCATTAGTAAATACCGATAGAAAATTATTGTTAAACTCCTCACTCATTTTTCCTTCGATTCTATCATAAAATTTTCATCGTTTTTAATTGGTCCTATTCTTTCTTTATTTTTTGTCCTATAGAGGTGAAAGAAACCGTTTGGGTTGGATTTTGCTTGACTGGCAACCTTGATTTCATAAATACGTTCCGCTGTACGTGTATTCCTTTTAACCAGCTTTGCCATTTCGTTATACCTTGATCTAAGGTGTTATTCCCCGTTTTTTATATTTACTTAAAGTCCTCTTTTCATTCCGATCTCATGTTTCAATCTGTCCGCCATCCATTTGGGAGTATTACTATTTTTCCGTATTGACTTTAGGGGGATAAATGTGTTTTGTGCATTAATAATTAGATCAGTTAGATTGCTATACATTTCTTCTAAATCGCTGACCTGACTGTTGGGCCCTCGCCCCCAAATGACCTGACCTAAGGTATGCATATTACCCTCCGTGACCCGGCTCTTAGTACCGACCTGACTCTCAGCCCCACTACGAGAAACGACAATGTTTGAAACGTCCGTATATTTCGTATTCAATTTCAAATAGGTTTTTATATTGTCAAAGTTTGCTTCCCTGAAGTCTGGTACTTAAACGTTATTCGTACTTTTTAATTTTACCTAAATAACATTAAATCTTATTTCTTGATGATTTCTAGAGCCTAGACTATCTCCCACTATTACGCTGCTAATTTGGTGCTCATTATTTGTTAAAATTAAGTCCAGGGTATTTTGTCCCCTCGTAGGATCGGTAATCAGTTGTTTTAGGAAATTAGTCTGTATGACATCTAAGAATTTCTTCACTATTAAAGTTTCCCAGTCAATGTTTCTATGATTAAAATCTCCCATGATCAGAACGTTTTTGTACTGGGACGCTCTGTGAATTTTATGAATCAGGGGATCAGTCTGCTCAATGCTGAGGTTAGGAGGTCTATACAAGACGCCAATAATAACTTTCTTATTGCCTATAATCTCTACCCAAATAGATTCCGTACACATCTTCCTTAATCGAATTGTTGATAATACAGTTTAATGTGTTTTTAACGAAAAGTGCTACACCTCCCCCACTCCTGCCAACCCTATCCTTATGAAAAAACTTATATCCTTCTATTTCGATTTTCGGAAGGAAACATTTATCAACCATGTTTATCCAGGATTCAGTAATAGCTATAATATTGAAATTTTCTACGCATGCTTTACCTCGCAGCAAAACAATTTTGTTAATTATGCTCCTGCTATTTGTATAGTAAACCTTAAGTTTATCTTCCCTCCATCTGGTTTGGTTATACTTTTCACAGCCCCTCTCTAAGTTGCTTCTATTGTCTAAACTGTATTCGGATACTTCTCCCCCTACTCCCACGTAATCTGCCCGAGAAAACCCCTGTAGGATGCTTACTTCTCGCTCAAGGGATTCAGCAAGGAGCAGAAATCCTCTGGGAGACAAGTGCACCACCGTCCCTTTTGTATAGGTGATTCTTACCATAAAAGCGGTCCCAGTTGTCGACAAATGCCCATCCATTGGCCTTCATTGTTTTGCCAACCTGCAATTCATTGCAATAGCCCTGGAATGTCACATGCCTCCAACTCTACGCCTCGGAAGGATTCCACATACAACAGGAACACCTCCCCTATTTCTAATCTTGTCTAGCGCAAACAATTCCTCACTCCCTAACTTACCTATATCATTTCCCCCGGCACTTAAGCAATCTACTGGGTCCTTACCTTCCCCTACTAGACACTCTTCAATCCTATCTCTAACATCTCCTATGCCCGCGCCGGGGAAACACACCTGCGTCCTATGTTTCTTATCTTTATCGCAGAAAGCCCTGTCTAAGTACCTCACTTGACTGTCTCCTACTACTAAAATCTTACCTGTGGGCAGGGTTCCAGCGTCTGCCCTTCCCTTCTTCTCTTGGATTTCATTAGTTTCTTCTTCTTGCAGATTCGCTAGTAATTGAAACGAGTTCTTGCAAACGAGTGGGGCTGGTGAGGACTTTTTTCCACTTTTCCGCATCTTATTTTTCACCGTATTCCATCCATGCTCATCACTAATTTTGTCTTCCGTATTTTGGGCCTTCGAGCGGAGAGCTCGATTCTCCTCTTTAAGGCACTTAACAGCATCCTCCAAGGCTTCAATTCTACTAAGTAGAGATTGTACCTCTTCGGCGCTAAACACGATAACACAATCACTCGCCATTTTCATTAACTGAAGCAGCTACCCGGTTGACCTGACCTGAGTGGCAACTACTGCTCAACTGTGATAGATAGATTTCTTGAAAATAATTTCTAATAGAACAATAATCTCAGTATTCATTTCCTTTAAAATGTTAGAATCCTAACCGTCAGGCCCTGGTATTCTATTAATTTTGAATTTCTATATACACCTTTTACTTATTCTTTTGTTATATTTACCGTAGTAAGTTCACTCGGGACTTTTCCCAGGTTTCAGTTTGGAGTTTACTTTGAGGGGTTTTGTTCATGAATACTGAACTAGAATAGTTTTTGAAATATCACACATTCCTTCATTTGAATATTGTAGTCAATCGTCAGCACATAATGGTGGGCCAATGTGATTCCTAATAACCTTTTTATCTCTAAAATAACTATAGAATTCTTTAGGATTCTCTTTGGACTTATCAGTGATATTAATTTTGCATTACCTTTTTTGTTTTTTTATTGTACCTTTTTATTTTCTCTGTATTATTACATAACTTTGATAGTTATTAGGTGCACCCAAGCACTTGGATTTCTTATAAGCCTGTCTCTTATTAGCAATACTTTTCTCAGTTTCTTTGTCGAGCCTTTTTTAGCAAGCTTGATTTGGGGGCGTCTGTCCTTAAACGGGATGTAAGTATGAATCATTTTATTAAGTGTATATTGAATATTTTCCACATCTGATATACATGTCTTTCGCTTAATTTTGCCTTCCAATCTGTAAGATGAAGCTCCTGATGTAGTCCTATGAATTAAGCTTTACTGAAATCGGGTATTTTAGATACACAAATATCTACAGTATTCTATTGTTATTTAGCAGTTTGAATTAAAGTTGTGATCACTACTTGTAGTAGTTTCAACAACTTCTACATCGGTTATCATGCTCTCGCGGATAGTGATCAATAGATCAAGTAAATTTCTACGTCTTGTGAGCCCTTTTATACGCTGGAGTAAGTAATTGTAACCGAGAAAATCTATCTAGCGTCTACCTGTATGAAGGTTTTCCATCCTACCTCGATTAATTCGATACATAGAATGTTATGCTTATGCTCTTATCTATTGGTTGCATAAGAAGAGATTTCTTGATTTATGTTACATTATTTCCCTTTAAACTATTTCTTTAAGTTACTAAAAGGAGCAGGTAAAAATGGCTAAAAAAAAATTATTCATCAGAAGGAGAGACCGTCAT
>NC_134792.1:37127400-37144900 GCF_046742065.1 Oratosquilla oratoria | reverse complement strand
ATGGCTTCTCAAACCTAACTCTAGGACGTATCGCTTTACACAAGTTGGATATGAGATACCGTTTCTAGTGGAGTAGGGTTATAGGTCTATCACTACCGTCTGCGTGTTTGCTGGAAGATTCTGGCTGCTGCACGATTTTTCACGAGGGTCTCGGTTGCTTTCTTGATGGCCGAGTGCCAAGTGGGCCTGCCCTAGGAATTTTTTTTTAGTTGGTTTGGGTCTGCACCACACTTTTTGAGGTTTAGTTTCAGCTGGTCTTTGAATCTCCCCTGTCGTTCAAGTTCCATCTTTCAGTTCATCATAGAGAGAAAGCCAAAGGGAGCACCGATCCGGCAGCTTCATGATATGTCATACCCAGCGTGGCTGGCGAATGAATTATTATTGTCTCTATGCTGGTGGTCTTAGCAGTACGGAGGATGTTCAAGTTGACGTTTGATAAACAGTCACGCTTAGTGATACCTAAAATGTACTTCAGACAGCGGTTGCGGAGAGGCTCCAGTCAGCGTAATTTTTGCCTGTAAAGTGCCCAGGCCTCACTGTCGTTTAGAAAGATGGATGTTTAGATGGCGATAAAGTATTAACTTTAGTCTTTAGTCAGATCTTGGATTGCATACACCCTCTGTTTGATTTTGTCGAAGCTTGTTGTGGTCTGGGGGATAAGATTCTGTATCTCTGATTCAATCTTGTTGGTAGAAGAAAGAACACTATCTAGGCACTTGAAGATGTCCGCGTTTTTAAGTTCTTCTATTATCGTGAACGTGAGGAGTGTAAGGGTTATGCCGTTGACAACCAAACAGGTATTGAAGTATTTCGTTTCTATCTGCATTAACCATCATGCTTACTTGTTGGTATACATCACTGATGAAGGTGGTCTTAGATTAATCTGCATCATCAGCATACTGGAAGTCAAATACCTATATTATATGGACTTTGGAATTAGATTTCAGCCACTGTCGCTTGGTCTGTAGTTTATGACAATGCCATTTCAGTATATGTGTTAAAGCATGCCAAGAGCATAATGGCAAAGAAATGCAGGTTATAAGTGATGGTTGTAAGAACACAACCTTGTTTAACACTAATCAAGTCCTCAAAATTGTCTAATATCAGGTCTCTTGCACATACCCTTGTGAACATATCTAGATGGAATAGTTTATACATACATACATATACCAAGGCTTTTTCCCCCTCCCAAGGGAGGTAGCCAAAAAGGGAAAGGCATAAAAACACTCCCACCCATTTCATCCCTAAATACACTCCACACCCCTCCCACCCTCTCTCTCATCTGAGCACCTCCTGGATGACGGGTCATCCCTGCACCCTGCCCACCGCCCTGGGTCAGAAGCAGTGTCGCAAGACACAGCACATCCACAGCAAGGCCGCTTCATTTAATCGGCGACCCCCCCTCTCCGTCCCCCCTTGCATATAAGGAGAGGACGGGGAGAAATCCCTTCGGGCTGCGTCAAAATTTAATCACACATACTACCCCACCCCCCACCCCCCCGCCCATTCCTCCTCATGCAATCACAACATCATCCATATACAACCATTCTCCACTCACCTCTGTCTTCCGTCCTCGGAATAGTTTATAAAAAATATAAACCTGGTTTGATATCCACACTTCGTTATGATCTTCTAGAGTATCTCTCAATTTAAGATGTTCAACACTTGTGCGAGACCTACAAAAGCAAAATAGTGTTCCAGCCTCTGTTTATAACCTTTTTCAGTAATAGTCTATAAGTTTCAAAGTTTTTCTTTCGCATGTCTTCCCAAACACCTTTTTCCTCAACCCTATCTTTCTCAATTACAGTTTTTCCTTGTCTTTATCGATTAACAGGTTTTCAGAATAGGTTTTTCATACTGATTTAAGTAAGTTATTTTCTTAGAATATCTTCTCACTACTCACCTGCATATCCATCCCCTTCTCTTGATTACCCTGTAGAGGTTACTCAAAGAAGAACTTAACTTTATTTATTTCAAGCACTTCAGATATCATCCATCCCCATTTTTTTTTCATTCATAGTTTGTCTTTTCTATATGCGCAATTATTTTTCATGAAGACTTTTCTATATACACTGAGTATAAATATGCAACTCACGATACAGATCGTATGGATTTTACAGTACCATATACATATATCATGCTCTTTATACCTTATTCGTCCTCTGAATTGTTTTTTTTTATTTCATCAACAGGCACACACCATCTCAGTATATATATATACATACATACATACATATATATATATACATACATATATATATATATATATATATATATATACATATATATACTGAAAGGGGGAGAAGCGAAAACACCAGACTCAAAGTGGGAACTTTAAGGCCCGACATTTTGGTCCTAGTCCTAGGACCGTATTCAGGGGTGTGAAAATATAGTGTTCAAATGAGCTTCTTATACTGTCCGTGGTTGGAATTGGGAGAGGTATTCCGATCTGCCGAAGTTGTCCGGGTCCCCCTCCTCTTCCAGTCGCTATGAGTACCGACGACTGGACCACCTTACATACCCAATTGTGCATACATTTAATTTTACAAAGAATAAATACAATACAATAAAATGAAATACAATAAAGTGAAATAAAAAACAATACAATAAAATGTAATAAAATAAAATAAAAATGGCTCTTATGCAACAATTCAAAGTGGACTATACACTTGCACGCGAAGAAAATATATATAATAGAATAAAATACAATAAAATACAATAAAATAAAATGCAATAAAATAAAATACAATAAAATAAAATGCAATCAAATAAAATACAATAAAATAAAATGCCACTTATCTAACAATAACAATAAAAAGTGCACTACGCACTTGCACGTAAAGGAAATAAATTTAATTAAAACTTGTTCACCCTCACCGTGACTTTTTGTTCACCTTGCCTCTCTCGCTTACGTAGTTTGAAATGAAGCCACTTTATGTTGCGTCTGTCCTTGTGTTTTTAGCGCCCAGGTATATTGGATTTAAATCTATGCAACTGTTTACGCTAACTTCTTTTGTCATCCATACTTCTAAGAATAGTCTCCTTTACTTTGAGCTGTCTCTATGTACCATTATGGCTCCTTCCCAGTCAATGTTGTGTTGTGATTCGTTCATGTGTTTATAAAGTGCTGGTGCTGCATCTTTCCATTTAATTCCTCGCTTGTGTTCTTCAATTCTGGTGGCGAGTTTCTTCTGTGTTTCTCCTATGTAATCTGCATCACAATCCAAACAGCCAATGCGGTACACTACACCCGCTTGCTGGGTGGGTGCTTCTGTGTCCTTGACCCTGGTGAGGTTGTGTGCAGAGTGTTGCGTGGTTTATGCGTTATCTGTATGTTCTTGTCCCGGAGTATCCTGGCTGTTACCTCTAATGTGACCCTGTGTCCTGTGTGAGATGATTGTGTCTCGGTGCGTCGTGTCCTCGTCCATTTCCGTACGGTCCGATTCGGATAACCGTTAGCTCGAAAAAACGTCACGTAGGTGCCTCTTCTCGGCCCTTACCGCATCTGTCGTGGAGCAGATCTTGTCTGGAATTGGAAGTTAATGGGGTGCTTCCGTTCCCGGACATCTTAGTTTCACGAAAAGGAGACCACCTCGAGACCAGCATATACATAAAGCCCACACACACACACAGACTTTTAGACTATGACAGTTACCACCCAGACAGCCACAAGAGAAGCCTAATCCGCACATTATGAAACCGAGCAGACAAGATCTGCTCCACGACAGAGGCGGTGAGGGCCGAGAAGAGGCACCTACGTGCGGAATACCTGTCCCAATTCCAACCACGTACAGTATAATAAGCTTATTTAAACACTACATTTTCACAACCCTGAAGACGGTCCTAGGACTAGGACCGAAATGTTGGACATTAAACTTCCCACTTTGAGTCTGGTGTTTACACTTCTCCCCCTTTCAAAATGGATCCCAGACTCCAGATCTTCTCGTGCGCGCGCACACACACACACACACACACGGACACACGCACACATGCACACGCATATGCACACACACGCACACACGCACACACACACACACACACACACACACACACACACACACACACACACATATATATATATATATATATATATATATATATATATATATATATATTCGTAAATAGCTGGAGTCCAGGAACCATTATTATGGGAGAAAGCATACGCTGGACTCGACGTTCGTCAATTTATTCCGACGTTTCGAACCCTGTCCGGGGTTCGTCTTCAGGGTAATACAGTGGTAGCAATGGAAATGTACATAAATAAGGGGAATTTGGTACACTGGGACAGGTCTCCACAGTAACCGTTATAATCCAACGCAGTTAAACCAAATCAAAAACACAAATGAGAAACAAATATAAATAAAACTGTAAAATAACAGGTGCAATACTTCCTTGAAAACATTCACCGAGTTTACCATAGAAAAATATGTATATATATAAAGAAAATACAGTGAAAGTTGTAAGGATTCACCCCGCTACCGATGGGTCGCACCACTGTGCACTCCCGTGGAACAAATGTCCCGCGTAGCATGTATTATCACGAATAAAAGAAATTGGAACAAGAACACAAAATCCATCAATATCATAAACATACAAAAAAAGGAAGAGTACACATTGAAATAAATAAGAAATGCAGTATGAAAAAATGTCCCCCAAGATTGGGCATAAAGGCTGTACGACGTGGCATGCCACAACGATACGCGGAACAAAAGTCATGTAACGCATGCCACCACCGTTAGTAAATTTCATAAATAAATAAAATTACATACATAAAAATGAAAATAAAATGGAATGATACAAAACACATCAAGAAACACACTACCGTCATGTCGAAACAAAAACAAATAAAACACACAACATAAACATATTAAGAAGTAAGCTTCCTCTCCAGCCTATCCTTCGCCCCCTTATAAATTGGGTTTAAAGTGATGCACCTATTGACACTATTATCATCACTTGACCAAGCTTCCAAGAATAACCTGGTGCTTTTTCCACTACCTCCGTATTTCACTTCCGCGTTTTGCCAGTCCATTTCGTGTCCCGTTTCCTCGCAGTGTCTTGAGACGGCCGAACTCATGTCCTTTCTACTGACAGCCCTCTGGTGTTCTATCAGTCTTGTCGCCAATTTCTTGCTCGTTTCCCCAACATAATGTGTCTCGCAGTCCTTGCACCTAATATCGTAAACCACCCCTATTCGGTCCGTTTGGCTCACAGAGTCCTTAATTTTGGTCAGGGCCCTATGTAGAGTGTTCCTCGGTTTGTGTGCTATTTCAACACCGTGTTTCCTTAGCAGTCTGGCCGCTACCTCAGAAGCCCCTTTCAAGTAAGGGACCGTGACCCGCGTCGCGTCCGGTCGTCTGTCGTCCATCCTTCCCCTCTGTTGTCGTGCCGTCCACCTTTTTACCACCGAATTCGGGTAGCCGTTGTCCCTAAATACCTTCTTCAGGTGACTCCTCTCCTTCCTCTTGCTATCTTCCGTGGAACACACCTTTTCCACCCTAGACCACTTCTTTTGTGGGTGGCCGGATGACAGCTGCCATAGTCCAGAAGCCGGTCTGTATGGGTGTCCTTTCTATAAACCCCCGTCATCAGTGTGGACCCGCTTCTCGTCACCATGACATCCAGGAATGGCAATTGACCGTTCTCCTCTTTCTCCATCTCGAACTGGATGGCTTCATTCTTTGTATTCAGTCGCTCGAAGAAAGGTCCCACGTCTTCTTTATTCATAACGACAAAAACGTCATCCACGTACCTTACCCATAACTTCAATGAAGGTGGCGCATCCTCCAATACCTCCTCCTCGTAGCGCTGCATGGCCATTTCCGCCAAAACCACCGAGATTGGAGAGCCCATAGGCGTCCCAACCTTTTGATGAAATATTTTGTCCCTGAACTTGAAAAAGGTTGAGTCCAAACACAAATCGACCAGTCTCATCAATTCCTTAGCCGTCAGTTTTGACTTATCTAGGAATTCGAGGTTACTCTCCATCGTTGACATAGCAGCCTGCCTTATTAGACCCTGTGGTAATGACGTGAACATGGCTTTGACATCAAACGACACCAAGCAATCATCCTCCCCCAAGCTGACTCCTCTAAGTCTCTCTACGAAGTCCGCCGAGTTGCTAAGCATCCTCTCTGAGCTTTCCACTAGAGGCCTCAGACGTTTGGCCAAATCCCTCGCCAAGTTGTAAGTAGGCGAGCCCCTGAAAGCAATAATGGGTCTTAGGGGTACCCCTTCTTTATGTACCTTGGGAAGTCCATAAAACTTGGGGATCGTGGAGTCCCCTGGCCTCATCCTGGTCCATTCCCGTTCCGTAATTAACCTCGCTTCTTTTAATTTCTTCAAATCCCCCCCCACCTTCCTCTGCAACTTAGCAGTGGGGTCTGCTAGTACTACTTCGTAAGTGTTCATGTCCTGAAGTAGTGTCGTGGCCTTACCTTCATAGTCGCTCTTGTCCATAACCACCGTCGATCTGCCTTTGTCACTCGACAGTATCACTATGGACCGGTCTCGTCTTAAGCCTGTCAAAGCCTTGGTCTCCTCCGTAGTGAGATTATGTCCCCGCACTGGTCTCCCCAGTGCTCCCACTATGCGCATCCTTGTGTCCTGTTTACCTTCCTCACTGCACGTCATCAAGTTGACTCCCGTTTCCACCGCAGCCAGGAATTCCTCTTCTCTCACACCTCCTTGCATGTTGAAGTTCAAAGTGTACAAAATTCCCCTTATTTATGTACATTTCCATTGCTACCACTGTATTACCCTGAAGACGAACCCCGGACAGGGTTCGAAACGTCGGAATAAATTGACGAACGTCGAGTCCAGCGTATGCTTTCTACCATAATATATTTATATATATATGCGTGCGTGTATGTGTGTGTGTGTGTGTGTGTGTGTGTGTGTGTGTGTTTGTGTGTGTGTGTGTGTGTGTGTGTGTGTGCGTGTGTGCGTGTGTGTGCATATGCGTGTGCATGTGTGCGTGTGTCCGTGTGTGTGTGTGTGTGTGTGTGTGTGTGTGTGTGTGTGCATATGCGTGTGCATGTGTGCGTGTGTCCGTGTGTGTGTGTGTGTGTGTGTGTGTGTGTGTGTGTGTGTGTGTGTGTGTGTGTGTGTGTGTGTGTGTGTGTGTGTGCGCGCGCACGAGAAGATCTGGAGTCTGGGATCCATTTTGAAAGGGGGAGAAGTGTAAACACCAGACTCAAAGTGGGAAGTTTAATGTCCAACATTTCGGTCCTAGTCCTAGGACCGTCTTCAGGGTTGTGAAAATGTAGTGTTTAAATAAGCTTATTATACTGTACGTGGTTGGAATTGGGACAGGTATTCCGCACGTAGGTGCCTCTTCTCGGCCCTCACCGCCTCTGTCGTGGAGCAGATCTTGTCTGCTCGGTTTCATAATGTGCGGATTAGGCTTCTCTTGTGGCTGTCTGGGTGGTAACTGTCATAGTCTAAAAGTCTGTGTGTGTGTGTGGGCTTTATGTATATGCTGGTCTCGAGGTGGTCTCCTTCTCGTGAAACTAAGATGTCCGGGAACGGAAGCACCCCATTAACTTCCAATTCCAGACAAGATCTGTTCCACGACAGATGCGGTAAGGGCCGAGAAGAGGCACCTACACTATGATAGCCTGTGTAAGGAAAAAGCATGTAATTGTAAAATGATTGTATAATTTTACCAAATGTTGAAATATTGGTTATTTTTATTAATATTTTTCGCGGGCTGGAATATACTCGAATTCAGAGATAATAAAAAATTAGTTCAAATCTTCTCCTACGGCCGAATATATTTTATTTCCAAAGGGCGTCTCCCTCCAAGATTTTTTTTTTTTTTTTCATACTTTCTTAATATTTTGTGTTACAATTTATATAGATACGTGTAACTTTTCTTCACAAATTCTATCAAAATTAAAATGATCATCATTTGCCCATATATATTGTGATACCCTATCTCTCCAGGTACTTGGATAAATTGTTTCATTTAAAAATGTATATATTATTTTGGCGAGGGTTAAGTATTAAAGGGATGGTGGGGTAACACGCGACTACTGTAGTCTCCCCTTCATAGAATTTGCATTTTGTTACAAAAATTACTATGATTAAACAAACCATTGTATGTGTTCATAAATATTATTTATATATGTGAAATTAATATTGCCACAAACTATGATAGTCTTTACAAGGAGAAAGCATGTAATTGTAAAATGATTGTATAATTTTACCAAATGTTGAAATATTGGTTATTTTTATTTCAATTGTACACGGGCGTTAACGTACTCGGATTCTAAGATAATAAAAAATAAGTTCAAATCTTCTCTTACGGCCGAATATATTATATTTCTAAAGGGCGTCTCCCTACTCAAATTAATTTTGTTTAATACTTTAATTTTTTTTTTTTTACCTTTTATATTTATACGTGTAACCTTTCTCTACAAATTCTATCAAAATTAAAATAATCATCATTTACACGCAGCAATGTGCGGGTAATTTGGCTAATATATATATATATATATATATATATATATATACATATATAAATTTATATATAGATATATATGTATTTAAAGTATATATATATACATATATATATGTATATATATATAAATATATATATATATATATATATTCCAATGTATATACATATATATTAATGTATGGTTCACAAGCAGATTATAAATCAATACTTTTCAATCATATTTCATCCACCACATCACAAGGATATTTTGTTCCCAATATCATACTATAAGAAGATGTTACATAATAATCTTAATTTGCATTAATCTATATAAGTCCATTATACACTTGATTACTCCTAGAAAATATATTGAACTGCCATAAAATATTCTGCAAAGAAGTGCAAATCTTATGCCTGTTTTACACGGCTATGACAGTCAGATGTTATTTCTAAGTATTTGAAATTAAACATGTTCTTACATATTTTGTAAATAACCTCTTTTCTTTAAAAAACTGCAGTACACACAATATTTAAGACAGGAAAATATACATCACAATTATTGACGTCTATAGGTCACTGCCTAGAGTAATCGTAGGACGAGATACGATGTCAGGGTTGTCCACTTGGTCAGTCCTATCCTACATGCAGTCACTCATATAAAAGGGGTCACACCTCACTGGACTCTACATATCGAAGTCACAGCACCATCACTCAACATGAAGTTCGTAAGTATCGAGGATCAACCTGCTATACGGTTATCATGAAGTTGGTCGTTTGTGACCATTGCTCATTGAATATCTACGTCTCAAAATCAAGCATGGCATTTCAAGGCCTCATATCTGCTTGAGATATAATATTTTAATGTCGATGAACATTCGATCTCTGATGCTTTTTCTCATATCTAAAATGTCACTTTTTATCTTTTAGGTCATCCTCGCTGCCCTTGTGGCCGTTACAGTCGCCGCTAAGCTCCCAGTAGCTGTCGTGCTTGATGAGCGCGTAGCTCCCGAGGCTGGTGCATACAGCACCAACGTGAAGCTCGACAACGGCGTTTCGCTCTCCGAGATCGGCTCGGCTGGCTCTGCAGGACAGACCAATGTCCAGGGGAGCTACAGGTATGTTTGCCTATTTTCCAGTTTCTTCAAACTAAATTTCTTCTAAGGGGGTTGTATAATTTGTTTGGCCTTAAAATCTATCCTAACAAAAATCAAGTAAGAAAAGGAAAGTTAACTGATTTATAAACCATTATTTTTACGTATAACAAAAATAAATCACAAAAATATATATCTAATTGAGTATACACACATACAAACACACACACACACACACACACACACACACACACACACACACACACACACACACACACACACACACACACACACACACACACACACACACACACACACACACACACACACACACACATATATATATATATATATATATATATATATATATTTATAAGCCATTATTTTTACGTATAACAAAAATAAATCACAAAAATATTTATCTAATTGAGTATACACACATACAAACATATATATATATATATATATATATATATATATATATATATATATATATGTATATATATATATTTATATATATATAGTTGAAGGTGTTCCTCTCTTTAAATAACTGCATACAAATATTTCTATAATAAAATCACAATACTGATTATTTCATTGTGAACAGCTTCCTAGATGAGAATGGCGAAGAAATCGTCGTCCACTTTGTAGCTGGAGAGAACGGTTTCCTTGCTACCGGGGCTCACCTGCCCGTTGCGCCCCCACCCCCCGCTCACGTGGCCGAACTCCTAGCAATCGCTGAACAACAGCGAAAGGATGGAGTCAAGTTCGAGTAGTTACAAAGTCTGCATGGATTCTGACTATCGTCTGATATAACCACCACATCTAGTTTATTTAATTACTTTCAATAAAAACTACCTTGTCATTCCATGTCTGTTTAACATAAATAATAATTCAGATGAAAAATATCACTGAAATCCAGATATGAAAAATAAATACAACTATATGTAAACAGAAAATTATATATATACATATATATATAGATATATGTATATATATATATATATATATACATATATATATGTATATATACATACATACATACATAATATGTACATACATACATACATACATATATATATGTAAATATATATATATATATATATATGTATATATATACATATTCCAGACATATACGTAAAACAGAGGCACACACACACACACACACACACACACACACACACACACACACACACACACACACACACACACACACACACACACACACACACACACACACACACACACACACACACACACACACACACACACACACACACACACACACACACACACACACACACACACACACACACACACACACACACACACACACACACACACACACACACACACACACACACACACACACACACACACACACACACACACATTCGTCGGATGGACGGCGAAGATTGGAGTTCCGAAGAAAAAGTGAAATTTTTGTGGATCTCAACGTCAAGGAAGTACCTTATTGTATTTACAGGGAAGGGGAAAGCTCGTGGTGTAGTGGAAAGGTGATGAAAAAGGAGAAGGGGAGAGATTACTGAGGGAAATGGAAGGAAATGAGGAAGGGGAAGACTTGGTCCAGGAGGCCAGGCGTCTTGTAAACAAGCGAAGGACCAATGATGATTTTGGAGAAGAAGGGATTAACAAAAATGTAAAGATTGAATATATAGATAAAAGCATCACAATGGAAGGTGAAGATAATAATTTCCAGGGATTTAATGAGGGGGGGGGGTACCAACCTCCCCCGATTAGCAAGACTAGAGGAAAAACTTGAGAAAATAACCAAACATTGGGAGAGTAGGTTCGGTAAAATAACAAAGATTGCGCAGAGAGTTGAAAAATTGGAAGATTTAGAGAAGGTGAACAAAAACCTAACTAAAGAAATAGAAGAGTTAAAAAGACAGTTAAAAGAAGTAAAAGATGAGAATGAAGAATTAAAGAGGAATAATAAAGACAATAAAGAGTCCATAGCAAAAGAAGCATAGGGTTGGAAAATAATTCAAGAGAACAGTAAAGTTGCATTTACTGACATAATAAAACAGCAAATGAAAGAACAAACTGAAGACTCAGTTATTAAAGTGATGAGACAGAAGGAGAATATAATAAGAGACTTAACAGATAAAAAGAAATGTATAATTATATTAGGAATGGAAGAGAAGTATAATCTAAATAGAACCACATGAATCAAAGAGGAAAAAGAAAAAGTAAGTAGTGTACTAGAATTAGTTCAGGAAGATAAACCTGAAATCATGAAACAAATTGAAGAGATGTATAGACTCGGAAAATATAGTACAGATATGACCAGACCAATTAAGATTAAATTCAGGTCACAAACGACAGCAGAGAATATCTTAGCAAAACAGGGAAACTAGTAAACAGTGAACAATATAAAAAGGTATGGATAAGAAGAGAAATGAATAAAGAGGAACGAGAGAAGGAAAATATTAAAAGGAAAGAAGCTAAGGAAAAAAAAAAGAGAACAGAACAGAGATAGAAAATGAGAAATTCTATTGGAGAGTAGTGAATATGAAAGTGAGGAGATGGACCATACCAGAGAAAAACAAAAGGGAAACAGAAAATACAATTGAAGTAGCAGAAAATTAAGAGTGTCTTACACAAATATAGATGGATTAACAGGATTGGATGAACTGAATGATTATCTGATGGAAAAAGAACCAGACATAATGGGAATTGTAAAGACAAAATTAAAAGGTCCCCTACCACCCAACAGTGTAGGACATGATGCATATGATTATTGGATTAGAAACAGAGAGACAAAACAAGGGGGTGGAGTTAAGTTTCTGACTAAGAAAGATATAAACGTGAGGAGTGCCACATATGGAAAGAATACAGTGGAGATGATTATGATCGAAGTGGAAGACAGAGATAAGAGCAGAGAATTTGTGATAAATTATGTGCCTCCAAAAACTGCCTCGTGGGAAGAGAGTGAATATAAAAGTATGTTAAAAGACACAAGGATAACATTAAATAAGATAATGGAAGATGGAGGAAAAATAGTTATGATGGGCGACTTTAATTGCAAAGAAGTCTGCTGGGAAGAGATGACAGTAAAGGGTGGAGACGACTCATGGGGAAATGTTCTACTCGAGATGATTATTGACCATACAATGACACAATGGATACAAGAGAACACTAGGTATAGAAATGAAGAAGAACCATCGAGACTAGACCTAATAATCACATCTGAACCTAAAATAGTGGAAAAGATTGAATATAAGACACCAATAAGTAAAAGTGACCACATATTGATTGAACTGGAACTAAACGAGGAAAAATACATGAAAAGAAATGAACAATATAGAAAAGGAAGAATGGTATATGAAAAAAAATGATAAAATAAGAGAATTCTTTCAAAAGGAAAACTGGGAAAGAATATACAAAAAAGAAACATCAGTGGAAGAAAAATGGAATATTTTGACAAAAATTTATATATATAAAAAAAAGGAGTGGAAAAATATGTCCCAAGACAAAAACAAGAAAAAGAATATGTAAAGTGCTGGTACAACAAAAGTTGTAGGGAGTTAAAAGACAAAAGAGATAAAGCTTGGAACAAATAGAAGAAATACAAAAGACCTGAAAAATGGAAAATATATACTTGTTATAGAAATGAATATGTACAAGTGTGCAGAGAGAAAAAGAGAAAATATGAAAAAGATGTCATTGAAAAATGTAAAGATAAACCAAAACTATTTTACAGATTTGTAAACAACAAACTGAAAAACAAAAAAGATTTAGAGAAATTAAGACAAGGATGAGTTGAATATACAGAGGAAATAGAAATGGCAGAAATTATGAACAAGCATTTTAAATCAAGGGAGAACATACAACCTGGAGAGATTGAATGGAAAGAGAAAGTCCCCCCTATGAAAGAAATAGAAGTAACAAAGAATGAAATAATGAAACACTTGAGTAATCTTGATGTCAGAAAATCGCATGGACCGGATGAAATAGCAACTGGATTTTGAAAGAATGCAGGAATGAACTGGCAGACATAATACATAGCATAATATACAGTTCCTTGAAAGAAGAAAAAGTTCCAAAAGATTGGAACAAAGCAAATATAGTACCTATATATAAAGGGGAAATAAAGAAGACTCTACCAACTATAGACCAGTCTCTCTAACAAGTAAAATAGCAAAAATTTGTGAAAGAATTATCAAAAGTAGATGGGTAAAGTATTTAGAAAAAACAACGTGCTAAATTCAAGGCAATTTGGATTCAGACAAGGACGATCATGCGTCACCACTTTAATATGTTTCTATTCAAGGCAAATAGATATAATACAAGAAAGAGATGGATGGGCTGATTGTGCATTTCTAGACCTAAAAAAAACTTTTGACAAAGTACCATATAAGAAGTTGCTTAAGAAATTAGAAACTGAAGGAGGAATACAGGGCAAACTGCTTAAATGGATGGAAGACTTTTTGCAAGAAAGAAAAATGAGAGTAGTGATAAGAGACAAACACTCAAATTAGGATGAAGTAATAAGTGGTGTTCCACAAGGAACAGTTCTGGCCCCAATAATGTTTGCTATATATATTAATATGGATGAAGAAATTGAAAGTTAAATGAGCTTCTTTGCAGATGATGTAAAACTATTTAAAAAAGTAAACATGGAAGAAGATTGTGAGTCACTACAGAGTGATCTCAATAAAGTATGAAAATGGGGTAGGAAGTGGGAGATGGAGTTCAATACTAAAAAGTATAATATAATGGAATTTGGAAAAGGCAAAAAAAAATAATAATAATAGGATCAAATAAATTGGGAGAAGGAATAAAAAAAAAGTTGAAAATGAGAAGAATCTAGGAGTCATTTTTATGAATAATATGTCACCTGAGAAACATATAAACAAGATTTTTTTAGAAACCTATAATTTAATATGAACAATCAAAGTGGCATTTACATACCTGGATGAAGATATGGTGAAGAAAATACTAATCACTTTGATAAGACAAAAATTGGAATATGCAGCAACGATGTGGTCACCAAGTATAAAAAAATGTATAACAAAACTTGAAAGAATACAAAGAGCAATTACAAAATTGGCACCAACACTCTCAAAACTATCATATGAAGAGAGATTAGCATAACTTGAGCTACAGACACTAGAGCAAAGAAGAAGAGAGAGGAGATTTGATAACTATTTACAGAATCATGAAAGGCATAGAAATTATTGATAGAGAGGATCTAATAAAATTGTATGATAGAAATACAAGAGGACACGGAAAGAAAAGGAAGAAAGACAGCTATAGAAGATATATGAAAAAGAATAGCTTTCCTCACAGAGTAATAGACATTTGGAACAAGTTAGATGAGAAAGTGGTGTGTGCAAAAAAAATATACATGAATTTAAAAATACATACATACATACATATACCAAGGCTTTTTCCCCCTTCCAAGGGAGGTAGCCAAAAAGGGAAAGGCATAAAAACACTCCCACCCATTTCATCCCTAAATACACCCCACACCCCTCCCACCCTCCCTCTCATCTGAGCACCTCCTGGATGACGGGTCATCCCTGCACCCTGCCCACCGCCCTGGGTCAGAAGCAGTGTCGCAAGACACAGTACATCCACAGCAAGGCCGCTTCATTTAATCGGCGACCCCCCCTCTCCGTCCCCCTTTGCATATAAGGAGAGGACGGGGAGAAATCCCTTCGGGCTGCGTCAAAATTTACTCACACATACTACCCCCCCACCCCCCACCCATTCCTCCTCATGCAGTCACAACATCATCCATATACAACCATTCTCAACTCACCTCTGTCTTCCGTCCTCTCCCTTCCTTCCTCAACAGACATTCCCCTCTTTCCCAAAGCCCCCTTCACCCCATCCATCCACCTCATCCTAGGACGTCCCCTCATGTTCACTCCCTCCACATCTGCCTTCCATACCTCTTTTACTAGTCTTTCTTCACTCATTCTTTCCATGTGTCCAAAGCATCCTAATATTCTTTCATCAACCCTATCTCCCAAATTCTTTTTCAACCCCTGTTCTCCTCCTCACCTCCTCATTTCTCACTCTATCCAGCCTAGTAACCCCCACCATACTTCTCAGACACCTCATCTCAAACACATTCAAACTCCTTCTCTCTTCTTCTCTTATGTTCCACGTTTCTGCCCCATACAGTGCTGTTGGCACAATCACTCCTTCATAAGTCTCCTCTTCGCATCCATTCCCAAATGTCTATTCCTCATTACACTCTTTAAACCACCAAGGCATTTACTCGCTTCTCTCAATCTACATTCTACCTCCACCTTCACTCCACCTTTTCCTGCTACACTTGCACCCAAGTATCTAAAACTATCCACTTCCTCCAGTCGCTCTCCTTTAATGTTCACTTCCAGTCTACTGCCACTTTCACCCCTTGTACATCTCATCACCTTACTTTTACCCACATTTATCTTTAGCTTTCTTCTATCACATACTCTCCCAAACTCTGCCACCAGCTTCCTCAATCCCTCCTCTGACCCTGCCACAAGCGCAGTGTCGTCCGCAAACAACAGCTGGCTCACCTCCCACTTTTCTCCATTTTCTTTAACCATCTCCAATCCCTGACCCACTACCCTAGCATTCACCTCTCGCACTACCCCATCCATGTATAAGTTGAACAGCCAGGGCGACATAACGCATCCTTGACGAAGTCCCACCTTTACTTCAAACCACTCACTCTCTCCATTTCTAATCCTGACACATGCTCTACTACTCTCATAAAAACTCTTGACAGCTCCCAAAAGCTTTCCTCCTATCCCATAAATCTGCATAACCTCTCACAGTACCTTTCTGTCTACCCTATCATAAGCCTTTTCCAGATCCATAAAAGCCCAAAAAACATCCTTCCCATTTCCTATAGCTTTCTCACATATCTGTCTTACCACAAAGATCTGATCTACACAACCTCTACCTGTCCTAAATCCACACTGTTCCTCACCAATTACTCCTTCTGTTCCTCTCCTAATCCTCTCAATTAAGATCCTCCCATAAGCCTTCCCTACTACACTTAACAAGCTAATCCCTCTGAAACTACTACATTCACACTTGTCCCCTTTTCCCTTGTAAAGAGGAACTATACAGGCACTTCTCCAGTCCTCCGGTACTCTACCCTCTCTCCAGCAAACATTAAATAACCTCACCAACCAGTCCACCATCACTGAACCTCCCTTTTTCAGACATTCTGCATGGCATCCATCCAGTCCAGGTGCCTTACCTGCTTTCATCATCTTTACAACTGCCTTCACCTCATCCTTCCTTATTTCTCCTCCATTCTCCTCACTCATCACTCTCATTTTCTTCGCATTTCCCACTGCAGCTATCTTTTCTTCCCTATCCTCCTTCACATTTAGCAACTCCCTAAAATATTCTGCCCATCTTCCCCTTACTGCCATCTCTTCCATTATCATCTCTCCATCTGCACCTTTTACCTTTTCTTCCCTACTTGATTCGCCTCCTCTTCCTTTCTTAATTTCTTTCCAAAACATCTTTTTATTACTTTCAAAATTTTCTGTCATACTCCTACCCCATTTCACATCTGCTCTCCTCTTTGCCTCCTTTACCTTTTGCTTTACTTCTCTTTTCTTTTCTTTGTACGTCTCATATGACTCCCCCGTCCTCTTTTGTAACCAATCTGTGAATGCTCGCTTCTTCTCTTCTACAACCTTCTTTGTTTCCTCATCCCACCATTCACTACCCTTTCTTCTATTTCCCCCTGTCCTTCTTGTTCCACACACCATCCTTGCACACTTTAAGACTCCCTCCTTGAACCATCCCCATTCCTCCTCCACACCCATCTCTGCTCTATCCTTTACTCCCTCCCACTCCTCCTTCAACTTCTTTTCGTACTCCTTCTCCTTTTCCTTTTCATTCAAGGAGTTCACTCTAAGAACCTCCCTACCTTTTGTCCCTTTCCTCTTTCTCCATCTATCCTCCACTCTCAGCT
>NC_134792.1:37112400-37122400 GCF_046742065.1 Oratosquilla oratoria | reverse complement strand
CTCCGTGTGAAGCTAATTCAGTAAGTAGTCTTTCGTTGGGGATGGTATCAAAAGCTTTTGAAAAATCTAGATATATTAAATCTACATTGTTTCTTTTGTCATAATTTGAGATGACCGTGTCGTAGAATTCGAGTTAGTTACAAAAGAAAGTTTCCGTCTGAATCCATTCTGGCTATCATTTATCAAACAGTTACTTTCTAAATGATGTTCGATAGCATTTCTAATGGTAGTTTCCATCATATTTCCTACGATTGAATTCAAGCTTATAGGACTTTAGTTATTTGGTTTCTTTTTGTCACCTTTTTTGAATATGAAAGTAACGCTAGCTAGCTTCCAGTCCCTTGGGACATCTCTGGATATGATAGATTTCTTGAAAATAATTTTCAATCGAACAACAATCTCATTTTTCGTTTCCTTTAAGATTCTTTGATGCTAACCGTCAGGCCCTGGTGTCTTATTAATTTTGAATTTCTATATGCATCTTTAATTTTTTCTTTTGCTATATTTACCGTAGTAAGTTCACTCTAGACTTTCCCAGGTTTCAGTTTGGAGTTTACAATGAGGGGTTTTGTTTATGAATACTGAACTAAAATAGTTGTTCAAAATATCATATATTCCATCATTTGAATATTCTAGTCAACTGTCAGCACATAATAGTGGGCCAATGTGATTCCTAATAACCTTTTTATCTCTAATATAACTAGAATTCTTTAGGATTCTCTTTGGATTTATCAGTGATATTAATTTTGCATTGCCATTTTCCTTTTTATTGTCTTTTTTAAATTTCTGTGTATTATTACATAACTTTGATAGTTATTAGGTGCACACGAGCACTTGTATTGTAAGGACAGGAATTTTGAAGGGATATTATTTTTGGAATTTCGTTTTATTTATCTATTTATTTATTTGAGTGTTGATTTGAGAGACTGGGTATTATGGACGTCGTGACGGTTTTACTCAACCAAGAAGCAAAGTAGAAAATAGAGCCTTAATAGACCATGAATTTATTCTATTCTATGTCTGCCTATCAAGATGTGTTGGCAAAGAGCCTTACTATAATCATTGAAGAAGAACATACAATAGGAGATAGCTACAAATATATTTCAGCTGATTTTGGTTAAACTGAGTTTCGACGCGACATTAGAATGTTCTCGAACATAGCGGGGGCACCGTAGCTCCGCCCACCCGTGACGTCACTAAACGTTCGGACAGAGGCGTAAGCTAAGGCCATTAATTTTAAGAGTAATAGGAAAAATTCCCAACTTTCAGTTCAGGATTCCACTAGAGAAATAGTTTAGGGAGAGATTGTAGCAGCTAGGGGCTCTGTTGAGAAGCGAAATGAAGTTTTACGAAATAATACAACAGGGAGGTTAGTAGTTTACCCATAGATACGAACACATAGCCGTCTCGTTCTTTTTGTGCGCAGCTAAAATTTTAATCTGATGCCAAAAATGATTCCGATAACAGGTATGAACACGTTCTGTAAGATTAATGAAAACAAATGTCAATATGTGAGTTAAATGATATAGTGCAGATATAGTAGGTAGATAGTTATTATTATTATTAAGTTTTGAATCTGATGCCAAAAATGATTCCGATAACAGATATGGAAAAAGGGGTTTAAGGGAGTGTACTTCACAAACACTTTGCGTATATACATTAGCTATGAGAGTGTAATACTTAGAGTACAATTCTGTCTGTGATCGTTCTCTAATAAGAATACGGGGTTGAAGGTAGACACAGTGCTTGAAGGTAGACACAGTGCTTGAAGGTAGACACAATATTATAAGTAGACTTATACAGTGACCGGAAGGTTGGAGCGTAAATAACTACGTTTTTCCACGTGCCTGTGACCTTACTTATGATGCCCATAAGAAAGAAAAAACTGTTATTAAATGTCTCGCATACCCATATATTTTTCATATTGTAAGGATCAATAGATTGTCTAGTTGGAGAAAACCACAATATACTTTTGTATTTCCTTACTATATTTTTGCTTCAGTGTAATAATTAACACATAGCAGACCTTCGCTTATTTTCTTTTACTACCCCCACATTATTGGTGGCCCCACATTATTGGTGGCATAAATTCTTTAACTACCCCCACTTGGGCATAGGCCTTTTCGCTACCCAGGACCAACCCCGAACGACCTGAGGAAAGGGGACGGAGTCAGACGTGAATAACAAGGAGCAGTTTCCATTTATGGTCAGATATATCCATATAGACGATTGGGTGGTGGCAGCGTATACCTTGATTTTTTTTATTTCCCAAATCGTTCTTATGTGGGTATCTCTGATCACTCCCATTGGAGGTGCTCTTGGTTAAACACATCCTAATCAATCGACGGCACCACAGTATTTCTTATAAGCCTGTCTCTTTTTAGCAATACTTTTTTCAGTTTCTTTGTCAAGCCATTTTGAGCAAGCTTGATTTGGGGGCGTCTGTTCTTAAACGGGATGTAAGTATAAATCATCTTATTAAGCGTATATTGAATATTTTTCACATCTGATATACAGGTCTTTCGATAAATTTTGCCTTCCAATCTGTTAGATGAAGCTCCTGATGTAGTCCTATGAACTTTAGATACATAAATATCTATTCTATTGTTTTTTAGCAGTTTGAATCTAAGTTGTGATCACTACTTGTAACAGTTCCACCAGCTTCTACATGGGTTATCATGCTTTCGCGGATAGTGATCAATAGATCGAGTAAATTTCCACGTCTTTTGGGCTCTTTTAAATGCTGGAGTAATTGTATCCGAAAAAATCTATCTAGCGACTACCTATGTAGCCATGTTCAAGGGTCATCCAATCAATGTCAGTAAAATTGAAATCACACATTACACTGGGGAACACTCATTTTGTTGCATTTAAAAAAAGACTTTTCTATAGTCAACTTGAGTGTGCTGATTTCAAATCTGAAGTCGGGTTTTGTCTGCAAGCTACAGATTTTATGCAATTTGACATTTTTTTTTATTTTTTAAATTTTCGTTATTATAGGAAATTGCAATATCAGCCACAATTCTTTTGTTCACTTGAATCTTAAAACAGTATGAAAGCCATTTCTGTACATTTATTAAGGCAAAAGAAACAGAACATTAACAGAACATCTATCCCAAAGTTAGATTAGCATCCTTCAGAACATCACCACAGCTGATGGAAGCTTATCAATTTCTTTGTGTATTTTTTTCAGGCAGGAATTTGCGTTTGTAACTTTTGCGTTTGTACATTTCATCTGGGCAATTTCGTTTAATGCTCCAGCAGTAGTCAGCCATCATACTTTTGTCCCAGCGCCCTTGGTAGCGTTCTTCCATGATCTTTAGGTCTTGGTGGAATCGTTCTCCTTGTTCGTCACTCACAGCCCCCAGGTTGTCAGGGAACTGATCAAGGTGGCTGTTCAAAAAATGAAGCTTGATGCTCATGTTGCACCCGAGATCACGAAAAGCGAGGAGCATTCTGTTCACAAGTTCACTGTAGTTCTCCGCCTTATTGTTTCCAAGGAAGTTCTGAACGACTGCCACAAAGGATAACCATGCTGCCCTTTCTAAAGCGGTCATCTTAGCAACAAACTGATCATCACGAATTAGGGTTCGAATCTGTGGGCCATCAAACACGCCTGCTTTGATCTTCTCAAATGATAACCCTGGTAAAGCTGTGATGATGTGTTGGAAACATTCACCTTCGGTTTCCAGTGCCTTGACAAATTGTTTCATCAAACCTAATTTGATGTGAAGAGGAGGAAAGATGATCTTATCTCTGTTTACAATTGGGTCTTGTATGATATTTGGCATGCCTGCTTCAAGGGTGTCACGAATAGGCCAGTCCTTCTGGACCCAATGTCTGTCTCGTGCTCGGCTGTCCCACATACAGAGGAAACATGGAAACTTGGTGAAACCTTTCTGTTGTCCAAGAAGAAAGTTGACCATCTTTAAGTCTACACAAATTATCCAATTGTGCTCATGATACTTTGATAAGTCCATGACCATTCTCATATCATCATAGTCTTCCCGCAAATGCACTGAGTGACCGACAGGTACTGCTCCATAAACATTGCCATTATGTAAAAGAACACACTTTAGACTGCGTTTTGAACTGTCTAAAAAGAGTCTCCATTCAGCAGGACTATAGTAAGGTACACCCAGTTCTTTGAGAAGCCCTGGGATGTCATGGCAGTAAACAAACTGTCTGTCTTTTGAAAAGAAGGTCACAAAAAGCTGGTCACGCTTTCTGAAATATGATACTTTAACAGAGTGATCAACAAGATTTCTGCCTTGTAATCTTGATGCCAAAAGCTCTGCTGCTTTCTTTGAAAGACCTAAATCCCGCACTAAATCATTCAGTTCAGCCTGGGGAAGAGGCTTAGGGACGGGGAAAGGTTCAGTGTCTGAAGAACAGTCCTCCGATTGTGAACACTTTTCTGACAATTCACTGTCACAACTGTCTTGCTGGCTTGTATCATGTCCAATGTCTTTATCGTCCAATGAAGGCAAGCCTTTGAAAACTGGAACAGGTACTTCTTCAGAGTGCGGAACAGGCCGAATAGCTGAGGGAATGTTTGGATACGTAATCTTATGTCGGTTTTTCTTCCCAACACCCGTTGTGTTTACCATGCAGAAATAACAGTCAGTTACATGGTTGGTGGGTTCGCGCCAAATCATTGGAACTCCAAAAGGCAGACCTTTGCGTTTTCCTTTGGTCCAGTCTCGAAGCATTTCCTCACAATTGTGGCACACAACATGAGGAGCCCATTGCTTGTCTTGATCACCAAGATGAACTTCAAAATATGCCTTGTAGGCACGCTTGACGAACGAGGATATGTTACGTCTCTGACGATTGAGTGTGTAGCATCCACATATGTAGCAGAAGGCATCAGGCTTGTTTCTGCAATGATGTCTCATTCTGGAAGCCATGTTTGAACTGAAACAAAAGAAGAATGATCAAAATATTAGAAGCTATCTATATATATAGACGTTAAAATGCTTATACATGGTTTACGCAAGTTCACATATGTACAATTTCATTAACCTCAAATTGCATACAAACTAGAGCTTGTAGAGAAAAACTAATTTCAGATTTGAAATCAGCGCCTAAAACTCTTTCAAAATCCGTTAAAATATCCAATGCAACTCAAAGTTACTGAAAAAGTGTTCCCCTGTGTTATCAATAAGTCCCTGTTGCAGAAACTAGACAGTTCTTGAAACAACAGTTTGTCGTCTGCTAATGATAATGTTTTTGGCTTATATATTACACCTACATTATTTTCTTTTCCACTTGTTTAAGTTAATTCTACCCACAAACTTTCATATCCATCCTGTTTCACTTTCTCTAAAACACAGGCTGGGCATTGCATTTAACGTACAATAGAACACGCCCACCTTTCTTGTGGTTTCTATTCTGATGAAAGTGTTTAACTCCCGCATAATTAAATTCAGCTTCAAAATCTCCACCATTTAACCATGTCCGGGTTGTTCCTATCGTATCGAGATTTTCGCTTTTGATATACGCCTGGATTGGAATTTGTTCCTAATACTACGAGTATTAAAGTACATGTTTTTAAGAAACGGAAAAGTCTTATTTACTGAAAATAATAGAATAAATTAGAGTTGTCATATAAGACGATAGTCGAGATCCATCTAGTCCATGCAACTTATCTAATATGATTCTATTCTTTTGTTTGCTCAGCGATTACTAGCAGTGCGGCCAAGAGAGAAGATGGTGCGGAAGCAACGGGCAGGTGACGAAACCGTCCTCTACGGCAATGTAGTGGACGACGATCTCCTCGCCTTTCTCATCGATGAAGCAATTATTAATCAACACATTCTCGTTTGTATTATCTATGCCGTTTTATTTGTTCTACAATTATGACTAAAATAGAGTCTGCATATTGTTATATAAATATATAATCACCTTTAATCAATATATTTTTTCATTTGGATTAAGGTGATCCTGGATGAATTAATTTCTATTATGTCTGAAAATACCGGACTGTAAAGAGAATGAAGGTTTTCCATTCTGCCTCGATTAATTAGATACATAGAAGGTTATGCTTATGCTCTTCTCTATTAGTTGCATAAGAAGAGATTTCTTGACTTATGTTACGTTATTCCCCTTTAAGCTATCTTTTTTAAGTTATTAAAAGGAGCAGGTAAAAATGGCCAAAAAAATCTATTCATCAGAAGGAGAGAGCGTCATGTGATCATGGAAACAAATTTAAAGAGCTCGAATGTCTAAAGGATATAATAAACACTTTCCCAAACAGATGCATCAACTTCTGGAAAAATTTAGGTGGTATGGAGCAAACTGATATTTTAACTAAATTTCGGAGATCACCTCTCCATGCATCAAAAAGTGCAGAGTTTTAATGCTTATCAGAACAAAATGCAACACAAATAGTACCGAATAAATGTCACTGCCCCCCGACCCCTGTTCATTTAGGCTTTATGTCAGGGTCACCCGCCTGGTCAGTAGGGTCGGCCTGCATTTGCTATAAAGAGAGGCGCACCGGTCTGAACTGTGCATACATCGCTCTCAGTACATTCACTCAGCATGAAGTTCGTAAGTATCGAGAAGAAATCTGCTTAGTGATAATAGTTTGTTAAGTCACTCTATCTGATTAGCACACCCTTCATCTTTTTGGACTGGTAATGTTACAATTTCACATTGAAATTCTATTTTTTTTTTTTTAAACAAGTAAGACATCCCAGCTCTTTAATTATCCTTCAGGAAGATTATTTAAAAATTCAATCTAAGATCGGGGTTATGCGTTCCAGTAAATTTCTGAATGTTCACTTGATGTCTCTCAGATCATCCTCGCTGCCCTTGTAGCCCTTGCAGCCGCCGATAAGCTTCCCGTGGCTGTCTTGCATGATGAGCGCGTAGCTCCAGAGGCTGGTGTCTACAGCACCAACGTGCAGCTCGACAATGGCATCTCGCTCTCCGAGAGCGGATCCGCCGGTTCTGCAGGACAAACCAATGTTCAGGGAAGCTACAGGTAACTATTTTTTTTCGGTTTCTTCAACTTTTAATTTGTATCAATTTGGTCAAGCTTTTAGTTTGCTTCTAAATATATATATATATATGTGTGTGTATATATATATATAAACATATATATATGCATACATATATATATGTTTATATATATAAACATATATATATATATATATATACATACATATATATATATATATATATATATATATATATATATATATACACATATGAGTGGAAGGTAGCAAGGGGACGCAGGATAATGCAGGAGAATGCGTCCCCTTGCCCCCTCCACTCTATGTCTATACGTTATACTACAATGCATATCTATATATATATATATATATATATATATATATATATATACATATAAATATATATATATACATATATATATATATATATATATATATATATATATATATATATATATATATATATACCGACGAGGAACAATTTAACAGATACAGATCAATGGAAATTATTTTCACATTGTTACTAGACAAGGTCATGACCATCAGTATCTTTGTAGCGAAAGAAAAAAAAAATAATGCTGAGTGCAGTCCGTCAGTTTAAAAGATAATGCAACTAGAATTACAATGGATCATCACTGTCGAATTGAGAAAATATGTAGATTAAGTGTGATTATATCTTTACATAATAGTACATAGAATTTCCGTTAGCCATAACATCAGACCAAAGGAAATGACATAAGTAATGCAAACGAGATTCTCTTGATTGATAACAGTTACGTCAATGAGCATGGCGAGGAAATCGTCGTCCACTACTCTGCCGGAGAGAACGGCTTCGTCGCCACCGGCGATCACCTGCCCGTTCCACCTCCAGCACCCGCTCATGTGGCCGACCTCCTAGCGATCGCTGAACAACAGCGAAAGGACGGAGTCAAGTTCGAGTAGTTGTTTACTCTGGAAGGATATCGAATCTCGTCTTATATGACTATTATATCTAGTTCATTTAACTATTGTCAATAAATCTACTTTTTCATGCCATGTATGTTTTCCCTAAAGAAAAATTCAGAAAAAAAAACATTTAATCCAGATATGGAAAGTAAGTACAACTATATGTAAAAAAAATGTACATATATATTCCAAACATATGCATACACAGACACACACGCACAAACACATGGACACACACACACACACACACACACACACACACACACACACACACACACACACACACACACACACACACACACACACACACACACACACGGACACGCACACGCAGGCATGCACATAAATAATGAATAGATCTATGGACCATGGTAACGAGAAGACGAATGAACCTGTATCCGACGACTGAGAAAAAAATCAAGAAAACTCCGCTAGTTTTAAGTTGCTGAGAAAGGGAAGTTAGGAAGTAATGAGATGCATTCAAGTAGATTTTTGGAAAGTCATTTATTTGATTTAATAGTTCATTTGGTGTAAGTGGAATGTGACATAATCTAATTTAGTAAGATAAAGTAACGCTAGAAAGAGTGGCAGTAGACAAATGTAAATGTATAATCGTGGTAGGAGGGAAAGAGGAACATTTACTACCATCATAAACGCAGAAGACTTTTTTTGTCCCTCATGAAGTTTCCTTGTAGATTTGCTGTATGTCTTTTCTTGATTCATCTTTGTCGGGAGTAGTTGATGATTGTACCGATGGCTTCTCAAACCCTCTGGAATGCATCGCTTTACATAAGTTTGATATGAGATTCCGTTTTTAGTTGGTTTGGGTCTGCACCACACTTTTTGAGGTTTAGTTTGTATTGTATTTTATTTTACTTTATTGTATTTAATTTTATTGTATTGTATTTATTCTTTGTAATATTAAATGTATACACGATTAGGTATGTAAGGTGGTCCAGTACTCATAGCGACTGGAAGAGGAGGGGGACCCGGATAGCTTCAGCAGTGAGGAATATCTCTCCCAATTCCAACCACGGACAGTATAATAAGCTCATTTGAACACTGTATATTCTCTCACCTCTGAAGACGGTCCTAGGACTAGGATCGAAACGTCGGGCATTAAAGTTCCCACTTTGAGTCTGGTGTTTACGCTTCTCTCCCTTTCAACATGGATCCCAGGCTCCAGATCTTCACACACACACACACACATATATATGTATATTGTAATAAAGTAGTAGCCCCTTGAAAAATCAATTTCCGCTGCACTAAGATTAAATGAAAATAACCAATATTTCAACATTTGGTAAATTTATACAATCATTTTACATTTACATGCTTTCTTCTTATAAAAGCTATCATGATTTGTGGCAACATTAATTTCACAAGTACAAATAATATTTAAAGACACATTCAAGGGTTTGTCTAATCATATTAATTCTTATGTCACAAAAATACTAAGCTACTTGAAGGGGACACTATTTGTTTGTTTGTTTGTACACGAACTCCACCTAGGGTTTAGAGATAGACCCCCATGACCATATATATTCTGATACCCTATCACTCCAGGTACTTGGAAAACTATATTTCATTAAAAAGAAAATATTTTGGCTAGGGTGGGGTAACACGCCACTACCGTAGTCTCCCCTTCATAGAATTTGCATTTTGTTACAAAAATTACTATGATTAAATAACCCATTGTCATAAATACTATCTATATTTGTGAAATTGATGTTGCCACAAACTATGATAATCTTTGTAAGGAGAAAGCATGTAATTGTAAAACTAATGTATAATTTTATCAAATGTTGAAATATTGGTTATATTTATCTTAATTTTTCGCGGACGGTAATAAAAAATTAGTTCAAATATTCTTTTACGGCAGAATATATCATATATCCAAAGGGCGTCTCCCTCCTCAATTTTTTTTTTTTTTCTACTTTCTTAACATTTTGTGTTACAATCTATATTGATACGTGTTACTTTTCTCCACAAATTCTATCAAAATTAAAATGATATTCATTTGCCCATATATATTCTGCTACCCCATCACTCAAGGAATTTTATATATCAGTCTGTCCTCAGCACCCATATGG
>NC_134792.1:37092400-37097400 GCF_046742065.1 Oratosquilla oratoria | reverse complement strand
TACGTGGTTACTAAGTTTATTCCATTCATCGACCACCCTATTTGTAAACCAATTCTTGGCTATTTCCTTCTTAAATCTAAATTTGTCCAGTTTATACCCATTACTGCGAGTCCTGCCCTGTTGTTTTATTATGATGACCTTGTTTGCATCACCCTTGTTATAGCCTTTGATCCACTTGAACACTTCTATTAGATCACCCCGCACTCTGCGTCTTTCCAGAGAGTGTAAGTTTAGGTGCCTAAGCCTCTCTTCGTAAGGCAAATTTCCGAGTCCTTGTATCATTTTGGTCATTCTTCTCTGTACTGATTCTAGTGAATTTATGTCCATTCTGTAGGACGGAGACCAAAACTGTACCGCATAGTCAAGGATGGGTCTAACTATCGCTAGATAGAGTTTAATAATTACCTCTGCACTTCTATTCGTTACCGTCCTAGCAATGAAGCCTAATGCGCTGTTTGCTTTATTTCTGGCGCTAATGCACTGCTTCCTGGTTTTAAGGTCCGGACTCACCAGAACTCCCAAGTCCCTCTCGCACTCAGATTTTTCTAAAAACGTGTCATCTAAGTTGTATCTATTTTCGGGGTTGTGTAGCCCTACGTTTAACACGCTACACTTAGAGATATTGAAGTTCATTTGCCATTTCACCGACCATGTTAACAGTTTATTAAGATCATCCTGCAGAATCTCTACGTCGTCTCCTGACCTAATTAGGCGTCCTATTTTAGTGTCGTCCGCAAACTTACTAACATCACTATTTAACCCATCGTCTAAGTCGTTTATATACATAATGAACAATAAGGGACCCAAAACCGAGCCCTGGGGGACCCCGCTAGTAACATTGCCCCACCTAGATTTTATAATTTACCTATATCCACAGGTTGACAGTACCTCTAAACAGTTAACCAATGACCAGTTAAATAATCCTGACAAAACTGCTCCTAAGGCAGGTACCCCAATAGCCCCTCTTTATGAGAACGATGTCCTACCTTTTTTCAACCAACTTCCTCAAGTAGACCCCTCCAACCCCTCTCAACCACAACAACCCACCCAACCAACTCCTCATATTACTCCTCCTAATATCATACCTTTCAACCAGCCTCCTCAAGTAGACCCCTTTCACCCCTCACAACTACAACCACCCATTCCTCCCATCCAGCCAAATATGCAAACTAAACCTCCTATAAACCATAATCCGTCCAACCCCCATATCCCAACACATAATAACCCCCCTCCCATTCAGCAGCAGTACCAAAACTTCCCCTTTCCTTCCCCCCATACCCCATCTGGTCAAGCCCACTCCACACCATACCACCAACCACCACCTAACCTTCCTCCAAACCCACAATATTATCCTTACCCACAACCTCAACCAACAATAATTAACAACTATCAAACCATAACCCCCCTCACAGAAATCCCAACCTTTTCCCAAGATAGTGGACTATCCATTACAGACTTCTTGACAGCATGTGACCTGTTTTTCTCAAATAACAAACACTACTCTGAGACAGATAAAATAAATTTGTGCCGTCAGAAAATAGACCCATCTGACATTTGCCGTTCAAAGGCAAGGATGCTAGACAGTTTAGTTGCATGTGGAATCACATATCAGGAATATAAACACCACCTTCTTAATGTCTTTCACAACAAACAAGTAAACAACATCTCCTTCCTTCTCACTTTCCTCAATAACACTAGAGTCCAACCACATTCCGCTACGAACATTATGGATTTCGTAGCAAACGGAATTAAAGAAGTCAGAGAAGACCTAGAGAATAACTCTCCTTGGACCCACACTGACCAATTTGGTCAAAATGTAATGACAACAAAAAACTTACTAACATTCTTTGAGATAGGTTTCTATCTCTCCCAACTCCCTCCAAAGTGTTTAAAGGAAGCCTCCAAAAGGGAACTAGACACTAGAAACCCTCTAGCTTATACCTATATCTTAGACATCATCAATGCTTGCAATGTATCTTTAGACACCCCCCACTATCTCCCCAGACTAAATAGCCTTCACTCACAGCAGCCCCCTCCCACCAATCAAGGACAACCTTCTAAGTGGTGCTCCTACCATTCATCAACCAGTCACAACACAAGAGACTGCATACAAAAACAACAAATACAAACACAGGCACCACGCCACCCTATCCCTTGCTCAGTTCATGGAACCATTTCCCACACCGATGCCCAGTGTCGAACACAGCAACAACAATACCCGCAGGTACAACACCACCCCATCCCTTGCTCAGTGCATGCTACTACCTCGCATACGAATGCTCAGTGTCAAGTTCAGAATCAAAACAAACAAGTTCCACCCCCCTTTAAACCTCCACTCCTACCTACACCAACACATCCAAACAAATACTGCAGCCTACACAAAACAACAACTCACTCCAACGAAGAGTGTTACCTACAGAAATCACAACCACAACCTCATCAGAGAACTAACCAACCATTCACCACCCCTCGACACACCCCTCGACAAACAGCTCCCTCCCACACAACACGCACAACCCAACACCGATTGGGGGAACGTGTACCAGCCTCACGCACCAAACCACCATAGGAATATCTCATACACAACACAACTACCTCACCCTAGAAGTGAGCTTAGATCAACTTACAGTTGACATGATGGTCGATACAGGAACAAACCTGATCATCATCCCAAGAGCTCTCTATGAAGCATTAAATGACCCACCCCAAATTCAATTTTCCAATATGGAAGGACTCCTAATAGAAGGGAGCACAATTTCTCTACACGACACCATAGACTTAAACATTGAAGTCAATAATTGTAAGGTAGGTTTCACACCTTTCCACATAGCTGACGAATGGAGTCTCGATCAACAAGGTATAATAGGATTAAAATCATTGAGGACATGGAAAACTATTATAGACCTAGACAAAAATAACATCAGCTTCACAGATGTAAATGATGAGCCAACTGTCACTGAGACACCCGACTCAGACACACAACCTCTCTCATGTCTCCTTTCCTCAAATACTCCAATTCCAACTAACAACTATTCCTTCCGACCACCCCCTTATGTCACCTCAAAGGCATTGATGTCTAACACAGTCATCATACCCCCTAGACATTCAATAACAGTTCCACTATACATACCCGGAGCAATCGAACATCAGGACGTCATAATCGACTCAGACACGTCCAGGCTTAACAACATAGCCATTGAGTCCTCCTGGGATACAATATCAGACAATAAACATACACTAGCTATGTTAACAAACATGTCAGACCAACACCGTAAAATCAGGAAGAATACAAACATTTGCGCAGTCCACCTCCATAATTCCCCTATCCAGGAACCACTGCCACAACACATCAACCAAGTGAGACCAACACAACCCCTTCCCCCTATCCACCCAGACCAAATCACGACATCAGCTACCGGAGAAACCCATAGTGAACTGTTAACCCTCCTACAAAGGAATAGATCAGCTATCGCCTTAGAAGGTGAACCACTAGGCAAATGTGATATTATCAAGCATCACATCCAAATCCCCCCTAACACCCCTCCTTCATACACCCCCGCTTACCGCATACCTCACAGTAGGAAATCCCAAGTCAATGACAGTGTCCAAGAGATGATACACCAAGGCGTCATTTCCCATTCAGACTCCCCATGGAACAGTCCCCTCTTCTTGGTCCCTAAGAAAGATGGAACCTTACGCCCTGTGGTGGACTTTAGAAAAGTCAACCACCTCACTCAATCTGACCCACACCCCCTCCCCGCCATGCAAGATGTACTACAATGCATTGGCAACGGGAATACAGTTTTTTCCACAATTGACCTTAAGTCAGCCTTCTGGCAGGTGGAATTAACAGATGAGTCGAAAGCCATAACAACTTTCTCCACTGATAAAGGGCATTTCCATTTTCAACGGATGCCCTTTGGCTTAAAAAGCGCCCCCTCAACCCAACAAAGGTTGATGACCCGGATTTTCAGTGACATGATAAGAGTCTCATTGTTCGTCTACTTAGACGACCTCATCATTTACAACCCCACACAAAGAGACCATCTTCACACACTAGAGATTGTCCTAAAACGACTCAAAAACACTGGATTAAAAGTCCAACTAGGAAAGTGTAAATTCCTACAGACGGAACTCACCTTCCTAGGACATAAGGTAGATGCCAGAGGTATCCATACCAACACAGACAAGATAGAAGCTATAAACAAATTCCCAACACCCAAAGACACAACCCAAACTAGAAGCTTCATAGGTCTTGCATCATACTACAGACACTTTATCCGAAACTTTGCTGATATTGCTTCCCCTCTGACCAAATTCACAAGGAAAGGCGAGCCATTTCAATGGTCAGAAGCAGAACAGCAAAGTTTCGACACTCTCAAACACACACTCACCACAGCCCCTGTACTAGTTTTCCCTGACATGAAGAAGGAATTCCTTCTTTACACAGACGCCTCCTCTGTAGGAATAGGCGCAGTCTTACAACAAAAGGACGACAATGGCAAAGAGCACCCCATAGCCTACGCAAGTAGAGTCCTCAACAAGGCTGAAAGTAATTACTCCACAACACACAAAGAAGGGTTAGCTATCGTTTGGGCACTCAAACACTTTAAACATCTCATTCTAGGGTACAATATAAACATCTTTACAGACCACCAACCCCTAGTTTACCTTTTCAACACAAAAGACCTCCACGGGAGAATTGCTAGATGGAAAACCACCTTACTAGACTTTGATCCCAAGATAACATACTTAGCCGGGAAAGCTAATGTAATGGCAGATTCCTTGAGCAGACAAAACCACATCAACCCTGTCACCCAAACCACATGTATACCTATGCAAGAACTTAGGGATGAAACAGACAGTGACCCAATATGGTCCCCAATAAAACAACATCTCATTTCACAAACCTCCTTACACTCCCGACCACCTGTCCCTATTGAGGAACTCAAACTGGTCGACGGAGTCATAAGGAGAACCATCAACACAAGAGAGGTTAC
>NC_134792.1:37059900-37062400 GCF_046742065.1 Oratosquilla oratoria | reverse complement strand
TTATCATTATCATTATGAGTATGAACATGATTATTAGTATTAAAATTACGATTGTGATTATGGTTACGATTATGATTACTATTACCATGATCACGATCACAATTTCGATTTTGAATACTATTACAATGACGATAACGATTACTATTTCCATAATCATTGTTCGCTAGTGGCGCAATCGGAAGAGCGCGGGATTTGTATCTTGGCCGTGGGTTGGAGTTCTACATTTCACTCCAATTTCCAGTAGCGACCACTAACTGCCACTACAGTCCAAACGCTCAGGGCAAAACAGCGTAGCCTGTAGCCATGTGCCCCCTGGCGTATGCTCCTCATTATAATCATTATTGACACTGGCTTTAGCTTTAGTATTAACATTTGTAGGTGCATTAACATTAAAATTAGCATTAACATTATCATTGGCATTAGCATTAGCATTAGCATTAGCATTAGCATTAGCATTAGCATTAGCATTGGCATTAGCATTAGCATTGGCATTGGCATTAGCATTAGCATTAGCATTAGCATTAGCATTAGCATTAGCATTAGCATTAGCATTAGCATTAGCATTAGCATTAGCATTAGCATTAACATTAGCATTAGCATTAGCATTAGCATTAGCATTAGCATTAGCATTAGTATAATTGTTATCATTAATAACTCCACCATTATCATCAGTATCAGGCTTCAATGCCATTAACATTAGCATTAGCATTAGCATCAGCATTAGCATTAGCATTAGCATTAGCATTAGCATTAGCATTAGCATTGGCATTAGCATTAGCATTAGCATTAGCATTAGCATTAGCATTGGCATTGGCATTGGCATTAGCATTAGCATTAGCATTGGCATTGGCATTAGCATTAGCATTAGCATTAGCATTAGCATTAGCATTAGCATTAGCATTAGCATTAGTATTAGCATTAGCATTAGCATTAGCATTAGCATTAGCATTAGTATTAGCATTAGCATTAGCATTAGCATTAATATAATTGTTATCATTAATACGTCCATCATTATCATCAGTATCAGGCTTCAACGACATGTGCCTGCAAGTGGCGAGCCTTCAAGTGAGATGTGCGAGATAATCCTCCCCTTGCCGCCCACGTTTAAATCTGTCGCTATCCTCAACTACATTAGGAGGTGTGACCTCAAAAGGCGGACACTAGGCCTCTCACAGGGCCTAAGATACCTATCAGCTTTAATTATATTTCTTTAACAGTGTCGTGCTAGGAGAATTGACAAACAGTGTCTGTCCCTCTCCTCCTATTACTGTGACTCCGTAACACAGAAACAGTCCCACGTTGTCTGTGCTATTGTCAGCGTTTTATTAAAACACAGACACAGTCAGTAAAATTTGAGGAAATTGATATCAGTATTATCGCTGTTGTTATTTATATCATTATAACAGAAAAAAATCAATATAGGACAAGTATTTCCACATAACCGGACACACACCTTATCCTGCATGCCTTCACTGACACTGACCTTTCACTGCCGTAACTTCCTTTCCAGTTCCTAATAAACATGATGACCTCATGACAAACCCGCTTCCATGGCCTACTTACCGTCTCTGCTGTCTTGTAACGTTGTCACTTAAAACACCTAACTGGATTCTTATCCTTTCTCTTCTTTCAAGTGTTCCCCGGGTACGTTACGTGTTTTTGCCGCATCACAGTCCTTTACATCTGTCTGTTCGTCTATTTATTTCAAAAGCGCATGTACGGATACATACAGGGAAACGGACACAAACAAAGAGACAGCTACATACTCAGACATTCACACGCAACCACCTCAATCTTCCCACCCACGCGTGCGTACACACACAAACACACACACACACACACACACACACACACACACACACACACACACACACACACACACACACACACACACACACACACACACACACACACACACACACACACACACACACACACACACACACACACACACACACACACACACACACACACACACACACACACACACACACACACACACACACACACACACACACACACACACACACACACACACACACACACACACACACACACACACACACACACACACACACACACACACACACACATACACACATACACACACGCGCGCGCGCACACACATACACACACACGCGCGCACACACACACACACACACACACACACACACACACACACACACACACACACACACACACACACACACACACACACACACACACACACACACACACACACACACACACACACACACACACACACACACACACACACACACACACACACACATATATATATATATATATACATATATATATATGTATATATATACATAATTATACATATACATATATATATATATATATACATATATACGCACACACACACACGCGTACACACGTAATACTAACTTGTGGAAAGGGAATTACAACCACTGAGATATAGACTGGCTTCCAAAAGTAGTATGGTAGCAAAACTATGTGAATATTTGTAAGC
>NC_134792.1:37047400-37049900 GCF_046742065.1 Oratosquilla oratoria | reverse complement strand
TTATACAGTGCACCAAATTATCTAAATTAAAATTATACAGCTTTCATGTGTGGACTAAGATAAATTGTGTTATTGTTGCACAAAAAGTTGCCTAACATTGATAACATATAACAAGGAGTCTAGGGTTGGGTTGTTCAAAAACTAATTCTGGCGTTAGTTTATCTTGATGAGCATGCAGGAGGGGAGCACATCGAATGTAGGATGTTTCGGCCACAGACGTTTCGGCAACTGACGTTTCGGCCAGAACTCTGCAGGGTACGACGTTTCGGCCAATCCTAAATGTTGCTATTATTATTTACTTATTATTGAAAGAAAAATATTATTAAAAGAATTAAAAAAACCCGACGTAGGACATTTCGGCCAGTCCTCCAAATGTTGTTATTATTATTTACTTATTATTGAAAGAAAATATATTATTAAAAGAATTAAAGAAATATATATCATTTCAAGTGACAATATTTTTTGCACATACTGTGTGAAAACGAAATTAATTTTATGAAACAAATTATCTAAATTGAAATTATACAGTGCACCAAATTATCTAAATTAAAATTATACAGCTTTCATGTGTGGACTAAGGTAAATGGTATTATTGTTGCACAAAAAGTTGCCTAACATTGATAACATATAACAAGGAGTCTAGGGTTGGGTTGTTCAAAAACTAATTCTGGCGTTAGTTTATCTTGATGTTAAAAGTCATGGTAACGCTCTGTATTACCATGATGTTTAATGTCAAGATAGATTCAACGCTAAGATAGTGCAAAAAATTATTTTGAACAACCCAGTCTAGAAGTTCAACATCATTATGAGCATGCAGGAGGAGAGCGCATCGAATATAGGATGTTTCGGCCACAGACGTTTCGGCAACTGACGTTTCGGCCAGAACTCTGCAGGGTACGACGTTTCGGCCAATCCTAAATGTTGCTATTATTATTTACTTATTACTGAAAGAAAAATATTATTAAAAGAATTAAAAAACCGACGACCGAGCAACCGACCAGTAAATTCACTTCAGTGAACTTATCTCACGAAGTGAACACAAACATGTAAACACAAACAAATAAATATGAGCGATAGAAACATAAGTCTGCGACCTTTTGAGCATATTTCATTCTGAACCTATCTCACAAAGTAAACACAACTGAACGCGTAAATACAAACACGAAAACACAAGCAATTGAAACATAAGTCTGCGACCATTCTGACCGGTCGATAGTAAAGTCGCTATTATTACAGTCGCTGTTATAATGCGGTCGCCATTAGGACAGTCGCCGTTTTGAAAGTAGCTCATCTGATTACGTCGCCCTTATGAAGTCGCTATTATGACTGTCGCTGTTTTGACAGTCGCTAACCGGCCCGGATCCCATATATATATATATATAATATACATATATATATATATATATATATATATAACAGGGTGCGGCAGAAATATCTCCCACATTCTAAAGGTTGACAAAAGAAATAAAAAGAACATTTATGAAAACTTAATTATAATTTTGTTTAAACAGAGTTGCATTTTTTATTCATTTGGTTTTAAAAAGTACATCCTCTAAATGGTGACCTCTATCCGCTATACGCTGTTGAAGACGATTTCTGAAGTTCTCCATAACTCGAATAGTCATTTCAGGCTGTATTTTTGCAATCTCTAGACGAATAGCATTCTTTAATTCTTCAATTGTACCCGGTCGATGTTTGTAGACCTCAGCTTTCAAGTAACCCCAGAGAAAAAAATCGCAAGGGTTGAGATCGGGCGAGCGTGCTGGCCATTGAATGTCACCGCGTAAGGAAATCAAACGTCCAGGAAACATTTCTCTCAGAGCTTCCATTGTTCTTCTTGCTGTGTGTGCGGTGGCTCCATCCTGCAGAAACCACACATTCTGTTTGTGAAGGTCGTTTACTCTTGGTTCCAGAAATGTCTGCAACATCTCCACATATCGGCCAGATGTTACTGTAACCGAGTGGTTTCTCTCCTAAAAAAAATAAGGACCCCGTACACCTAATGTCGAAACTGCGCACCATGCAGTCACTCTTTCACTGTGTAGAGGTCTTTCATGAAGCTGTCTGGGGTTATTTTCAGCCGAATAACGAAAATTTTGCTTATTCACACAGCCTGAGAGATGAAAATGAGCTTCATCAGTAGTGAGAAGAACATCATTTACAGGAACATTTTGAAGGACATCGGTACAACATGACATGCGATCTTCCCAGTCGCGCTCCTGCAGTTTCTGAGCAATCATTAATTTGTATGGATGGAACTGCATATCAGTGTGTAGAATTCTTCTGACTGTTCGATCAGACAATCCCAAGGCCGAAGCATGTTTGCGAGCTGAACGTGTAGGAGACTGAGTAACAGAAAGTCTCACAGCTTGAACACTGTCTGGCGTTCGAGCGCTTCGTGGCCTTCCAGGTGGCTTTCTTTTAAATGCCGAACCTGTAGCTCTGAATTTTGCAACACATAGCTGTATTGATTTTCTATCTGGAACAGCATCATGCCGTC